>NC_082342.1:3198030-3501060 GCF_027477595.1 Haemorhous mexicanus | reverse complement strand
TCTCACAATATTGTACAAAGCAGCCTCTCTGTAAAATGAGCCACTCAGTCTGTGAGCTTGTCTTTCATTAATATCCGTGACATACATTTACACAGTGAGGTTTATGAATTAGCCTTTATTTACTAGATCTGAAATGTGGAAAATCAGAGAGTCTCTGACAATGTGTAGATCAAAAAATCAGCCTTTGTGAAGCAGAAGATTCATCAGATTGCTTAAAATACAAAAAGGAGGAAGGAATTCACTGCCAGCAGCTTGTTGATGATGGATGAAGTCCAACCAAGAACTTCAGACCTATAGGTTTTAGTGAGATGTAGTTCTTGCTTTGTTTTTCCCCTCTTTTTTTTTTTTCCTTTTGGTTAAAATGAAGAAAAAAAGAGGTTAATTTAAGAGCATTAATTTGAACTTACACTCAAAACAACAGAAGAACACTAGAGAGGGATCCTGTAAACAACAGAGGATTCTGAGCTTGAGCTGAGATACCATCTATAATCAACCTCCCCAGTGTTTATTTTCTTGATCTCATTAGGTAGCATCATAAATCACCATGGAAGGCTGACCACAGACAGGAAGATTGGACTGCTGAGGAAAATTAAAGTCAAAATGCAAGTCTTGGGCTGGAGTAAGGTTCAACTCCCCATATATTGCATTATGATGTGTGTTTTCCAAACAAATACAACAAACCCACAGTAATTCTGTAAATGTAAATCTGCTGAGATGGAATTGGCATTCTTAATGAGTCTTGAACTCAGTAACAAATAAATGAGATCCCAAAATTTTGGCCCAATTCCACTGAATTCTCTCTTGAGAATGCCCTGGGGCATTTGTTAAGGGCCAGAAGTTTGGAATTTTATGTCTTGACACAAGAGCAAGGTCAGGCTGGGATAAACCTGGGATTCTGCTGGAATTTCTGAGCGCTGCCCAAGACAACTTTTCTTTGGGTGCTTCATGTTGGAACTCACAGAAAAAAAGTTGTTACTTACCACTGTTGAAAGGATGGTTGAGTACTAGACATGCAGTGTGCTCATCTCCATCATCAACCCAGAAAGGGTTCCTGGGGGCTGTGTTCCCTCTTTGCCATGGAAGATTTGGGAAATACAATCTAGCTGAGAAAATATTTAACATTTTTCATTTTAGAATTGATCAGGCTTTGCTGCATTTTCCTTGGAGGCTTGGTACACACAGTGATAAAAGAGGAAAACAAGAGAAGGAAAGAGAGGAATTTAAACAGTAAAGTCCAGTGCACCAGTCTGGTGAACCTGACTGCTTCTGAATGTATGTGATGACTAAACATTCTTGTTCTGTCTTTTGAATGTTAATTGGGTGTGCTGCAGGTTGTATGACATGCATTTATCCAGCAGAAATCAGCTGCAGCACAATAAGCAGCAGTGTAGGGTGTAATTATGGCTCTGTGCCTGCCTTAACAAGCTGGGTTTAAATTGAATTGCAAGTTCTGCAGTGCTGAAGGAAATTCTACCATCTTTTCTGTTAGGGAAAAAAGGAAGACATTGGATATCCTATATAAAGTATCTTAAAGATGCAGTAAGAGTAGCCCTCTCTTGATTTTGTTACTTAATCCAGTATATTTTACTTTGACCACTGCTTCCAGGTATTATTTCAACACAGATTTCAGTACTGGTATTGCAGCATTTTATGATATCAACTCTGAGGGTTAAATTAGAATCTGATAGATATTCGGGGGACTAACAAGTTCTTACCTTCTTGAAAATAAATATGCAAGCACTTTCACAGGGCTATTATTTATTATTATTATTATTAATATTATTATTTTCTTGTGAAAGATCTCAAAATCACAGTTTTCCCCAACAATTTCTTGTTTCTTTCCTCGTTTTTAACACACATTCAGAAACTGCACATTAAAAGCTTCACAGAAGCATCCACATGAAGAGAGAATATTTTTAAAATAAATAATTCAAAAGGTAAAGAGGTGTTTGCTTCTCTCAGACACATTTATTGTTTGCCTCGGAGGCCAATAGAATTATTGATTTTTTTAGAGAAAAAGAAACCTCTTGGAAGATTTGGTTTGACCTTCTGCATAATGTAAGTCAAATAAATTCACTCTTTAAATTGAGCAATCATCCCCTCTATTGGACTGAGTTACTTGTGGCAAAACTTTAAGTTATGCTTTACAAACACATCCACTTGTGGTTTTGAAAAACCAGAAAATTATCCAGGTACTGATTACCTTTGATACAGTGGTAACAATTATGCTGAATTTTTGAGAAGTTGAAGCAAACTCTACTGTGAAACTTTCTGCAATTATCTCTGCAAGTCTTAGGGTCTTGAGAAGCTGCCTGAAACTGGAAAGCTTTTCTGGTGTTCTGAAATACCCAGAGTTTGTGCTGAAACACTCAGTTTATTGTTTGCTTGTTGCTTGTTTTTTTTTTTTTTCTGAAATGCAAGGAAACCTTTTTTTGGAAAAGTAAATAATTTCATTTGTACAGTTTATTATTTTGAAGCATTAAGTATTTAGGTGATAGCCAAAGCCTGACATTAGATTTATTATCTCATAGCTCTTTTTCTGAAACCTACTGACAGCCCAAGGCTGGGGCACCTCAGCCTTGCAGGGGGAGCAGGAGCTGCCCTTAGGGGTCTGGAGGGCAGCTGGGGTAGCTCTGGGCTGTGCAAAAGCTGAAAGCTGGGAGGAAATGCTTAAATTATTAGAGAATGACAAATAGCTGTGTTGTTGTCACTGCAACTCACTGCAGGGCTGCTCTGGGCTTGAACTGGGAAACAGAGCAATTTACAGCAAATCCTTCTCAGCTGAAGGATTCTAATCCCAGAGGTCAAGAAACAGCCCAAAACCAGGGTGGATGCAACTTGTCTGGTGGAAGAGTAAAGGTATTTTGAATTTTACTTTTCTTTATAATCTTTGGCCTTTCCTTGAGTTGACTGAGAATCGATGCTGGGTGAGGGCAGCCTCATGCCCAAGCTTGGGCCTAGATTTCTGCAAAAAAAAGAAAACAAATCACCCAAACCTCCCAAGAGGCAGAATTTTCTTTTCCATACAACCCTAGTTTGTACTTTCTGAATATTAAAGTTCTTCTGAACCTGTTAAGAAAATTGCAGTCAGAGATGCTTGCTCTGACACAGGAGAGATCAGGCCCTTGAGTGTGAGTAATTCTTGTGCTCAGGAAAGGCTGGTTTATGTTGGGATTAAAAATTGGTTTGCTGCAGAAGCAGGGAGGCTGAGAGCATGCCCATGATCCATTGGGCCGTGTGTGAAATGCAGTGCTGGGTATGGCAGGGACTTGGTACTCACTTGTTCATCTCCTCAACAAATAAAATGGAAATAATCAAGATTATATTGATAGTAAACAGGCTTGTACAGCCAGAGGTTAAATAAGCATCAGCCTTACATGAAAGTGTGAGTTTGAAGCAAGAGCAAATGTTCTTTTCACCATAAGTGAAATGACTCTGTAGAGATGTGCCCAAACTAAGGATGAAGCAAAGACGTAGTTTTTATTTTACATTTCAATTGTAAATGCCCCTGCCTTTTTTCTGCTACACTCTCCCTCTGATTTCTAATGATTCTTATTTTTGTATAAAGAGTTGTTGGTTGGTCTCCAAAACTCTTGGATTCAGAGTGTGTGTGTGCTCCTCCAATCATATGTTCAGGACAGCAGGACCTGGTTTTTCATCAACACTGGGACACTGCTGCTGCAACAGATTTTTCCATTACTTGTGATACATTACTTTTTCCATTACTTCTACAGCTTCCCCAGTGAATTTGGACTGGGCTTTGATTCTAAAATGTGCTTTAATTCTCTGTGGTTTAATGATAAAATTTTGTGTTGCAATGTGTGCGCCTTTTATCTTGAAGGAAAATTTTCCATGTTAATGGCATCTGTTCATCTGTAAATTCACCCTTCCAGTGATTATGTGTTCTAACAGCTCCATGTAGAAGAAGTCATGTCCTAATGGAAGCTCTGTGGGAGAGCAAAAAATGCAGCAATCCAAGTCATTTAAAAAAAGAATCATGGCAGAAATAACCGGCACAAAAATAATTTGTTGTGAAGGACAGCTGTTGCTAAAATGCACTTGTTTAAATAGACCGGGACTGAAAATTGTGGTCAGTCTCCTTTTCTTTTAAAATTCTGACCACTTCTTTGTCTCTACTGTTTAAAACTGTCATTTTGGTGAGCATAACTAAGATTCAGAATCTTCACAAGGACTGCAGTTGTTTAGGAAGTGTTCAGCTGCAAAGATAATCTTGTGTGTTCCCAAGTACAGTTCCTGTGGACTCCTCAGGGGTATTTTTCAGGGAATCCACTGGTCCTGAGACCTTAAACATGTTCATAACAGAGTGAGTTGATTCAGAGAAATCCTTTCCAGGAAGTGGCTGAGGGAGCTGCTGACCATCTGGAAGAACTCCACTTTTTGTACATGGAAAAGGTCAAGTTTGGCCATTATTAGCTAAAGAGGTTTTTAATGTAGTTTGGACTCCACAGGCTGTGGACTGTAGGAAGTGTTTCTGCTGATTATATTTTTGAAAAACAGAAGTTAAAGGGCGAGTTGGAGCCCAAGGAGACATGTGTCTTTCTGTGATTGTGTGCTGAATTTTGATATTGAATGAGCAGGAGTGCTGGGAGAATATGGGTTCTCTGTATTTGGGGAAGATCAGAGTGTAACTGTGCAAGATGCAACTGTGAATGATGTGGTCAGGCTTTGAAGTTTGCCTGCTTTGAGCAGGTGGTAGAACTGGAGATCTTCATTTATCCCTCCTAACCAAAATCTTTCTGGAATTCTGTGTGAGGGATGTGGCTACATCAGTTGTGAGGAGGGTGAGTGCCCTGAGCTTGGTGATGGCAGCATGGCTTTGCAAGGTGTGAAGAGAACCTTCTGAAATAACAGCTCAGAAAAATTAAATATTCTTCAGGGGAGTTGAAAACTTGTCTTATATTTTCATTTAGCAAGAAAAGAAAGGAAAATTTTAAGACCAAGCTTGTTTCTGAACATAGTTTTAAATGTTTTACTCAGCAGGAGCTGAAGCATTTTCATGAGAGAACTTCTTATCTGGATCTTTATACTCAATAAAATTTAAATTGTTACTGCTCCACAATGCCTGAAAATGTCTCAGGAAGGTTTCAGAATATTTTTTTTTTCGATGATGTCAGTGATGCAATATTAGGAAACAGAAGAAAACCTTGTAGGCAAGACACACTTTGTGTACCAGCAATCATGAGCAGCCCACAATTCTGTAGATTACTGTGGCAGCTCCAATGGGATTAGGAAAAAATGCCTTTGAAGGAACCTTTAAAGGGACACTCATCCAGTGCCTCTTGGTGCTGTGAAAACTGGAGGCAGGTTATTGCTTCCTAATACATTGTCACAACAAACAAATTGTTTTTGCAATTGGTTTCATTCTTATTCAGGCAAAATTATGGTGGAAAACCCCATGATAATGAGTATGACATGCACATTAATATCAAATGAATTCATTATGATCAGCATTACTACAGCAGATTCTAAATGAATTAATAATGACAGAGTAGTCAAAACAAAGTGGAGCCACACTTAGTTAAAGCCATAACATGCTGTTAATGACACCATTAAACAGGGGCTAGAGAGCATCAAAAATTTGTTGTGCAGAATTATAGTCTTGGGTGCATAGTGCTTGTTTCTGTGCTTGGTTGTCAGCCCAAACAGCTGGTAAAAAATTATTTGTTTTTTACCAACGAAATGAATGGTTTTCCCATTGCACAAAATAAAACAATTCTGTTTTATACTGACCACTTAAAATAATCCTCAGCGAAATGCTGGTAAATTATTCAGGCTGAATAAACAAAGTATATTGCTTGGACTGTTTTAAAGAAGTTTATTTTTTCCACTAAATAAGAAATAGATGTGAATGTGTGTATTATTATTTATTTTGTTTAGTTCTGAATTTTTCACAGCAAAAATTTTCATGCAGTCAAAAGCTGTGATTCTGCATGCTGCCATAGCTTATTTTGCATTTTCTCTCTTTTAGGTTACCTTCCTATTTTAATAGTAAATTTGATATAGGCATGGAAAAATAGGTTTAGTGAATGAGTTATACAGCTTAAATTTTAAAAACCCTTTACATATTTTTACCTTCTTTCTCACCAGGTAGCAGCTTGCACTGTCTTGCACCTTTTTTCATCCTAGAAAATGAATTCTAATTCTCTGGGGAAGAAAATAACATGAGAACAACACGAATTCAGGAGTGCATAAACTAAAATACCAGCCAGCAGTTTGAGTTCAGTGCTCTAATTAGTCCGATTGCCAGACACAGCTACAAAATATTTAAGAAATCTCGTTGTTTTCTGACCTAGAGTCACTGTTTTTTAACTAAGACAAAAAGCCATATCCCTTCCATTTGCATTTCTTTTTTTTAATTGTAGAAATATGTAGTGGAAATAGCTTTTCCTAGCTCAGAGTAAAAATGCTTGGCAAATATTTCACCTAGAACTCAGTTGCCTCAAGTTTTATATATGAAGAGCTATAACAATTTAAATTTTATTTAACAGAAAAATCCAAATAAGTTCTTTCAAGAAGCTGAAAATGCTTCAGCTTCTTCTGAGTGAAGCACTTAAAATTTTGTTCAGAAATAAGCTCAGTTTTAAAATTTCCCTTATTTCTCCTTGCTAAATGAAAACGGAAATACGAGTTTTCAGTTCTTCTGAAGAGTATTTAATTTTTCTGAGATGTTACTTCAGAAAGTTTGTTTTTTATTTTCTGCTTCAAATCTGACACTTCAAAGAATTTGATGGAATAAAATTTAATCTCCTGACTCCTACCTGTTGTTTATGGGAGGAAAAAAAAATCCTTCATCTGTTGCATTTCAGTGCCATTGAAGTACCCATTCTTCCTCTATTATGAGACGTGACAAATAGGAGCACCTCCACTCCATTTGCCTTTTTTGCAACATTCATTACTGTGTAAAGTTCTGGAGTGTCCTCTCTTATTTGTCTCATCTATAAACATCTCAATCTTAGCCTGCTCATTTCTTAAGGGGGAAGCTTTGGCATGCCTCTAATCGTTTTTGCCATCCGTCAGTGAACCCTTTGTACCTTAAAAGGAATGTAATGGAGAGAAGGGAACCAAGACTTAGCAATTCCAAGGGGAAATGTCCAGCACTTGCAGCATTTAATAGAGCAGCATTAAAAAGATCTTTTTCTAGCATCTAGTTTAACATCAAAAAGGCTTTCTCTGGACTTACAAGCCTATAAAACCAACATAGCGAAATGACTCAGATGAATATAGATTCATTAGAAATATTGCTGATCAGTGATCACATTCCCTATGTCTTCCTCCCCAAATACCCCAGCCCAGGAAAATGCTTTTTCTCTTATCACAGTTTTAATTATAGGCCCTCTCCTTTTAGAAAGCTTTATCAGTAGCTAAGTATAAAAAAAGACCAAATGGTAGCGATGCTGCAGCACTCTGAAATCAGTACAAAGAGTTTTCCCATGGGATTGAAAAATCAGAATGAGATTGTGCTGCACTGACATAAAATAATGCTCAAAATCACTCATAGTGATTTATTTGTAGTACAGCTGAGGTTAATTATTTTTCACTTTTTTTCGTGTAACTTGTACTTCACAACTAACAGCAAACTAAGATCATAGTGGGCAACTATTATCTTACACTATTATCTGTTATAATAGAATGATTACCCAAATTATTACAGTTGGGCAGCTATTGACACCAAGTGTGCTAAAATTCTACTTTGAGTTCTACACCCACTTTTAATCCCTCCCTCCATGCAATTTAATTCTGAACACGGGATGTTAGCTCCTGTTGCCTGAATTGTTTTGTCATCTTGGGTTTCTTCTTTAAAAATTCTACAAACTGAATGAGTGAAGTCTATTAAGAAGACTGGAAATGATAAAGACAATGGATGGAATTTGTAACCAAGTTATGGTATGCAATCTGCATTTTTGCATATGTTCAATTTGAGGCCTTTGCCTTCTATGAATTCCACAGAAGAACTGAGCTTGGGAGGTTCCTCTAGAGGGCTTTGGGCCCAACCAGCCTATTCAAGAAGGGTCACCTGGAGCTGGTTTCCCAGGACCACGTTCAGATGGTTTCTGGGAGCATCTCCCAGGATGGAAACTCAACAGCCCCTTAGGGCAAGGAAACTATGTCAAGTCTGTATTGCAGGATTGTCCTTGTTGTCCTGGGGCCAGCAGGTATCCTTGCTCTCCTTTTCCTTAAACCTCTGCTGGTTTGGCTGCAGTTCCCAGAGCCTCACCTCCCCACTTAGAACTCATTATGTTGGACCATAATAATGTTGGAGTGTAAACTTTGGAGTTTCTAGCAGATGATGGACGTGTAGAAATGATTTTGCAGGCTTTCAGGATTCAGGTATGGACTTTTCTATTTGAGCTGATTTCTTTGGCCTATTTTTATCTTTAAAAAAACCACAGTGTAAATCCTTTTTGCCAATCATAATATATTTAAGGCAACTTACAAAATAGTCTACAAAAAATATCAAATAATTTACATAGGATGTGCAACAAAAGCAGGTTATTGGACCATTTTAAGACTCTTTTTTATTGTAGTGCCTGGTCCCATTCCCACTCCACATTTCAAATTTCATTTCAGATCCCTCCCACTCCACATTTCAATGTTCTTCAGGGCAGTAGTTATTCTCAGGCAGAGATGTCCATGCTATGGGATCCATGGCAGGGGAGTGCCTCTAGTTTGCACCTCTGTGTCAGAGAGCAGGTTCAGGGCTAAATGAATCCTTTTGCTAGCAGCACCAGTTCACTGACGCCAACCATCAGCATCAGGGAAGGTATCACAGCTAAAGATGCTGAGTGGGGATGAATTTGTGTTGCAATCGGTGTGCAGATCAGCTTCCTGATCTTTCCAGGGTAAAATAAAAAAAGGTGGCTTGCGTTTCCATGTGAGATTATGATATTGAAGCTAAAAATAAAAAGGAAAAAGGTCAAACCCATGCTTTATTTCACATTCTTGGGTTTTTTTTTTTTTTTTTTTTTCAGGTGGTATCTTATATCTGGATTTTTAAGAGGCAGTTTTGTGCATTAGCTTGCATTCAGCATACAAATACATGCATGGAATGCAACATTTTGTTGTAGAGTAGGAGTCAGCAAAGAGGGAACAGAAAGACTCTTCCTTGCTCTGCCTGGTTATGAGTAGAACTCCAGCTGCCCCTCAAAATGGTGAGCAAAGAGAGCTGAGCAGCTGTGAAGGGTCTCTCCCCTATTCTGTTTTCACAACTGCACTTGAAAAGTAGTGCAAATGCTCAGCTTTGTTGTTGCAAAGCAGCAATTTGCAATAAAGCTGCAGAATAATTACTTTTGTAATGGAAACCAATGGGGTCCAAATGGGTTCTTCTGTCTGCAAAAGGATTGCATGAGAATTTTGAGGTTCTCTGGTGACTTTGCATCCTGGAGCTAATTAGCATTTTAAAAAGTAATTAAAAAGGAAGGTAACACTCCTGGATGCTAGCTGTGGTAAACTCAAGTCGTTTAACTCCTGCAACTGATCTTCATTCAGGCAAATCCTGTGTGTGAGCTCCCTGTTACTCACATGGACAGGGATGGCTTTTGGGGATAGAAGTGGTAAAATGGGGCCTTAAAAGGGCATTAACTTGTCTCCATGCACCTTAATGCTGCAGAACAGTAAAAGTGAATGAAACTTCTGCTGTTCTTGTGTAATAAAAGATGTATCTTTGTAAATCTGGTGAGACTATCAAGAAAAAGTGAACTTTATGATAACTTTTAAGGGTTTCTGATAGGAATTCAATGCCATAATGCCTGTGTTAAGAATTAGTTCATACTGTAGGGAAAGGTCAGTAGGTTGAGGTGGTTTGTGCCAAGAGCCCTAAAACTCCTCCTTGTGCCATTCAGAGTTTGCTTTAGAACAAGTTTTGTCTGGTTGCCTGGATCAGACATCCCCCAGATGGGACTCTGGAGCCAGAGCAGGTTTGATGCTATCAGCACACTCCCAAAGTGCCTGAAGAACTGAAACAGCATGTTGTTCGTAAAGGTGAGCAAAGAACTGACTTCAAACCTCACCCAGTTGCTCTTAAACCACATTACAAATGCAAAACCAGCCAGCAGAGTGGGTCTGGAGTGGGCAGAGAAGAAAAGCAGTGCTGGGGGTAAGGGAGCAATGTCCTGGTGGATTATTTCTGAAAGAAGTATTGTCTGTGGATTATCTCTGAAAGAAATATTGCCTGCTTGCCACACAATAGGAATGAGGCTATTGAGCTCTTTGTCACACCCACAACAGTGAAGGCCCTGTCCCCTGTGTGGCAGTAATAAATGGACAGGCTGAGGAGTGATGATGCCTTGATGTGGCAGTTTGTCTGTAAATTTAGCTGAGATGAAGTCAGAGAATATCTTTGCCTTGTTTTATTGCATCTCAGATTGACAGCTCGCTTCAGATGCGCTTCCCAGGGAGGTGGATAGCACATGTTGCAGCAAAGGGACTTTAAATCATTTTGGTTTATAAATATTGGATCTCCTTTCCATGGTTTTTGTTTTTCCTCTTGCTGTTTAACTGTAGCTACTGCATCAGCAAAGGAAATGATAGGACTTTGAGTGGATAACCACAACTATATTAATCATAAATAATTTCTCTGTTTCTCATTGCCCAAGAACAAATTCTTAAAAAGAGAAGCCTCATTATCCTGTGCATATGTTTTTGGTGTGAATATGACTGCCAGAATCAAACTCAATTTCAGTTTACTTCTTTTATTATCAGTAATACTACAATATATTTTTTCCACCAGTGTATTGTAAATACACCTAAACCTCTACTCTGAGGTTCATTGGCTCTTGCTGAGTTCAAATTTAATCCCCTCATTGAGACAAAGAAATATAAAGTATACTGGTTTAAATACAAAGACATATATTTGAAACCAGCTTAAGGCAATATTTCTTCAAAAAGCTTCTTTTGAGCACCTGGTTTTGGCATTTTGCTGAGCATGCCTGCAGGAATTTAATGGGATTTAAGTTTGGCTGTTTCTGATGACTTTCTATAAAAATAGAAAGTCATAACCCTGAATTGTGACAAAATTCAGGTTAATGAGAGAGAGTCACCCACAGTTTTAGGGACTAGTGGCTTGATTGCTCACTGAAAATTCATATACAAAGAGGTACATAAGCCACAGAGGACTTGAGCTGCAAATGCTCTGTGTTGAAGAGTTTGTCATGAGCAGAGTATTAACTGCAGCTTGCATTGTCACCATTGATTTTCTTTTACAATTGGACTTTTATGAGCTTTATCTCCCTGTACAGCCACAGAAGTTTTCAGAAAAGAGAGACAATGGCCTGGTGTTTCTGCAGCACTTTTAACCCAAATCAAACCACTGCCTAAAAGAACTGATAGATTTACGTGGATACATCCCATTTTTACAAATTACATCCTGACTCTTGGTACAGAAGATGTCTGAAGTTGTTGCTCTCACTACTTGTCATTTTGTAACCGGTGGAGTTTCTACATGTTTCCGACGTCTAGAAAGGTTCATAATAAGATATAAATTAATTATGAACTTCCCTCATTATAAACTTAGCTTAAAATCAGTGAGATTCTTGCTGGCCAACAATCAGATTCAGTGAGTTATTTCAAAGTAGCGAGCAAGGGAGTAAGCAGAGAGCAATTTTTCTTTCCATTTTCTTTTTAATTGGCTTTCTGCTAAAAGCACGTTGAGTGGTGGTTAGTTACATGTGTTGCTGCATTATATTCACCAGCCCCCCTGGAGAACACCAGACTAATTAGAAACACTGAGCTCTCACTTGTAATTTTTAATCTGACAACAGAATCAAAGAAATTTCGGAAGTACTGTAAGCACAGACTTCCACGACCCAGGCCAAGGCAGCTCTTTGCAGAAAGGTCAACATCCTTGAGAGCCTGAGATATTATAGGTCTGCCTAACTTGACATTCCAGCATCAGGAGCAGTAATGAGTTCCTTAGTCTGCCCTCCAGAGAGTCTAAAATTAACCCCATATCATCTTCAAACTTGACCTCAATCACAGCAATTAATTAACAGGCACTGGAAGAACCTTAACAAAGGAGATGAGTGAAGGGACTCTGAAAGGAACAAAAGGCACTTTTGTTTTACCTTTCAGCACATTCCTCCTCCTCCCCAGTGCTGTTTGGAAATCATAATTTTTGTAAAACCCTGAAAGAATGCATTGTAAAGACCAAATCTTTGACCTGATATAGACGTAAGACCTGAGCATTAGTTTGTAACTCAGAATTATGTGCTTTTTAAAGTCAATTTTATTTTTTGTGGAAAACTGTAGAGTCTAGGTGGCACGTGCTGAAAAAAGCAATCACGTTTGAGGGCAGTGACCAGTGGCATCAGCTTTACTATTAAACTTTGCCATCCTACACCCATCTAGCACCAAAAAAGCAGGTTCTGAATAATACTGTTGCTTAACTACAAGGCTCATTCATTCAGGCTTTTAATTTTTTGTGTTCTGACAATGTAGGTAATTATGGGAGAAATTGATTAAAACGTAGGTAAGAAACAGGAATGGTGAACAAAATAAATGGAAGGTACCACACATATATTTGTTTGAATGATTGAAGAAAATATGCCTTCGGGGGAAAAAAAAAAAAGCAGTATTTGGAAATTTCTTTGAGGAAACACACTTTATCTTAAAAAAATTAAAATTCAGTGGAGCAATCTGCTTGTATTGGAAGTTCTGTATTGATGAAATTGATGCTGTGCTTCATGAAGAATGTTATTTACCTCTGTAAATATGTAGGATATACGTTGAACTTGGTGAAATGAAAACAAAACAATTCACATTCGTTGGTGCTAAGTTATATGCATGCCTTAATGGTGCCTTCTAGACCATGACAGCCTCAAAGAAATTCAATAAAAAAGCAAATAGTTCATTCATTTGCCAGGAATAACATTTCATTAGTTATCTAGAATTGTTTGTCAGAAAGAAAGAACCTTGCTTACCAGGAGTAGATAACGCAATATTTTTCACCCAATGTGAATGTTAGAGAGCAGCCAGAGATAATGAATCAAGACATTTGTGTACCAAAAAAAAAGGAAATAAAAAAAAAATCAAAGGGGAAGTGCTTCTCATCCTGGGATTTTAGCTGGTAAATGGAAAATTCTGACATTTTTGTACTGCATATTTTAGACCATAACAATTAATCAAATACACATTTTCCGTTCCAAGTAAAATTACATTTTATAGTTATTGCTGCTTCTGTGGTTCGTTCTCTGCTCTCTGATTTAACAGTAGCTTTAAGCTTTCAATTGAGCCCTAGATAAGCAATTTTATTCCCATATTATGGTTCCTTCATGCCCACCCATAAAAAAGCTTTTACTGATGCCATTCATGTAGTACAGGTGATCGCACAGACAAATCTCCTTTCCAGTTCCTTGGGCAACTGTGTGAGGGTGGCTGAGAAGAGACAAACACTTCTGAATTAGTTGGCTGCTGATACATTACAGCTTTCTGCTAACAGAGAACCCAAGAATAGCAGTTTGAAGATGTCACTCTTAGCTCTTTGGTGGTCGACTTTAACAAAGAGTGGGCTGAATTGTTTTAATGCAATCATTCCTTTTTCCTGTACATTTCAATACTGTGCATAGATGAAGCTTCCCTATTCCAAGGCATTACCAGCATGGTACAATGTAATGAAATTCTGTCTCTGAGGACAAAGAAAACACCACTGAGAACTAACTTCAGAGGGGCTGAGCAGAAATGAAGCAAGGCCAAATGACTGATTGAATAATCTGCCGAAATTCTGGTTAATGGAAAGACAACAACAAGAAATTTAGAAATTTGGACAGATTTAGAGACTGCTCCTTTTCAAACATTGAAGATGTGAGAGTCATAAAATAAACTTGATGGAAGAATTAGCTATTGAAATTACACCCTGCTTGGAAAAACAATGCCATAAATATTTTTTCATAGGTTTGCGGTGGAGCTATTGCTTGCACAGAATTAATTGTTATGTCTTTGTTTAGATTTTCCACTTCTTTTAATGATCTGTGTTAGTGTCTTATGTGGTTGACTACCCCAGAAAATTAGGAGTCCATTAGTGTATAGATTAAGTCATGTAGATTTGAAATGTTGGATGGGCAAGGGAAAATCACATCAGGGAATAGAATTAATTTTCAGAATGCAGCTAAATGAAATGTGGTAAGATAGGTTAAAAGCAAAGTTTTGCTTCCTTTTCCAGGTGATTAGAATTTTGTGATGACTGTGGTGAAGAGTATGGTTGTTTTTAAACACATTACTGACTGTGGCACTCAGTGTTACCTTAATTCATAAAGCCTCTGGGGTATTTTCAGAGAAAAAATACGTGTACTTTTCATGTTAATATTTTTAATTTAAGCAAAAAAAGGTTGAATAATGGGAAGAAAATATCCTTCTCTTTAGCTGTACTGTTAGATGAATGCTCATGTCCAAGGACAAAATCCCATTTCTGATGAGCTAAGCTGGATGTATTTTGAAAAGCTCTGAGGTGAAATGATAGCAGAGGGTCCTGTATGATTGATTCTCTTTTCCTTTTAATTTTAACCACACATCTTGTTTTTAAGTTAAAATATGTGCAAGGACTGGAGCAAAAACACAGCCAAGGCCAAAGCACTTCCCATATTTTTAGAAGGTCCTTCCTCCTTTTTTTCCAATGGGCTTTGAAGAACAGCCTTTTGTAGATCAATAAACCTATTGTGGATCAAATAAACCTTCCAAGCCTCACTTTAATCTAAAGAAGAGTTACTTAGGCTCCAATGTAAGCCTTGTTCTGGTCTTGTGTTTGGAATATGTCTTGTAATTCCCAGGAGAATGTCACTAAAAACCAGAAAGCAGCTGCCTGAAGAGATGCCACTGCCACAGAGGGCTTGTCTTCCCCTGCAGCAGGGTGAGGAGGAATTCAGGAATTATTGCAAGAGCTTTTTGAGCATGGGGAAATAGGGGAAATAGGAATGTTGTAGGAGAGACTGGGAGTTGAGCGCTCTTCACTGTGAGTGGCTTTAATGCTCTGTGGAGTGGTGTGGTCATCAGGGAATAAGCAACTCTTCCTCCAGGTGTGTCTGCACATGGTGCACAAGGATTTAGCTGAGGATCCAGCACAATTTGGCAAAATGAAAGCTTCTGAATTGGAACTTTGGCCCCTGAAAGCCTCCAGTCTGTTGTCAATGAACTCTTGAGTCAGTCTAAGTTCATTAGCAGCTCTTTTTGATGTGAGAGTTTTCAAAGTGGTTGCATTTTATGGCTGTAGTTACTCCAGACTGATCATACAACACCCAAATCCTCCTTAAGCCCAATCAAGAATGTGAAGCTCTGTGGGACTCTGCAGGGATCCTTGGCAAGTCCTGGAATGGTTTCAGAGAGAGCTGAGGGTGTGCAGTTGTGGTACCTGCGTGAGATGGCCAAGAGAGGAGGTTTGAGATGCTTCATCCTCATATACAAACCAGGAAAAGAGTTTTGACATTCCCAGACTTCTCTTTTTTTCACACATCTTCAGTTCTTTTCAGCCAGATGTCATCATTTCACTGAGAGGAATGTTGGTGACTCTTCCAGCTTAATGCTCTGACAGTAAATGTGCTGAGAGGTGTTGGTTTAATCTCCTTCAGACAGAGGAAAACTTGTGTCTCAGTCTTCTTCAGCCTGGACAAATTCTCTTTGGTGTGAGATATTATTTAAGTGATTATTGGTTTTTGGTTTTTTTTTCAGGTTGCAATCAAAAAATGGCTTTATTAGGTCTTTGTTTATCAAGTGTGCACTTGTATCTCTCCTGAAGCCTTGTCTGTGTTTAGGCTGTGGATGAGGGCAGGATTCCAGGAGTATCCCTGCACTTGCAGGAAAGGAACACCTTTCTGAATTGAACACAGAAAATAACTGCTGCTAATAAGCTTCAGGCTGCTCTGCATGTAAATTTTAGATCTTAAGGCACCAACATTGTAGGTAACAAAAATTCTCTATTGGGATTTCCACCTTTACCCATGGGATTGGAAGTAATGTGATCCTTAGGTCTTTGAAGAGCTTTTTTAGACCTCACCATTCCATATATCTGTTAAGTGCTTTATTTTGGGCACAGGTACAAAGAATCTTGAAATTCAGATTTATCAGACAGCTCAGTAAGGTGGTTATTAATGGTAAATGAGCAGGTTTTGTGTTCTTGACATGGCTCTTAGGCCACACAGCAAGTGTCTGGGCAGGAATAGGGAAGCCAACATCCATTTTCAAATGGGATTTCTGCAGAAAGAGACCTTGAGCCAACAGTGGAACTGATAAAATGACCCCAAATTCTATCATATGAGGATGAATTTTTTCATAGCTCCAGGGGCTAAGAAACTTCATCTTAAATTAAAAATGAATCCATAATGCTTTAAATTTTACATCAGAAGAAATATTGGCTTTTTAAAAGGGCCCTTCTGTAAAAAAAAAAAAAAAATTATAGAAATGTGAATCCCATAGTATCCTTTTTTGGAATGAATGGTAAATACTTTGAATATTACTTTTCCAGTCTCTGGGTAATTGGTGCAATCTCTGATGGGTATTTAGTGTTGATCCTTTGGCTCACAAGGCTTGTGAGGAAGGAAAGGAAGAATCTAGCTGTTCTTGCTGGAACTCCAGTCCTCACTGAGGTTGAATTTCTGCAGGTTTTGAAGATATTGAGGTGGTTTGACCTTGGCTGGCTGTGGGAGGCCCCTCAGCCACACTCCTGCTCCTCACTCAGCTCAGACTGAGAAAATCCAATAGAAAAGCTGATGGGTGGAGATAAGTGCAGAGAGATCACTGACAAGTTACTGTCACAGACAAAGGAGACTTGAGAAAAACTGATTTGATTTAAATTGTCAGTTAAAATAAATTTGCACGGTGAGGAAAAACAGCCCCATACCAGTCAATGTGAAGGAAATTAGCTTTAACTCAGCCCCAGAGTGATGTGCAAGAGAGATGAAAGAGTGATATGGATTGGATACTGGAGCTATGAAAAAGAAAAACTTAATGTGTGTCAACAAGCCATGGTGCAAGCTGAAGATGAATGCAAAGTAAAAACCCAAACAAACAAAACCAAAACAACAGAAAAACTACACTACAGCACATTATAGAAATAATGTGTGAAACAGATGTGGGAAGGGTAATGCATTTAAATGTGGGTAACACTTGCAGGTCAAGCATTCACTTCCATGTGGGAATGGTATTGGTGTCTGGAGGATCCTTGCTGAAGAGGGAGAGAGGGATTTAAATGAAGTGGGGTGGTGAGAACATGGCACAAGAAATGTGAGCTAGAAGAGGGTATAAAGCCAAATGATGCACTACATGTGCAGGGGACCATGGCAGGTGGCTGAGGGGTGAAAAAAATAGTAGGTAGAAGGTGTCTGAAATGGGGCAGATAATTTTATGACAGCACTTTCCTCCATAATTCTTAAAAATGGCCAAACTATTGCAAGCCTCTGGCTTCCTGAGCTTTTCTAGGCAGCAAAAACTTTATTTCCATAGAATAAATTCCGCTCCGCCTTTTGTGACAGGTGCATAAAAAAGATAGCAGCCTACTTCTGTTACAAGTTTTTCAATTAGCAGAAATGGTGGAGAACTGCTCTGGGATCTGAAATTGCCAGTTCAGCTAATGAACCATGGAGGTGTTCAGGTTGGTTCCATGTGACTTGTGGAGGAGAGGGCGTCTTTTTAGCCGCCGCATTTTTTAATTAGAAAATTTCACTAATGAGCACGTTAAAAGGGCATTTAAGTCAAGAATCAAGTTAAGAAATGCCAGCATCAGAGTGTGCCACTGGCATATTTAACAGGGTAGGTCACAGAGTCAGTCTCTGCTTTAGCTGGTGGTTAACTCATTAATAGATTTTTCCTTGAAGAATGAGTTTTCAGATTGTTTTGGGTTTTTCTTTAAAGTCTCGTGTGCTCCTTTAGAATGAAAAATATTCAAACTTCAGCAAAAATATTGCCATTTTCTGGCTCTGCCCTAATCCTGTGGGCATTTTTTCCTGCCCTTCTGTTTTCTGCAGAACTCCTTAGCTCCCCTGCACACTGCTGCCCCTTGCCAGGCACTGCCCAGACAATCCTGCTTTGCCTGAATTCTAAAAATGAAGAAGACAAAACTCCAATAAGAATGAAACAGATTAAAAGAACCAAGAAACTCAATGCTGCAATTTTAGGGTAGACAGTAAGTAGTTGCATGGTTTGGGTTCAATTTCCCAGTTTAAATGGGGCATGCTGTAACACAGGGGATCAGCTTAGAGACTTGGGGAAGCTGAGTAAAGGCTTCTCTGAGTCATGCTCAAGGCCTATCTTTATTTTATGGGATATTTTTTCTCATTTGAATCACTTAATTTCATAATTTCTTGTGGCATAAAAGGATTCCCACCCCCAGTGTGTAGGGCTCCTCCTTTTGCTTTCATTTCAGTCACTCCAGGACAGAGCCAGCTCGCTGCCTCCTGGTTCTACTGCTCTCTGCAAAGTACTCTCTATTTTCTTTTATGTCTGATCTTACACTGCAGAACATCAAAAACTGAATCACAGGTTTATCTTGATCTTCTTAGTGGTGACTACTCTGCTATAAAACTATTTTTACAGCATCTTTCAAACATCTTTTCCAGAATGGACTTAAACATGGCTCAGATGCTCCTGAAGTAACTATAATCTCTTTTTGCTATTGATCTCCCCTATAGAAAAAATGCTTTGGGGTGAGTTGTTTTGAGGTTGTTTTTTTTTTGGTGGTTTTTTTTTTTTTTCCTGAAACAGATCAGATGAACTCAAATGCAATCCAAATCTTGTCTTCCCAGAGGTCAGAGGATTTTTGTATGTCAAGTATTAATACCTTATACCTTACACCTTATTTCAATGCCCTTATCCAAACTTCAGTGAAGTAAATTCTATCACCAAATCTGGATGCAGCTCTAGTAGTGGTGTATTCCCTGCTTTTTCAAGTTTATCACCCCAGGCTGTGTTGGTTTGTTTGTTTTTATCAAGCCATGAATTCTAATGCCCCAAGCAGAAAGTAGTTAAGCACTTTGAAAAGGATTTAACATGCAGGATGTATAAAATGATATTATCACTGAACCATGAAAAAACAATGTTTTCCAAATTATACCCATATTAATATAGAGGGGTTTTTTTGTTCTTTGTTTGTAATCAGAAGTGTCTGTCATTTATGAGGGTTTTTTTTCAGGGAGTGTTAGTAATACAACAAATTCCATGCCATCCATGCACCAGCGAACATCCTTAGCTATCTTTGAGTCATTGCAGTTAATCATTGTATTGACAGTGTCTGTATTGCATGTGTCAGACAGCTTCAATGAGCAAAAAGAATGTAATCCACATTTTCATTCTTCAGACCAATAATGCAGTGTTGTTCTGCAGAGACATTGTCCTAAAATCTTAATTTCTGATATTGGAGGGGTGAGTTACATTTCTAAACTACACCAGCCTGGTAATCGTTTGTCTCAAAGCAAATATCATCTCTGGCTTGATGAGAAGAAAGTGTGTATTTTATAAAAGCAAAGCCAGGAAGGAAATGGGCAGTGAATTCTTACCTTCAGTATCTCAGCTGGAATTGCTGCCATTGGGAATCCAGAGGTGTGGATCTGCCAACAGCATGTGTGCTGAGCCTTCTGGTCTCGTTTCTACTGCTCCGTGTGTCCCCATCTGATAGAGGGTTTGGGAGATGTTATGTGTCCTCCCCTCCTTGAAAATCATCCTTACTTTCTTTCCCTTTACTTCAGGCCTAGAGGTGAGCAGGGGTAGAGGCAGCAAGATCCTGTGATTCTTCTGCTTTACACAGCCCAGGGAATGTTTTGCACAGGGCAGCTGTTGCATTTCTGGATTCTTATGAAAGCCTGTTCATTCTGCTGCCTCTTTCTGCTTGGGTGCAGCCCCAGCTTCCTCTGGCTCCTGTTCTTCTGCTCCATAGGCTCTGACTTGTCCTCTCCTAGCACTTCAGGAGTATAATTGTCTGCATAGCAATAATCCAAAGTGCATGTACTGCACAGTACATAGGTGAGTTTATTGGTGTATTCCCACCTGCCTTTCAGAGCAAGAACTGGGAGAGGGGAGTTGTGCACCCTCCCTGGTTACAGCTACAGCCTGGACCCAAAGGCTCTGAGGGCTGATGTGAGAAGACACTGAGACAGCTTTCAAAATCCTGCAGGTGTTTATGGAGCAGGGGCTGCTTAGCATGGCATGGGAAGCACTCTGAGCTCCCTCAGGAGGCCCCTTGGGTCACTCCCGCCTGCAGAGCATCTGAGGTGACAGTGGGAATGGGCATGTGAGCACCTCTCTCTGTCCTTGCAATCCCCCACAAAGGCTTTCAGTGCCTCACAACTGTGTGTCCCTCATTTTACCCTTCCAACCTGACACCTAGGAGCTCCAGCTCTTTTGTTGGGAGTTCCATCTTCCAGCCAAGCTGCTTGCCTGCAAAGCGGGTGCAAAAAGCACTTTTGGCTCGTTTCCCTGCGCAGACCTTTAGAGAAGTGGCTGAGTGCTGCAGGGTCACCTTGCAGCTTTCTGTGGCTCCTTCAGCCCTACCCACTTCGGAATCCATCGATTTCCTCCTTGTGACCCCCTGGGGGTCAGCACTTTTGATGAAAAGGAATGTAACAATCAGGACTGCATGTAGCACTTGCTTCTCCATTCAAAACACTTCAAGCCCAATTTAGTACTTAATGTGTTGGACAATTTCCTCTTTTCATACAGTATTTTTTAAATGTGGCTTTTGTTTTATTGTTTATTGTTACTGAGAAGGCAGCAAGTAGGTCCCTTCCATCTTTATCTATATAGTTTCATTCATAAAATTGCAAAGGTTTCACCCTTTGAATATGGCATAGTGAGGGGTTGAGATGTAAGGTTTAATGGCACACACTTCATGTTGTGCTTTGCAGGGTCACAGCCAAGGCTTGATTTCATCACAGCCTGACTGCAGGTAATTCCTTCCACTCCCATTATTGTCTCTATACAAGAATGTACCCAGGATTTTATGAAAAAGCCATTTTAAATAATTTGATCCATGTGAGCTGTGTTTGAATTAGAGGAGCAGGCTCACGAGGATGTATTTTTACAATTTATGAGTTTAACATAAGTTGAACAGTTATTCTTATATACTGTTTTATGCTGGAATTCTGACCTGGGAGGAAGAAGGCAATGCTGGTACTGCTCTGGGTTCTGTATCTCTTGAAAATATCTGATGCACAGGCACAGATAATGACCCTCGCAACTGGGCAATGCATTCTGTCTTTTCCACCACAACTAATTGTATCCAGGTGGATAGCAATGCCTGTGGATTTACTGCTGCTGGCATTTGCCTGCTTGGAAGGAGCTGTGGAAAAGGCAGACTTGGCTCAGTGTGGCAGCAGCCGTGGACCAGCTGTCCTGTACATAAGAACTCACTGAACTTGGCTTTGAAGGGAAAATCTTGGGCAGAGAGAGAGGTGAGGAAGTGCCAGGTATGGCACTGTGCATCCGAGGTGTGGAAGTTGTGGGAAGGGAGTGTTGCTAGGGAGCACAGAGTCAGTCTGTCAATACATGGCTGAGGTGGTAGCTGGAGCTAGTTCCTAGTCCTCCTACAAAGAGATCACTTTAATGTCACACTCATGGGCTGCCTTCGTGCTGTTTGCCCAAAAGCATGGCCCATAAAACGCCAAGCAGACAGCAGCTGCGTGCATTGCCTGCTCCTTCTCTGCGTCCCATGCCAGGCCTTCCAGGGGAAGGCAGGGCAGAAGTACTTCTCATCAGGCAAGACCTGGACTGAAAACCAGGAAAAGAACAAGTGAGGGCCAAATGCACCAGCAGATGGCTGTTCCTGGAGCCTGTTCCCTGGCAGCTGAAGCTCCCCATCCTCTGAGCGGGATAAATCTGTGCCACACGCCCGGGCAGGTTCTCTCAGGGATGGCTCTTTGCATTATGGAAGGAATTTCCACTCCCCCAAAATGTTCTCCCCTCTTAGTGAAGATGACAAGGTGACCATGCAAGTTTGAGTGCTGTGATTCTCTAAGTTTTACACAGTATAAAAGCAGTAGGCTTGATTTTCTTCCTGTATCAGGACAGATTGTTTCCATGTAGAACATCTTTTTCATCCAGCTTTTTTTGCCTAGGATATTTTCCTTCCAGCTACAGAATTAGAAGGTAAATTTAGCAGTTCAAAACCTGCAGTTCAAAACCTATTTAGTGACCCAAGTATTTACATTTTCACCAGAGGACAAATGATCAAGCCAGTACAGGAAGGCCTTTTGTAAGGCATGTTGTCTTTTGGTGTGAAATGCTGCAGGTCAATCTTGTGCAAAACATAGTGAAAATTAACTAATAGCTAATCAACTAAAAGGTTTAATAGCCTATTAACTAACATTAACATTTAACACCTAATTTTTCATAAAGTATTTCTTTTACAAAATCCATATTAGGATGAAGCTGTTTCAGTGATACACTGAGAAGTGCTGTCTTAGATTAACTGATTAATGAGGGAATCATAACACTATGGATTAATAAGCCATAATTCATCCTATTTATTCTTGCACATGTCCTGCATATATACATATTTTTTCCTAAATGTGGAAGAGTATCTTACAAATATTCTGTGTTTTCACAACAACGGGGTCTCTTGTGTGATTGACAATTTCTGGAAAAGTTAAATATAAGTGTTTCAAGTATAGGAGCATTGTTCTTCCCTTCATTGGGACCATCTCTTTGGATGTTCAAAAATAAGATGCAAATAGAGCTACAGAAATATGTCAAATGCAGTCTGGCATAATCGCTGTACTATATTATTTTGTATTTAAAAATGAGACCTTTATTTATAATGAGTGGAACAAACCAGTGGACCCTGTAATTTCTAAAGATCATCTTTGTTCCCAAAAGCTATTTTGCACTGAATAATGTGCATCTTTTTTTTTCTCTCTCCATGAACTCTTGAAATCCACGAAGAAAACAACTTAAATATATAAATAAGAAACACACAAACACAAAAATTTAGCACTGTACCCATTTAGTTTCCTGTAAAACTTCAGTCATAGGAGTGCAGCTCAGTTTTACATTCTAAATTTTAGGTAACAATTTCATGGAATTGAAATGAAAATAAAAGATATCAGTCATACCAAATTGAAAATATAATCATGTATCTCAGTCTGTGAAGTGATGTTGGGTCCCTAATCAGAAAGTAGTATGTAATAAGCTTAAGTACATTTCTGCTGAGGTTTTCCTCATCAGTGCCACTGATTTAATTCCTGTATTTGATTAAGAAGGACAATGATGGAGTGACTGGTATCATTTTGGGAAAAAAAAATTAAAGGATGAATATTCTTAAGAGAAAAAAACCTTACTTTCAAAGCTTTCATCTATCCCTGTCATTTAAAATATTACTCTATATTCTGTCCTATCACTCTGCCTTAATCTAAACGTACATAATTTCAGCTCTGTGTGATTGCATTAAAGAAGTGAGAAACATGTGGAATGGTTTTGATTTAAGACTTTTTGGGCCTGGGCTCTGTGCTTGTTTGTGTAGCTAAAATTTTGCTTGTCTGCATGGAGATTTCCAACACTCAGCAGATAATTACAGGGCTTGGTTTTCATTGACTCAATGCAATTCAAACTTCTTGCTTATTAATCTAAACTTGCAGATTAAGATTTATGATTTTAGCAGAAGTCTATCAAAAGTATATATTTCATACATGTCCATTTCCCATTACATTACACAAATGTAGAAGTCCCTGGATAGCAGGGAAATCTGGCTAAGATATTGATTCTAGAAGATCTAAGGTAATTCTAAGTATTCCATACCAGCATTTCAAAGCTGGGTCATTTACAGATGGAATAATGCAGCCACAGCCGATTGATAATTTTCATTTCAGTTGTCATTGCAAACATTGAACAAGATCAAGGCTTTTGGCTCTCAGAAAGAAAAGAATCTCAGTGCTTGAGGTGGAAACCAACCCAAGCAAATTCCTCTGGAGCTGTTGCAGCAGACAGGCATAGAAAGAGCCCTCCTCAGATGAGCTTTGTGAACTTTTCCTGCTCGTCAGTGCCATTTGTAAATGCTCAATTTCATCTCAATTACTGCACTCCCATCCATTTAGTGAACTTCTCTTCACAGGAAATAATTACTCTGTCTTCTCTCTTCTCCACATTGCTATTACCTTGTTGCCAGGAGATAGTCTGGTTTTTCTAATAACTTTCCATTCTAAGAAATATTGGAAAAAAAAATACATACACATGGAAAAACAAACTTTGATTTTTGTGTGTATAATTTTCTTCTGTGTAAACAAAGTAATTACCTGACCATTGCACCAAGTGGATTATAGACCTGCTCAAATATCCACAGGCTTTAAGATAAATATCTTCATTGGACTGGGTGGATAAAAATAACAAAATCCTGATTATAAACCTGTTTTTCTGCTTTCCTTAAGCATCTATGGCTTTATTTTTTTTAAATGAGGAAAAAATATCTCTACTTGGGGGGTTTTTGTTCCAGCTGTTCAAAGTTCTCTTCAATTTGAAGCTTTCTTGAGGTGGAAATACAGGCATTGCTGGAAATGAAATCATAGTTGTCAGCAGGCTGAAATCTCATTTGACATAATTCAGAATATGGCTCTAGACTGAATTTTTGTCAGTTTAGGTTAACAGAGAGTTCCCTCAAATCCTAAGACCCAAGCGTACCTGTTTTCTCACCATGGGAAAGCAGTGTTGATTTTACACTTTGGTGAGAATATACATATTTTTATTTAAAGTCAGAGTTTTACCATGAATGAATCTGGCTGGGTCAATGCTGCATACTAGCCTCTATTATCTGCCAGCATGTAAAATGTCACTATGCACAGTGAAATAATTGAAATCTCTGAGATACACTGGTTTTCATGGTTATTAAATGGTGAGGTTTTAAAAGGAACTCTAATTTCAGAATTCACAGCTCTGTGTAAAAATAATTGCTAAATATGTACTGTGTACAGTAAGTAAAGTAATTTTACAGTATTAAAAAGAGAGAATAAAGACTGCTGCAGGAGGTGTGCTAAACAAATATTTAAAAGCCTATAATGATAACAAATGATACATATTGCTATTATTACGCATATAATAATATTATTATGATGATGAAACATTTTTTAATGTTTCAAAAATTCCTATAAGACTGGACTAAAGTGAACTCTCAAAATCTTCATCAAAAGAACACATCTGTATTTTTTTCATTGATTTAACAGTTCATAGAATTGTGTAACTTTTTATAAGTCTCTTTTTATACTTAGAGATACTTTTATATACTTTTCATAATCCATTATCTCAGTTTTTCTTAACAGTATAGTTCCAGACCCTGCATGATCTTTAGATGCAGATTGTTGCATTTTAGTCCCTGAGACAATGTTCTATGCTTTTTTTTCCTCCTAACACTTTATTTTGCCACACTTCCACATTTATCCATGCAAATGTTTGCTGCCAGATTTCTCACACCTGTGTAAGGTACCAGGTGCCTGTTTCCCTAAGGGTCTGCTGCACCTCACTTGGTTTTTAACTTTGCCATCTTAACCTTCTGTCTGTGCTTAAGATCTCAAGTTGAGACTGCTACTACAGCAGTGATATTTCTGGCTTCCTTCAAGCAGTAAAAAAAAAAAAAAGTACAGAGCTTATTTAGGGATGTATTTCCTGACTTAAGGATGGGGACTGTGGTGGTGTTTGTTTGCAGGGGTCCCAGGACAAGGGAAGAGATGAGAATCTTAACTCCATGTTTCAGAAGGCTGATTTATTATTTTACGATGTTTATTATATTAAAAGAAAATTATATATTAGAATTATATATTAGAAAAAATTATTAGAAAATTATATATTAGAAGTATACTAAAGAAAAAGAAGACATCAAAAGGCTAGCAAAGAAAAGAATGGAATGATAATAAAATCTTGTGAGTGACCAGTCCCAACACAGCTGGACCTGTGATTGGTCATCAAGTAGAAACAACTCACATGGAGCAATCAAAGTTGCACCTCTTGCATTCCACAGCAGCAGATCATTATTGTTTTTCTTTTCCTCTGAGGCTTCTCATCTTCTCAGGAGAAAAAATTCTAGCAAAGGATTTTTCAGAAAATATGTCTGTGACAGGGGACTATGCCTGAGCTTCTCTGTGTTACCTGAAAGAGCTCCAGCACTCCCTCCTTGATCTCAGACGGCTTCCCAGTCCCTTTCTTGGAGCTGCTTTTGCTTCCCCCAGCTGAATGAAGCTTCCACAGTGCAGAGACTTTGCTATCTTCAAGCTGTCAGCTTGAGTTTTTTGAGACAAAGATGGCAACAGTTAAAGTGAGGAGCTAAGAGAGAGCTCACATGCAAGACAAGCAAGGTTATCTGACAATTACCAAAAAACCATTCAGGAACATCTGTCAGTTGTGTGATAAAAGCAGAGTTTCTTAGAGCCATCTGTCTGCTTTCAGATTAGCTCTAGATTGTGGAAATAACCTGCCTTTGATTAAGGCAGTGGGGTTATTTTTTCCTCGTTACACCTGTGACTAAAATTATGGATGTGTTTAATGTAATATGTAATGATTGTGAAAGGGAAATATTTTTGTCTGAGGCTAGAAATAATGGAGTAGATTCAAGAATCTTTTCAGTGGTGAAGCAAGAACTGTGAAGATATAACTAGGAATTTTATGGGATTTCCTTGCCACTTTTTAGACAGTCTATCAATTTATTGAATTTGAAGCTGGTATTCACTCTTTGCAAATAATTTTTCCAGGAATGTTTGTAACATTAATTTCAAAATGTCCTGCATTTTTATTGTAATTGATATTAAGAACACATGAGAATATTTAAGTTGATTTCTGTTTCTGATCAAAATCCAGTGTCCTCCTGAAGATTATGCTCCTAACAATGTTTCACAGAACACATTCTGTCATCTATTATTTATCTGGTTTCTTTAGCATGATAGATATTCCTCCTTCCCTTTCTGACAACCATCATCACTGTTTCACTTCTTGACAGTGTGACATTCTCAAACAGCAATCTAATGCCTACAGAGTTTCATGTTGACACAAGCAAAAAGAGGGACAGATTCCACCTAAATGAAAGGATGGTGGGTAAATATATGTGTAGCTGTCAGTGGGGAAACTATTTTGCTTTGAGTAGGTTTTTTTCCTTGCCCTTCTTCATTCCCAGCAAACATCTCCCACTTCCAGGCCCACCTGCACCTTATCTAGCCAAGAAAATTGCTTTTGCACCTTAAATTGTCCTGCCTGGAGGCACTGACCAGAGTGTGCCTTCCTTTCTTACCTTGCATGAAGCTAAAATTGTGCTCGATATCCTTCTGTGCCTTTGACAAATGAAATTATTGCAAGCAGTAACTGAGCCATTTGCCTTTTATTTACTGCAATTTTCCCCTTACAATAGGATGCTTTTATGTGGATGAATGAATGTTATGAATGAATGTAACTGAAATGACACAAAATGAACTAAAATTATTTCATATGATCAAGGAACTAAAAGGTGCACTTTTAAAAAAAGATTCTTTTTTTTTTTTACTCATCTGAATTTTCCTAGTTCTCTCCTGCAGGCTGCTTTTTAGGAGCTTTTTCCTATTGGTGCTATATTGTGTGGACATTGAGATAAAATGAGTTATTGTGGAAGGAATGCCTATTTTATTAAGCTCAGAATGTAGAATTAGTAAGAAAAGATTTCTGGCCCCAAAAGCCTAATATGTATTAATAAACCAAAGGGTGAAAAGAAAAAGCTGGAAGGTTCTTATTGTTTGGTCTTTAATTAAATTTCTGAAGATCATAAAAAGCCTGTAGTTGGCTCAAAATAATAGTCTTGCTTCCCACTTCAGAAGCAGTACACAGCCACAATGTTTTTAACCTTTGTCCCAACATAAATTTTAATTTATAATTACATTGTTAATTAGAAAAGGGGGAAAAAAAAGTTTGTAAAAGCTGGAGTAAAATTTGTGTGGGATGATAGTAGCTAGGTTCAGAAAATTAAACTACTTAATTGAAGATGTTTTGAGAGATACTCACTGAGTAATTTAAGAAGGTTAGCTTTGTTTCCCTAACAGCTCTGGAGAATTAATGTAGGATTTTTTCCTTCTTCCCCTCTTACAAAGAAACGAATTTGCAGAAGGAGCCTTTGGAACCATCTGACTTAATCAACTTTAAAGTCCTCCCATAAGGAAGCTTTACATGGCTCTTGTTTTAAATGAAACTTTATAGCAAGGAAATAATATATTTTTTACTTGTGGTGGAGACTGTGTGGGTCTGTGTGTGATGGAATCCCTGTCCAGCACAAAATGTCAGGAGCTCTGAGTTGTCCAAGCTGAAGAGGGCTCTGAAGACCTGTTCAGTTTCAATTTTGTGTAGAAAACAACAAAATGATATTTTTATATCTACAGAACTTTAGTTGAAGTTGTTCTAAGCCCAGACCATTAAGGCATACACAGACAGAGGCCTAGAATCAAGATGCTTTTGCAATAAAAGAATTAAGGATAAATTAATTCTAGCTACATTACTCCCAGAACAAGCCGAGTTATCAAATCTCAGCTGCTCCCCTTGGGAATGGTTTCCTCCCAGCAAATGAAACCTGAGCCACAGAGAGAGGAGGAAGGCAGAATCCCTGTGGAAATGTGTTCTGAGAAAATAGCCAATATCAGCAAATGAGCTGGATGCAGAGAGAGACCTTTTAGGTTTAATAACCAGGTAACACTCCTAATCTCAATTGTGTTCTGGATGTTGTTGATGGCTGCATTAGCAGTTTGCCAATGTTCTCTATTTGACTCTGAGCTGAGAGAGTTTCTCCTTTTTTTTTTTTTCCCCCAGGGAGGGAAAGGGATTTACTGGGCTGAGTCTGTGTTTCTGCTGCTGCTCTTCAGCTTCATCCAGAAAAGCTCATTCCTGCTTTTCCCCCACTCAGGGCCTGGGGAAGTCCTTCAGATAGGAACTGTGATCCCTGCCTGAATCACAGCTCCTGCTAACAGCTTGCTCACAGATCAGCTCTGCTTCTCCACAGCCTTAAAATGCCCTAATGCTTTGTTCAGGACTTGGGGCTCACTTTTTAAAGGCATCTATATTCAGAGAAGGAGCAGTGTTACTAGAAGCTTGGTTATGGCTGAGATGGAAATCCTCTCAGTAGTCAGAAATTATTATTGTACCTAAATTCACTCCCTTGTGTGTGGAAAATCTTTGATGACAAGATTTCTATATTTTAACTCCTTGATATAATTTTTAATGTCAAGGTAAAATTACTTTCCTCTGTACAGCGTTTACATCTGCATTTTGTAACTATATTTCTCCTGGATGAGAAATCAGCTAAAAAAAAATCAATATAAAAGAAGCAATGTTACTTTAATTTCTTTCCAAACTGGAGTGCTAAGCTTTACTGTCATGGAGGCAGATACCTGCTTAAACTACATCTGATCTTTGTCCCTTCAAATTCACAGCAGCAGAATCAGAAATATTCATTGTGGTGTGTTCATTCAAGGTGTTGAAGCTCTTGAAATGTCTTTGATTTAAAATGATATTTAGACTGCTGGAGCTCTAGTAAATTGTACTTCTTCAAAATCTTTCCTTCCTTGTTTTCTTTAGATTTTGAAAAATGTTGTTAGAAATAATGTATTCCATCTTAACTTCTGTGTTTGTGTAAGTTTAGAAAAGATCAAAACGTAAAGCACCTGCTAGCTCAGGGTAGAGTTTACTGAATAAAATGCATAAATGTTGAGTTGATAAAAAATAATTTGCCACTGATATTACAAGAATGCAACTGTCCTTGTTACTGCAATAATTTTTACTCAATAGCCTAACCCCTGATCTTTGCAATGAAACTTAAAAATATTAATGATTGGCCATATACTTCGTTATTCTTGATCCCTGTGCCTGTATGACAAAAATATTCCACATCAGCCCTGGTTAATATGAAACAGAACCACAACTGAATCTCTCCAAACTTTTGGAAAATTCTTTTCTAAAAAAAACTGCTTCAGCACAATTGCAATTCTTGACAGGCACTAAAATAAAGAAAAAAAAGAAGAAAAGTTATGTAAGCAGAGGCCAAAATATAATTTATTCTACTCTTAAACATTTCAGACATCCAGCAGAATAATTTAATCTCTTCACAAAAATAATATACTATGAAATTTTCATTGGTTATATATAATAAAGTAGTATGCTAAGTATTTTAATATAACTTAAATTTGAGTAGAGCAAAACATGCTTTTTATATTGTCAAGAGAAATGTGTAATTTATTCTCACCAAATGGAGAAGAATTTTTTAAACCTTCTTCCTTATTATTAGAAGGAATTCTTCCATGTTGAAAAGCAGAGTATGATGGCAAGACATTTCAGAGCTGAGAAATAATTTTTTCTTTTTTTTTCTTTTTTTTTTTCTTTTTTTTTTTCTTTTTTTTTTCTCCTCAATTGTTGCCTGTCATGTAGATTAAGATGTAGCCATGGGTGGTTTTTGCATTATGAAGCTGAGGAATTGGAGGGAAAGAGCTCTGAAAATTTGGCATAAATCTGAGGTGCAGTCAGGAATTTCTCTAGGTTCTCTCTTAAAACTGACAATAATAATATCTTCATTGATTGTTTTGTTTGTTTGCTTTTATTTGAATATCAGCATCTGACTACTATAAACAGAATGAAGGCACTACCTTGCTTCACATGGCACTGAAAAACTTGTTTCACTTTTGAGTAAACTTATGACTTTCACAATTCCTACCAGTGACCAAAAAGGGAAAGGCTTTATCTCCCAGTCAGCTGCTCCTGCCATATAAACACAAACATATTTAATTCATTTCTTTTAAGTGGCATTTCTCATGCCACTTCTAGGACAAGAATTATAATAAAAAGTAAAAACAGTTTTTAAAAAGCAAAACCCACCAAAAAACTCTCTAAATGACCAAGTCTGGAGTTCAGAAAACTAAATTCCTGCATCAATATTGTTTAGGTAATTATTACCTCAGAAATTGCAATGTAATTTACTTAAATCAGTGTTATAATGTGATACTGCTCTATCAGAGAGTATTCTGTGGCTATTAAACAGAATTTTTTTACTTTAGGTTAATACTTTACTTTTGGTTAATGTCCACAGGTGATCGTAGGTCACCAGTTCTGTCCCCAGATAATATCTCCTGACTGCTGCTCAAGGTGCTCCTTTTCTTTGACCTCTGTGTGTGTGACAGAGAGAAAGAGAGGGCAAAAATCACATTTATAAAGTTCTACAACACACTCTAAAAAGCAACCAGCTCTGACTCTGGCAAACCAAGGCAGGAAATCCATTTATCCACCTGTTTTTTGTGAAGTGTGGATTGCTCTTTTATATGCTGTAATACCTGACATTCATTCTAACTGCTCCATCCACACTGATGGTGCATTTGGCTTTCTGCAGTATGAAGAAGGGGGGATTTTTTTTCAGCTTCTGAGGATAAAAAACACCTGTGTTCTTCAAATATTTCATCCCTTGAAAGCTTTATATATAATTTAGCAAGCCCAAGACAGTTTCTAAATGAATGCTGCATACTATGACCAATTATGATCTTTCAACAAATAAATTCTGTCTGCTTTTATAATTTTTTTCTTCCATTTTCTTTCTTTTTTCATTTGAAAAATGTGCTTTCCATCCAGCAACAGCATGCAGAAAAAAGCCTTGACTTCTGTATATGGGAATATTTCATTTGTGATCCATGTATGCCCTTTGTCTTGCCTGGAAAATAGAGCTTTTAAGTAGGGTTTGGGCGAAATGAGTACTTTGCTTTGTTTTATTAATCCCAAATTTCATTTTTTACTGTCTAGAGGAACATGTGCCCTAAATATCAGCTTGTGTGCTACCCTGGTTTGAAGGGCTTAGTTGTGAGTAGAGAGTATGTATTTCATTACTTTGTTTGATCAAGGCAGAAGTCTGTTTGGGAATTAAAAATGTATTTCCAGTGTGTTTGTAGAAATTGAGTTGATGCTTATTTGAGCAGTGGTGTGTATTCATATACACAAACCTGCAGTGTAACAGAAAGTGGTGAGAAATGGGCCAGAAATAGACAAGAAATAAGTCAGACATTCCTTTACTCAGACCCTCACTGTTTGGCTGCCTCTATTTACCATCAGTGGCCATTGCTGGTCTGCCCACTCAGTTCCCTTTTTAATTCTGGGGTTTTTTCAATCACAAATGTGCACATCAGCTCCACGTGGTGACAGCTGGCATTTCCTAGGTGTGGATGACCTTCTGAGCTACTCAGCAATTGCAAATTATTCTAATTTTACTGACCAGCAATCTGCAATTTTCCTTTCCTTACACTGCTTCTACAGACCCCTGGAGCTGTAATGAGAATTACATTTATGTGCAAGAGAGGGACAACAATGCAAGCAGTCAAAGCACAATAGTCCCGTGGAGCTGTGAAAGGATTCATTCCTGACAATCCCACTGGAAGCATCAGAGGAATCTCCTGGGTGCCTCTGCAGGAAGGAATTGCCTTAATGGCTGTAAATGCTCTCTGAGTGTGTCAGTAAATCACGTGTGGAATTCCCTCCTGATTCCCTTCCCCATCCCTCTCTCACTCCCCTTCACTGCCAGCCAGCAGCAAATCCTTCATTGTGGGAAATTTAGTATTTCATCCTGCTCAAACTGTTTGCCCATTTGTCTCCTCTACAAGCATAATTGCCCAGTGCCTGTGAAAGCTGCTACAGCAATGCTTATGTGTGTTTCTTGATTTATTAATCTTTCCAACAACAAAAGAAAATCCCACTTAAAAGCACTGTTAATGTCAAGACATAAAAATCAAGCACGAGTAACTCTCAGTTTTGTGTTTGTTTGTTCATGTTGGTCTAAGATAATCTGTACAAATACTTCTATTCTCTCAGGTAGTTTTGAACTTGGTATTTTTTCTTAATTTTGGATGTGACAAGGGCTAATGTCATCCCTTGCCCATCTTTTACAGTTCTGCCTCTGCTTTTTGTTTTTTCTTCCTCAAATTACATTGGTAGTACAACCAGGAAGCTGGAAACATTGTGAGAGAAATGGCCAGAATGGGTAAAGTGCTGTGTTTTGCATTTAGTGGAAATTTTAGTGGAAAGTGTGATCAGGTACATAATCAAAAGGGGCTTGTGCACATTTCTTGGTTGCTTTCTGGGAACAAATTGTGCATTTTAGATATTTGCTTGCTGTATGAGTGTTGGATGAGGCTTTGAGCAACCAGGTTGAGTGGAAGAGCTCAAAAAAGTACACATTTTAAAAGGCACAGGGTTAATTTCTGCAGAAGAATGAGGCCTGGAAAACTTCTTCCAGTGCCTTGCTGACCTCTGAGTAAAGCTTTTCTTCTGAACATTTAATCTAAATTCCTTCCCTTTTAGTTTAAAACCATTCCCCCTTGTCCTATCACTCTCTGCCCATGAAAAAGCAAAACCTAAAGTTCATTGTGTCATTTTGAAAGTGATTTTGGAGAAATTAAGGGCTGGTAATACATCATGCATTCATTTCTGTAGCAAATATATATATATATATATCCTATAAGAGGATGCCAGAGAGGAAAGTGGAGCAACAAATTGAAAAATTGCCACTTCATGCAATGATTTGTCACCTGTTGACAGTTGTGCCTGTTGGCAGAAAAGTTCATTATGAATGATAAGTTGAGGGCTCAAAGCAGGACAGAGAGAGCCCTTAAAGATTTGTCCTTGAAGGCTGGTGATGTACAGCATGGTTTCATTCTTTCTGTAGTGGAGGTTAGTGCAGTTTAATATGTCTGTTGGTCTGTTTTAAGATATTTCCCATCCAAAAAAAGAGGAAAAGATGCTCATATTACATCATGTTGTCACAATTCTGGGAAAGGATAATGCCCTGTAAATATCTGTACAAATAAGGGAGAGAGGTTCTGACTACCAGCTAAAATCTGACTACTGATATTGTAAGCCTAATTATTATCAGGATGACTTGAGAACAGGAAGTTTATTTCAGTGCAATATTGATCATTCTAAATCAAACCCTTCAAACAGTAGAGGCTTTTCTAACATGCACTCAAGAATTGGCCTTTTCTGTTGTCCTATCCAGAGGTTTCTGTTGCATCCAAACCCTTTGTTGCCATTGTATATTTTCAGTAGAAATTTTACAGGTGTAATGTGGAAAATAGACAGCAGGAGGTCAAATGTGGTTTTTTCATGATCCCTGTGGTGATGACAGAACCTGTGAGCATCTCCCTCCTTCCTTCCCCATTCAAACAGATCAAGTGCTTTGTACACAGAACCAGCCATATTTTTTCCCTACACCATAAAGTTTAAAAAAGTATTTGGCTTAAGGACTGCCAAGTAAACAACCATTTGACCCTTCATGGGCTTTCTCTCAGAAGACATAAAATTTTAAAGGATATGGCAACCCTGTGATAATCTTATATAAGAGGCAATTTAAATCCAAAGGAAAAAGACAACTCAGTGTGGGAATAACTCAGTGTGGGAATTCTTGCTGCTTTCTTTAAACTTTTTGTTTAGTTACTGTGTCACCAGGGTGTGTCACTCCCCCTGTTTTCTTCCACTGTCCTTGCCCAAGTCTGATATTCTGGTTCTGAGGGGCAGAATCAGAATACAACCTCATTGTACTTCCTGTAGTGGGTGCTTTTCTGCTGAAAAAAACTACCCAATAAAAGTGCAATATTTTCTTTCCCATGGGCCTTAGACTCGGTTGTTTATGCCTAGTTATGAAATTCAGTTAAATTCTGTTATGATACCATATTCCACCTCCTCTTGCTGGGTGTTGACAGGTTTCTCACATATTCCCCCTGAATGCTGGAGCTGCTCATAGATGGAGCAGATGGAGTTGCTCTGCTTTTAATCAGGAAATACATTTACTTGGAAATCACAAATCACATGCAATATTTGTTTCCTAAAAATTTTTTTGGAGGAAGAAGGGAAATTTTCTGTTATTTGTTTGGTTCTTTCTAAGTGAGTGAAAGCAGAAATGATCAGAGAAGAGCTGTTCAGAGGAGTATTTTGATGAGATTATTTGGTAGGAAGAAGTTAAAAGGTGAAGATCCTAAAATGTGGTTTTAATGTTGACCTTAAGGTATAGGGGATACAGAGGGGGAGAAGGGGTTTACCTCTCCTGTCTGGCAGCCTTTAGTCAGGCCATGTGATTATAATCACAGCATTTCAGCTTGGCTCTTTATCTAATCTCAAGACAACTGCCTCACTAATTGATTTTCAGTAAGAAATATAATCAGGTCTAATAATAGCTTGTTTTTTTGTCTTGCTGCTTGGATAAATAGAGATATACTCGAATATAAACCTTGAGTTTTATTCTCTAAATATTCAATAATGCAGAGAAGACCAGCTGTTCAAGGTGTTTGATCTTTTGACCTTGTGACATCTTACCACAGCACTGTGACTGTATAAAGTCAAAAGTCAATAACAGCATCCTCTTTTGCTTGGAGAGCTTTTAATAATTGGGATATTCCTTTACCTCTGCTTCACTATGATATGTAAATATCTTATTTGTCTAATATTCATCTTTGCTCTTTTATATAGATTTATGTAATTTTCATGTCACAGCCTGTATAGTTATTTTTGATGGAACAATCTGATAGTCAGGTTCTTAAAGAAGTACCTGTAGCTGCTTCTCTATACTGATATGAAATTGTGTTCTATGCAGCACATTGTATATGGTACCACACATCCTAACTAGCTTGAGCTGGTACAGGAGAGAAAACAGAATATAAGAACTCAAAATGTAAATATCATGGTATCTTTTAGGGAGGAAACAACCCCTAAGATTATTGAGGCCAATTGTAAACACAGGTTGACTAAATTAAGACTGAAAGTGGAATATTTTTAAAAACTACTACATATTTTGGGGGGTCCATTTCAGTGGTCCATTTCAAGAAGCCAGGCTCTGGTTTAACTGAAAGTTCTGAGAACAGAATATGGCCCTGAAGGAGCAGCATGAGGGGACAAAAGGCTGGAACCCCAAACTTGTCACTGCCTGTCGTGAGCAGTGTCCTTGCTGATGGGTACTGAGATAAAAAGGATTTATCTCCCTAAGGAAGCCAGCAGAATCTAATATCCCAGATCCCTGGCACTTGTAGGACAGCAAGGATCAGTTAAGCCATTACACTTCCAGAGCTGTCCACATTCCCCTCAATTTATAATTAAAGGAGACTTCCAGCACCAAAATTACACATTACAGTTCCCAGCTTTCAGACAAGTGATGTAGAATCTGGAGAATTGCTGAAAGTGGTTTCATTTCCTCCCTCAGTTCCAGTATTCATCAGTCTTTGTGAGGAACAAGCACAAATCCCATTCCCAAATGGTCCCTTCAGCCTGTCCAGCTCCATTTGTCACCAGGATGCTACAGTCAGACTGCTCACAACCATGGATTTCAGCTTTCCTGGCATCATGACACCTGGATTTGAAAGTGTTCTCTCCTACAGGAACCTTATTCCTTCCTGTTTCATGTTTTTTAAAATCTTAAAACTTCTAGAGCTGCAATGACCATTTAGCTGTTTTAATTTTTATTGTTATTTGAATAAAATGTCCATGAGCTCTGAAATGGTGAAAGACACTTCAGAACACTTTCTTGAAAATCTCTGTTCTCTTCTGAGGTAAAAGGAACTGTAATGTCCTTATAATTACTCTTATGGATATCTTTTTAATAGCTTTGGAAACACACACAAACATTATTTATTAGGAAAGGAGTGAATATGATGAAGAATATCATACCAATAATGAATTTTATAAATACGTGGTAATTATTAATTGATAATTTATTTAAGAGATAAGCACAACTCGATTTTGCTTTAAGCAAGGAGATCATGCAGGTGTTTACTGAGGAAGAGATATTCTGCTATGGCAATGATTTTCCTCTTGTCTTTGAGCCTAAACCTGTGTTTAGTGGAATTTCCTTGCTTCCCTTTTCCTATCAAGCATGCATTTTTCCTTCTCATGTTGTTACAAAAAATTAAATTGGCATGTGTAGTGGGAGAGAGCCTTAAAATTGGCCTGTGTAGCATGAGAAAAAGTCAAGGCAAAAAGTCCTTTATCACCCTAGAAAGCACAGTTTAAATGAATGCAGAGCTGGTTTTTTATATTGTATCCACTTCTTTCTTACCTTGATAGGTCTGTTTCATTCAGCTGGAAAGTAAGATCTCTTGCCCTAATTCTGAACATTTTTAGAGAATAAGAAAGCTTTTTTTTTTTTATCAAGCACTATTTATGCTGTGATCTCGAACTTAGTAATTTAATTTAAAGGAAACTGTCAAGTTTAACTAGGTCTCAACTACAAACCTGTAAAAACACACTTTTGTGAGCTCTTTGTGACTCACCCACCAGGTTTGGTTTATGTGCTTTTAGAAAAACTGTTTTGTTTGTCATATGGAAAAATTCTTACTTGAAATGCAATGTGTAAAGTGAGTGGTTTTCCTCAGGTTTCTTTGAGAATAATTTTTCTTTTTAAAAAAATGAATATTTCACCATGGCATTTGCAACCCATATGAGATATTGTTAATAGCAAAGATGAGAAAATGCACTCCTAAATGAGGTAGCTGTGTGGAAGAATTGCAAGACTTCAGGGATGCTTTACCCACACTGTTCTTCCTAAGCTTCCTTAAGAAAAAAAGAAATGTGACATTACTGGGGAAGGAGAGAGCACAAAAATCACACAATCCTGATTGCTATTTTAAAAATACAAGCTTAATGATGACAGCCCTATTTTAATATTTTCTAGATTATTTTTCATGCAAAAGGTATTCAAATCTTAGAGAAGAAAGCTGAATGGACCATTAGGACTGCTCCGGCCTGGGGTGTATTTGCTGCAAGGTGGGACAAAACTGCCACAAGGTGAAAAAGTCTGTCAAACTGGTTTGGTAAGTCCCAAGTTTATTCCATTTGTTTAAAGAAGGAGTAAAGGTCAGATGTTAGGTCGTGCTTGAAACAAAGAAACCCAAAACCCCCCAGAAAAGCAGAAAAAATTAAAGTCAGCTTCGTGCATTTGCAGATTTACATAAGAACTGAAGTTCGGGGAGATTTTCAGGGTTGGAATGCTTTGCCAGCTGCAGTTGGGCTGTGGCTCTATAAAAAGGGGCTTTGGCTTTTATATCCCCGGTGCCAAGGGACAGGAACTGCAGTCACACAGCTCAAAAGTGCTGAGCTGCAATCAGCACCCTCTACCAGCTCTGGTTTATCCTAAAAATGCATCAGATGATGTCTTGACTTCCCCTGTGAGCAGAGGGTTGGCTGATTCCCTGCCATGTGCAGAGAATATTTTGGTGGTAAGTCTGTCACATTGCCTTCCATCACTGAGCTGGGTCAAAATTTTTGCTGTTGGTATCTGCTGTGTGCAAATCCAAACCTGATGATGGGGGAATCACAGCTTTTAAGCACTCAGAGTTACAGCCTGACATGTGCCTGTGTAATGTCCTGTAGACATGTAAATCAGAGCCATTAATTACTGTGGAACACTTCAAAAGCCTGCCAGTTGTTAGGTTTTCCAAAGCAAAAATGAGCACACAAGGAAAATTCTCTGAGACAGCATTTTGTGGTGGGAAAAATAATAAAATCTCACTCAGCAAGCTACCAGCTGTGAGCTGTTTCAAGTATCAATTCAACATGTCAATTATATTAATATGTACACTGCCTAACAATTTTGTCAGAGAATGCAGTGGAGTACTCAATTTTTTTTGTGCAGGATATAAAAGAAAGGTTAATATGTGCTTTGCCATATCAAATTATGTAGTGGGAATAGTAGTTTGGCTGTATGCAGTTATTTTTGGGAAATTGTATCAGGTAACAAGGCTCTAAACATAACCTTGGTGAGGAATTATGACATGTATTATTCAGGGAATGAACTACCCATTTTGGAAGAATAGAGGATGAGACAGAATTCTCAATTTTTTTATGCTTTCTGGAGCTTTGTTCCTCCAACACATAAAAATCCCAAAGTTAATGTGTCTCTGTTTGCTGCTGGGATCAGTAGCCTTCAGAAATAGATGCAACTTTATAATCCATGTGTAACTTCCATGTGAAATATGGGTGATATATTACTTGAGATGGGATTGTAGGTAACATTTTGGCTTTTATACTTGCAAGGAATTTGTCAGTATGGGAGAAAAGGAAGATTTCAAGAGGCAGTATCCCATGAAACCCACCCATTCCAAGTCCCAGAATGCAGGCCAGGTTGGGTGATCACTGTCAGAGCTGAATTTTGTACTCAAGGTTTTGTCAGCATTTCAAATGGAAAACTGATTGCTGTTGTAACAGAACCTACTATTGCTTTAGCAATGTTTTCCCCCTAAAATATTTTTGTATTATCTGCGAGCATTTCTTGTAAGTATGAGAATGTTCTCTTGTATTTTCTGGCTGAGTATCTTTGTATTGCAATTGCCACACTAAGTGCACATGAATCCCACCACAATTGTCTTCTCCAGTCTCATCTCACCCTTTTTCTCCTCACCATGCATTGAACAGATGGCCTTGAGCTTTATGGAAGTGATTAATTAAACTGCACATAACAGGAGTATTTTTTTCTGTGCATAAATTCCTCTTAACAGGGTTTTAAATTCTTTTGGTGACCAATCTGCTCTGAGAGGAGGGGAGAAGAATATTTTTATCTTTCCCACTTTTCTTTTAAGCATATGCAATATGTATCTTAAAATAAATGTATCTCTGTGTTGTGCCAGTTGTTGGAAGCAGCTTAAATTTTAAGCTGGCTGGTAAAGCTTAACAAGGGTGTCAGAAAACAAAATATTTGATTTTGAACACTGGGGATTGTTCACATTTCTGACATATATTTTAACTCACAATCTGCAGGTCCTGGGGAGGATTTCAGATCTCCAGGAGCCTCTCTGTTGTGTCTTGTCAAAACAAGTCTGGCTTTGAATACTGAAATGTAAAACAAATTGATTTTGTGTGAGCTGCGAGTATAGCCAAGGTTTCCTTGTAGAAGTAACTGACCAAATTATATCTGCTAATGAAAAATATTTTAAAAAGCTTTGTTTTGTATCTGCTGATGTGCATTGCTGGACAACCTCCTAGAGGATCAGGGTAATAATTAGAGGTGTGTTAAATTATGTAGTCAGTGCCCTAGAAGGTACAGCAGTAAATTCAATATATGCTGTGGAAATGCAGCAGGAAGGGGGTATATATGTGCCTGTGTTTTTGTGTGTGTGCATATGGGTGTTCCAAGAGATTTGCTGTGTGTTTTTTCCATGGTTTGTTTTTAACAAGTTGGGAAAGGAGAGCTAAAGGGAAGCTTAGTACAAAAAGGGATTGATTCTCCTCCCAGATGGGTGGCCAAGGATATCCATGTATCTTGAAGAACTGCTGCCTCTGCTGTACATCTATTTATAGCCAACCTGTGGTACCTAACTGTGAATAGACAGACCTGAGAAGAATGAAATCTTTTGGGGTTAATCTGCTGTAATCCCTTGCTTGACACCTTTTCCAGCTGCTTCTTAAAAGTTTTCAATTCCTCAGGCAGCCTGCACAAGATCTGTTTCCTTTTCCACCGATAACAGCCAGGAAAAAGCTTAGATCTTGTCAGAAGGCAAAAATATTCAGAATTCAGTGTACTCCTCTACTCCCAGAAGTATAAACTTGAGTGTTTTTATATTCCAGATGCATTTTTGGGAATGTAATGTTGTTATGGGGGAGCTTTTTCCTTTATAGGATGAGAACAAAGAAGGTTTGGTAGGGTAGGGATGTGGGCAGGCACGAGCTGAGTGTTCACTGAAGATCAATCTCGATTGTGTGCTACAGACCTTCTGAAAAAATAGAATTCTCTGTCCCCTTAACTTATTCAATTATTAAGCAGCCTTGTTTCTCACCCTGCCCTTCTCAGCCTGCCTGGTTTGTTCAGGAAACTTTCTTCCTTTCTCATTTTGTCCCTCCCTGCCTGGCTGCCACTGCCCCCTCCTTTGGGGGAGTTCAATCCTCACAGCGGGCGATCCCCTGGCTGCTCTCTGAGCAGGCTCTGCTGCACCAGACCTTTGTGCCATGCTGATCTCTGATCTCCTGGTCCCTTTGGCTGGGACATGAAGCAGGGATCAGAGCTGAGCTCACTGATTAGTTCTTAATCATGTGAGGAGCTCCCCTGAACTGAATGGATGCCACTCACTAGGACTCATGTATTGTCCCTTAGGCATCCTAAATTAAAAGGCTGTAAATTAAAGGCTAAATTAAAACTGTAAATATTTTGGTCTGTTCAAAGGGGGAAACATACTGCATGTAGTTGGGTTTTTTCCTTTTCTTCTGATGGCTTTTAGTGATGTTTTTGTACAATTACCCCCTGGCCACTTTTGCCAGCCATTTGGGTCTGCACACTGTCACAAGAGGGGGCACTCGGGATGAATTTTGCATGATGAAGCAGCAGTGAAAGAGTTAATGCCTTCTGGCCTCGATTAAAGTGCAGCCAGCCCAAATCAGCTCAGAACATTTGTAGTTCAGAAATTGCTACAGCTCAAATCAGCCAGGCTGCTGAGAAAAGGATCAGGGTGGCCTCTTTGCTCGATGGGGATGTTGAGATGGCCAGCCTTAAGTGGGTGCATGATCTAAGTGGAACACTCCTGTTTAATACAAGCCTCCTTTTATCTCAATGCTATTGGCAGAGCAACACATTTGTCTCAATTTCCTCTAAACAACAGTTCTCTAGCCAAACCTTGAAAGCTGCAAATTCTGCTTTACCTCAGCAAAATCATATACCCTGCACTGACTCAGGTTTCCACTCAAGGTGACTAATTTTCTGTCTTGTCTCTTCCTGATATTAGAGGAATACATTTAGTAGCATTGATATTTTCACACCTGGAGAACAAAAGAGAAAAGGTTTCTGTGTTAAGTAAGAATTTGGAGCCTTCCCCATTGCTACCAGAGCATTGCTCTGCTGAGGCACAGATGATTTCTGAAATATGGAACTCAAATTTGGTTACAGCAGCCAAAACAATGCTGGATTTGTGCAGAGTCATTTAATGTGACACAGGAATCAATGTGCTCAAACACAGTTCTGCAGTCAAGGGAAGTGCAATTTTCTGTCAGTGCACAAGTCCCAGCATGATGGGACTCTGATTCTTGAGAAGATGCCTTTGAGTTCAAAGAACATTTCCTGACAGAGAAATAGAACATGAGAGCATTATACACTGTGCAGAATATACAATTCTGTATACAATTCCCTGCTTTTTAAGACTTTTCTAAAATCAGACTGGTTTTTTTTTCCTTTTTCTTTTCTCCTGAGGGAATTAAATCAGGGCTAAAATAACATATTGTCAGTATTTTCCTTCTCCTCCAGTCACAAAAAGAAACATTAGAAAACATCTTACAACCCTCTTAAAAGGTTTCAGAATTTCTGCACGAACCCTCATAATTCAGAAGCTCTTCCTGAGCTTCTTAATTATTATTTCATTAAAAGGGTGCCCAGACTGCAGACATTGAGGATTGTCTGATGGATATGTCTTGATAGACTCAAACTTTAATACTTGATTATTGATTATTATTTTTAAATTGATTATTTTTTACCTCTCTGAGTAACAAACAAACTCAGTGAGTTTGTCAGGTTTGAGATGGGATTTGTGTTTGCTGTGCTCCTCATTAGCCAGAGAAAGCTGAGGTACCAGGTAACAGTGAAATCTGGTATTCTTTGGCTGGGAACAGCAGGATCCATAAATACTCTGAATTTCTGCCTTACTACAGCTGTTCAAAGGCATGAAAAATTCCTGGGACAAACTCAGCCCTGGATATATCTGGGCCTAGGTCCAGTGCAGATTTTTGCCAGGCCTTGCTGCTTTTCTTTGCATTGATCTAATTACAAAGCTTTGATTATCTCATTGATTTAGTGGAGGCCTGCCTGTTTCTGCCAGAGCTGAGTTTGGCTTTGTGACATCAGCTGGAGATGACTGAACACAGTTCTCTCAGGCCTGGCCAGAAGGTGATTCCCCTTTGATGCTGCCCCAGTTTGATTATACAATTCATCAATGCATGGACTGAGCCCCAAATGAACTGAGTCAAGACAAGGTTGTGTAAACTTGAGTGGATAATCAAGTCTGACATAGCACTTTGCCAGCAGGTAGAAAAAAACCACTGCCTTGGGGAACAGATCAGCTCAGGCATCAACTTTATTCTTAAAAGGTGTTGGAATGTAAACATGAAATACTTTGGGTCAGTTATGTCTGTTTTTTCATGAAAAGGGTAACTCTGTCTTGTGTTGATCTTTCCTTTAAAAACCTTGTACTTTATATTTTAAATAGGGTGTCAAAGCAAATGTCTCAATTCTTTGTTTCTTTTTTTTTTTCCTTTTTTTCAATATTGTTAAATTTCCAATTTTATTGACTGTGTACAGCTCACCAGTTGGGTTAAAATGCTGTAACAGGGATGAGCCCATTAATGGTAGGAAAGCCTGAAATGTAGATTACTGCTATTTATTGTCATTTAACAGAAAAAATAATTCCTGCCAGATAAATTCAGGTCATAGAGTGAAGGAAAAGTGTTCCTCCTTCCAGCAACTATTACTAGTAGTAATCAATAGCTACAGAAATGTAGCTTTGGAAAGGTGAATGAATGAACTTGAAATTTTGGAGACTGCTGGAAGAAAAGAATGTTCTGTCTCTACACCATCTATGATATTCAGTGTTTGTGAGTGTTTGGATAAAAATTTACTGTGTTCAGTGAGTGAGTGTTTAGGTAAACATTTACTGAAAAAATCAGATCTTTCACAGCTAAACATGAATTGAATGAAATTTTCAAGATGACCAACAGAGACCACCAAGCTCCATTATTGTGTAATCTGTAAATGAAGGAACCCTGTCAAAGGCATCATTACCAGTTTTCTTTAATGAAGCAGCAGTGCTATAAAAAGGCACAACTGCAGAAAAATGACTGCACACAGAGCCAGAACAGTTTGTATTAATGTTCTGATGGCTTCACCTGAAACAGTTTTCCAATCTCATCAGCACCCTGAGAGTGAGCAATGGTTATTCTGTTGAAGCTGGGGAGTTGCACAGTTTTTCCTGCCCAGATGAGGCTGTGCACACTGTCTATGCCGTGGTGCTGCACAGCAGAGTTAATGAAGCTGTTAGCATGATCTGTCATTCCAGGAAACATCCTGAAAATAATTAGGAAGTGAGTGGGAATATTTAGACAGGGTGCATGGTAGATATGCTGAATTTGCTCATAGAAGATACAAGTTTGCATTTAAAAATACTCCATGACCTCCAGCAGCTGCTGTACTCTAGTCAAAATATGGACTTGATGAAGTCTGTTATGGTCCTGGTGTGGTGAAAGGTAGGAGCTTCTATGATCCACTGCTTATCAGGTGCACACAGAATTCATTTATAAAACCCCAAGAAAGCACAAAATATTGTCATGAGAGGGCTGTCAGCATATTTTTCCAAGTAGATTTGGTAGGTGCATGTCTATCACCTTTTGCATTTTTTTATTCTGTGTGTAAATTAAATATTGTTAGGGAAGAAAAGACAAAAGTGCATTTTAGGTGGGCAGCAAGTGCATCAGCTAATGGGGATGTGTAGGTTAAACTGAAAAATGTAAGAATAATAAGAAGGAAAATTAAGATTTGTGCAAAAATAACAAATTTTAATAATGCATGTTTAGAATGTTCCTTCAGTTAATGGTGACAAATTGCAAGGGCTACTTTCATTATCTACAAGTTCACATCACCTTATCTTGATCTGATGGGTAAAAAAGAACAAACTGGCAAATATCATTGCATCTTTTCATTGTTTTGCCTCTAACCACAGAGGAGAGTTAGAAATTAACTTGCTAGATGCATCTCAGGATTTTTTATTTAGGGTTTCCTAGGGATACACAACGATTTCAAAAAGCTAATTAATGTGAGTGCTTGGGAGAAGAGATTTAATTGGACCATTTCCTATTTAGAAGGTACATGTTAAAAATGCATTGTTAAGTTTTTCTGTGTAACTTAACAGAGATTAAATTCCCTGAAAGGAATGCAAACTGTCCAGAATGAAATGCAAACCACAGTGAAATTCTTGAGGACTGTGCAACTCAGCACTTTGGGTTCAATATTTTATGTTTTGAATAATTTTAAAGTAATCTGTTCTTTTTCTACTGTAAAACAGAATGAAAAAGACACTGCCCTAGTGTACAAGACCATGGTCAGATCAGCAGTTCTTCCTTGTTCAGAAATCTAATTTTTATTTGATTTGGAGGACGTGGTTAAAAGGCTGCAGAAGGGAGTGCATTGCCCAAATGCTAAATAACCAGAGTAAATAAAAAATGCTGAAATGTTGATGTCAAGACTTTTATGTTTCTCATGCTGCTCCAAGAAGAGTTTATTCAAAGCAAACAGATGATCAGTGGATTATTTACAACATAAATGTGTGACACTTGAGAAAATTAATGAAAAAGGAGCAAAGGTTACTTTGTGTAGAATCCTACAGGTACAGTGAAGAGAAATACACAGGCAATTAAATAGAATATTTTTTCTTATGTTCTTCATCTACACCTGTGATTTTAAATTTTTTTTAATGAAAGCAAAAGTACACCTCTGTAGCCCAGTATTGGCAGTATTTCCTAGAATAGAAACACACATATTGAAGTGGCAAACCTCCCAAACTGGAGTGTGTGAAGTTTTCTTGCCTTAACTTGTCTTGAACTGCCTGGAGTTTGTTTGGGCTTGCCTGTCAGGAGGCTGTGTCTGATTTATTTCACTTCTCACAGAATCACAGACTCCTAAAGGCTGGAAGTGGTCAGTGGAGATTATGTAGTCCAAACCCCTACTCAGGCAGAATATCTTGAATATCTCCAAGGATTAAAATCTCTGGGCAACCTGCTCCAATGTTTCACCACCCTTATAATAACAATAAGTTTTAGTTTACATTTAAATGTAATTTCACATGTTTTGCTTTGTTTCCATTGCCTCTTGTCTGGATACCTCTGAGAAGGTTCTTTCTCTGACTCTTTCAAGGAAGGCATTGCTGGCTTATGGTCAGCTGGGTGTGCACCAGGACCTCCTGCTTTCCAGCTGCACAGTGCCTGGACTTTTACCCCCCAAGTGCAGTATTCTGCACTTTCTTGTGTTTGTCTTAGTGGGTATAGCCATGATTTTGACACAGATATTAGCAATGAGTAGTTACTCTGTGCAGACTGGAACATTTCTGGCTGTGTCACACTGATGCACTGTGGAGGGTGACAGTCCTGGGATTGCAGCCAATTCCTCTCAAGTGGGTATTTACAGGGGTACAGACATGAGATGTTTAGGAAAAGGGAAATGGAGGGAGCACCAATAGATTATAGACCTGGAACTGAGCACAAACTTTTTTAGGACAGCAAAGAAACCAAAGGTGACCATCCAAAACATGTGAAGCCTTTTATGGTATATTTGGATGCAATGTCACCTTGTGTACCAATAAAGAAAGGTGTAAAAACATCTTAAAAAATATCCAAACATAACCCCAAGCACATTCCACAGGGAGGAGGAGAAAGAAATCACCAACATCATACTCCTCCCAGAGAAGGGGACTCAGGATGCTGAGGAGTCACTGGGTGTCCCCAGTCCCACACATCCAAGTGATTCATTTTATTATGCAGAGAGGCAATGAAGGACACCAGAAAAAACCCAGAGATATCAAGCATGTGCATATAATGATTTTAACTCTGTTATTAAGAAATTTTCCCCTAGTATCTCATTTTCTCTTCCTGCAATAATTAAATGTGAATTAATCATAGTTCATTGTTTCAGCTATGAACGTTTCAGATGTAATAACAATAAATTCTCAACTTTATTTACAAGGTATGTTTTTAGCTCACAGCAGAATTTTGAGTGGGACACCCCTCTGCGATCCCTTTTATAGAAATGCCTTTACCCAAACCAGTGTTCAGAAACCTGAAGGATGATCCAAGCACAGGTCCACTTTTTGTTTTTCTGAAAGAGGAAAAGCTGCTCCTGCTTTCTGTGTCTCCTTCAAACCCTACCTCAATACCCTCCCTGCTCCAGGACTGTGCCAAGTACACTTGTGTCTGTGGGTGGGAAGATTCCTGTCCCCTGAAGAAGTTCCCTCTGCTGCTCTGTCTGGATGATTAATTCTGCCTTGGCATGTAGGAGCTCAAAGATTTGGTTCTTTCTCTGACTATTCAGGCTTGGTGGAGATTGCACATTGTTTCTCAATTCCATCCCAGAACAAAAGTGTGTTTCTGCACCTTTAAATCTTTCCTGCTCTGGCACAGGGTGGTTTCTTAGGTGGTGCCTTATCAAGGAATCTCTTTAGATGAGAAATAAGATGAGTAATCACTTAATATACTAAATCCACTCATTCATTCAAGTCTTCATAAATATTGTCACTTTTTTAACCATTCTCAGGGCCCAGGCAGCTTAACCCCTCATAAATAATATCAATTTCATACATGTACTTTCACTGTTGCTTCATAGCAAAGCAATTGCCATAATCACTGTGGCAGGAAAGCTGGGGAGGGAAAACATTGGTGAGAATAGCAGGTTTTTTTTAAAGTCATATACCTCTGCAACTGAAAATAATCATGAAAATGATCTTTGCAAAAAAGAGCCTGTGAACTGGCAAAGGGAGAAGTTGATGGTGTTAAGCACCAATGTTTTAGGCATTTGTGGGGGACCAGTCCAACCTGAGAACTATACCTAATTTCTAGGCCCAAATAAGGTCTTCAGTCACTAATTAATTACTGTGTTTGGGTTTTTTTTCCATAACAGTAGGGTCTCCCCAGAAATGCACCCTGGGCAGAATGAATTGATCATTGCTTTGTTTTCATGAAAATGCAAAATGTGACTGGATTGTACCTAGGTTTTTAGAGAGGAGGGCTGTATAGGTCACCAAGTTCTCAGGATGCTTTGGAAAAAGGGCTTTGGAAGAGGTGTTTTAAATTTTTACTCCTTAATAATATAAGGAGTTAAATATACGTTAATATATATTAAATATATTATCAAAATGAGAAACAGGAGAGATTAAATGAAATAGAATTGAAAGATTAATTAAAGGACAAAGACTAATAATGCAAAAGAATAAACAAGAAGTTTGAAGTTGTTGTAAACTAATTCCCTGCATTTAAATTAAAAGTGATGAGAGTGACAGAGACTGTAAATGGTGCAATTTCTACTGCATTTTTTTCCTCTCCTCTGCTAAATTCTGACCTCAGCTAAATTTTGTCTCTCAGCCATCTGGAATAAGGTTTTCCCTGTTGTTTTGTATGCATGAGTTGATTAGGACAGACTTAGAGGCTGAGCAGCAGTAATGATAGCAGACTGGGAAACATCATCCTTCACAATATACCTGATTAAAAGAAAAATATCTGACTCCATCCTTGTATTCATACACCAGTCTCTTCGCCTGATGTTCTGCTTGCTACAGAACATCTCACTGCAGTTTGCTTTTTCAGAAACAAAGGTACAGAAGTGGGATCCCTAAAGAAAAATGCTGAATGAATTTTAAAAAAGCTTAGTGTCAGTTCATCCAGATGAAGGAAAAAATGGTGGCGTCTGTAGTACCTAAAAATGTGTAAGTACAAGGAAATCTGCAGAGAGAAACAAGGAGGATACTGTTTTTGGAGGTGTATCCATTTCTTGTAGTATTCACCACAATATAATAAATGTTGATAGAGAAAATGGATAGGGAAACAATGAAAATTAAAGTATGTCAACTCAAACTGAACAGTAAGCACATGCTCTATGCTGAGAGAATAAAAAATATGTTTCCAAAATGGGAAATAAAAAAAAAGGAAATACACCAGTACCTTAAAAAAGGATAAAGAATCAGTTTTTTAGGGTAAACACAGCAATTGAATTATATCAGGGGATATCCATTCCATGCAGTGAAATATATTATGCAAAGGCTTTTGACCTTTAAGAAAATATGTTGATGATTTTCCTTTGCATACAGAAAAATGTCAGCGTAGGTGTAAATAAATGTCATTAATTTTGTTTTGTATTCATAGTATGTCCACAAGGACCAGGATGTGCTGGTATTCAGGACCTGAATGGAGAGCATCTGAACCCCTCATTAACCCTCTTGGTTCACCTGAGTGCTCAGGCTGTCTCAGGGATGTCAGAGTCTCATCTCCAAGGAAATGTACTCTTATCAGGCCTGTGCAAAATTAGGATGCAAAATTCCCACGTGTGGTCTTATTTCTAAAAGTGCACGTAGCAAATATATTCATATCAGGTTTTGAAGAGCTGCTCTCCCAGGGTCCTGAAGAAGTCCAGTTTCTATTTTCTGTTTACCTATTTGAAATGTGTTTATTTTGTGGTTTTGTGGTTTGGTGTCAAATAAGCCCCATGCAGCTGTTTGCTCACACTCCCCTGTGGGAAAGGGGAGAGGATCAGAAGGGTAAAAGTGAGAAAACTCTTGGGTTGGTTCAGCTCCTGTAAAGAAATGCTTGTCCACCAATTGAATACCTGCATTGTCATGATCCACATTTGAATAAATTCTCTGCTTGGTTTCTCTAAAGGCTGAAAGGAAATTTAGTGCTCTAAGGGTCCTGGAAAGGGAAAGTGATGGCAATTTTTAAGGAAGCTGAAGGGCTGTCTGTCCTGCTGTTCCAAAAATGTCTCTTTTGATCCAAGCAATGCAGTCCAAAAATACTTTATTTCAAGAATCTGCTAATGCTCCTCTATATTTTCATCATTTCAAATTTTGGAGATATGATATTTCATTATTCAGTGATATGCTCTAGTTGAGTAATGTAAGAGTATTTCCTCCCTCCTTAAACAAAAATCATGGTATGCAGCTTTTCAGCATTTAAAAATGCATTTCTGTTCTTAAGGTTTAAAGAAGTTTTTGTCAGAACAAATGCTATTTCTCTAATAGTAACAATGAGCAGAAATAAATGCCTGTGGGCAACTTAGGTTTCATCAGTATTTTCATACAATTTAATGATGATTGATTGCACAAATTGTTGGGAATTGCAGGCACTCAGCGTATTTTAAAAATAGGTCACTTGCATAGATGTAAGAGCCAAATTTAGGCATCCAAGCTGAAGAAAAATTCATGAGGGTGCTTAATTACATCTTGCCTACTAGTTTGCTCTGGAAAGCTGGATGCTCAGAGGGTGATGCTTACATCTTGTTTGGGTCTTTCATTTCAGTAGCGATACAGAGATCAGTAAAGTCATAAAAGTGTCTGCAGGACTGAATCCAGGCCAGAAATCCCCTCAAAATACATCAGATTGCACCAGGGCTCATAATTCTGCTCCATCCCAGTAATTTTCAGCAGGCTGCCTTGCCACCCTACAGTGCTACATTGGAAAACTGCCTGAATACCCCACAAGTTTGTTGGGAGAACTATGCTGGGATTTTTTTTTTTTTCTCTTTAATAGCTAGTTGACACATTTTGTACTTTACAATTGAGAGACTAATTAGGAACTCAGTGACACAAGACTTTATAATACCTACTTTGTAGGCATTTTTACACTTATACCTTTCAGTGTATGATTCAATATGAATTTAGGTTTGAAATATGCTATGAAAAAATGTTTCCTGTACTGGCCTCATTTTCAGGCATTAATAACCAAACCATTCACTCTACATTAAGAGTGTGGACATGATGGCTCTCAAAATAATGCATTTTACCTTAGCTCTCCACTTAGATCTTGAAGCCTACACAGTTCTGGTGCAGATGAAAATAGAAATACTGTCCAGAAATATTATTTTTAACAGGACAGCAAGGGGTTTAGGCCTGGTCAGCATGGATTTATGAAAGTCAGGTGCTGCTTGCCCCACCTGAGCTCCCTTTATGACAAGGTGACCTGCTTGGTGGAGGAGGGAAAGGCGCTGAATGCTGTCTTCCCAGAGTTTATTAAAAGATTTGACACTGATTTTGTCATTGATTTTTGGACACAGAATTTTCCTGGAAAAACTGGCTTCCCATGGTATGGATGGGTGTAGCCTGTGCTGGGTGAAAAACCAGCTGGATGGCTGGGCCCAGAGTGATCTGTCCCTTCTCCCAGGAAACAAGGGACAGGACAAGAGGAAATGCCCTCAAGTGGTGCCAGGGGAGGTTTAGGTTGGACAGTAGGAAAGGATTTCTTCCCTGAAAGGGTGGTCAGGCATTGGAACAGGATGTGCAGGGCAGGGGTGGCACCAAAGCCCCTGAGGATGTGGCTCTGGGGACGTGGGTGAATGGAGGAATTGGCACTGTTGGGTTGACACTTGGACTCAGTGATCTTGGAGACCCTTTCCAGGTTTAACAATTCTATGATTCCATGAAAATCACTGGACAATGTGATGTAGAAACAACAGATGTTGCTTGGAACACGAGGAAGTTAAGTGGATTTAAGGAGAAGTTCATAAAAATCTTCAGGACAATCTGTCACATGTACTTACAAACTTGTATGCCCATATGTGCACACACAAACACAAAAGCAGCTGTGGGTAAAATGTACCCATATATCTGCAAAACCACTCAAAAATACAGCAATAATATGCTGATCTCTTTGAATTAATTAATTTTAATGAATAGGTATAACTATGTTTAATTTTTAAGTGTACAGTGCAAACTATGAAGTGTGAAAAGTTTCAGTGTGTTAGGTGATGCATCACTCACTCTCTCCTATAGGGGCATAGGAATTTAGTATTTAGTATTTATTATGTCATTTGGTTCTCCTGAAGTCAATTATTTCTGTTGGCTTGCCAGTCTAGTTTAGAAATATTTCTGACATGGCTTAGTGCCATTGGCAATGGCTCTGCATACTTGTGCTGCAAATCGGGTTTTGGAAATAACTTAAAATGGATTTTTTAAAGTTTGAATTGTGAGACAAAAAAAATCCTTAAAGGTTTTTAGAGTTTGTATTTGGATAAATGTCAGAAAGTCAATCTCAGGTGAATTCTTCAGTGTAGAACCAAGCTACAAATGGCATGGTTAAAGGAAACTTCAGAGAGCCCACTTTAATGAATGCTCTGTGACCATCCATGCAGAGCAGATTGGATCAGCAAAGTTCAGGGCTGTGTTCGTCCCTATTTTATTCAGAGAATTCCAAGTACACAGCGGAAAAATTTCAAGAAAGGAGTAACCTTCAAGATTTATGAGAATATTACATTTTGCCCTTCCTCTCAGTCTTGAGAGTTCAAAAGGTGCTGCTGTAGAACATGACAAATCAATCTGCAGGTTCAAAATAATCCCTCAGAGTGCAGTGGAGCTGAACCTCTGTGCAGCTCTTAGCAGTGATTCCAGATTTTGGAGGGGGCAGATCCTCTGTGGCTGCATGGAATAAACCTCTTCTCACATTCTCTGCCTGGTGACAGAACTGGCCTCAGCCCAGGAGAGGGATAACTTGTAGATTTGAGCTGGTTCAAATTTTTTGTAAAAGATACTTGTCTCTTAAAAGAAAAAAAAAAAAAAAGAAAAGAAAAACAAACAAAATACTCAGTTCATCAAAATCAGAACCTTCCTCAAGAAAAGGTCAGCATTAACAAATGTTCTCCCTCTAGGAAAAAAAGTATCAAAAGTTATAGAAACTACTTGTCTTGCTTATAGCAGACTTAAAATAAATGGATAATAATTACCTGCTCAGAATTTAATTTTGAAGTTCAAGTGAATGGGTGATAAAATGTTAATGTTTTAGAATTGAGTCTTCTCCTAATAGACACAATTTTATTTTTGGTTCTTAGAAATGTCATGTTTTCACCAATCTCTGTTGTACATGGCTCATTTTATCAAGACCACACTTCAAGAAATTATTTCACAGAAACTCATGAGCAGGAGAGGGGAAATCAGGCTGACACAGGACTCTCAAAGAGTTTGATGGATGTTAGCTACAAGATCAAAGTACTGCTTTGAACAATCTTTCTGCTTTCATTATCTGCTACACTTCGGAACTTAGGAAGAGGAACAAAAAGAAAAAAGAAAGAAGGATTTGAAGTTTGTTTTGCAGGGCTGGAACTTTTTAATAAAAATAACATTGTCAGAAAGCCCTCTAAAGGAACCACCCAGGTATCACCTGATGTGCAGCCAAACCAACATTACTGATTTTTGGAGACTCTTAGATTTTATTCTCTCCAATGCATTTAAAATTATTCTACAGCTGTCTAAGAGTAAACTGGCTGCAAGGATTGGAAAGGGCTGGCAAGTGCAGGCAGGAATGTGTAACAGGGAAATTTGCTGATTAGAAAACACTTTTTCACTCTGAGAACAATGTGATATTATGTACTTTCAAGATGTCAAAATAGAAATTCTGGCAGCTGAGTGCCAGATGCAATTTTGTTAGAATAGGCTCAAATGGAATGAAGTCTTCTTGTAAGTCACTCTAGTACAGCTAGATAAATGCTCTTGATAGCTTGATTTTTATTTATTTGGCACTCAAGAGGAAAAAGGACATTTAAGAAATTTTCATATTTACTATATGAGGGTTTTTATCTTCAAAAGCTTTTACTCTGCCACTGTAGACCTGCTTGTTCTAGGAAAAGTTTGTGAAAAGAGAGTTTGGAAAACTAGTACAATATTAGATAATTACTGAAAACTTAAACAGATTTAGTAGAACTTTCCCTTCAAATACTAACTAGTTTTGACTCAGTAAATACCATTTGATTACAAATGAAATGCATGCTCCCACACATTAGCTGTCAATTATGGCTCATATAGTAGACACAAAAGTAATTACCTTCAGCAAGAAGAGAGGTTGTAGGAGACAAAAACAATCATGTATTTCCATGTCACAGTGTGCATTCTGTGTCAGTCTTCTTTCACTACCCACTGCTTTACTTGTAAGTAAATGACCAATGATTTCCATGCAAGGAAGGACTAGCTCAATATCTTTTCTCTTTAAAAGAAGCATTATAGATTTGTTTAGTTATAAATTCACTAACTGGAAAAATTAAGAAGGCAAATGATGCATGCAGCCAAATTAAAATGAACTGTGGGAGAATCATCAAAAATTAATGTGCCTTAAATTTCATTCTAAGTTATTTGTCACTCATGGTTGTTTTAATTCTAATTCAGCAAAGCAAACAAATGAACAGGTTAAATGAGGTAAAATAAGGCTTTCTTTTACCTTAAATGACACAGTGATATAAAAGAAGCAGCATCCAAACATGGTCTGTTATTGGAACTTTGTATCAAGGCACGATATTATATCAAGGGATTAGGGCAAAACCTTAGAATGCATGACAGGGCAATTGAGTGCAAATTGCAGTCTGGAGTTGCAGTGTCACTTTGATGGACTTGCTTTGTTTTTATTTGCTGTACCTGAGAATTTTATTAGCAAGTGTGAGATTGAAGTAGCAGATTTTGCTATTGAAAGCAGTTTTATTGGGGGAGTTTTACAATCCAAGACAGATTTATAGAAGTGCTTCCTTCTTTGATGAAAAGTTCCAACATTTCAGTGGACAATCCTTTGCATTAGGGGTGAAGTGCTAAAAAAATGGAATTTTGATACTTGGAATATGTCAGTCTTCTTTCAACCAGGAGGGCAGGGGCTGTTGCCTGACCATGCAGCTCAGGGGCAGAGGAGCAGTGGTGCAGAGAGAATAATTATCAGCTTGGCATGGCATGAGTGAAAACCAGTGCTGGTGTGCAAAACTGGAACTAAAAGAGAAGTGCCAGTGCATCAAGGCACTCCAACTCTGCACTTGTTCATTTCAGAAGTAAAGGAAATCAACACTTGCCCCCTAATTGTGTCTCAGATGGATGTGTAAAGTTACCTCTGTACATATGACCTGAGAGAAGGATGGTGGGGTTGTGGGCAGAGTCCTCAGAAATCAGAATTCTTTGGACATTTCAATCCTGGGGGAAACAGGAATTTGCTGAAGATGCCAGGCCCCCAAAGCAAATATTTTCACTTCTCTCCAACACTGCTCAAGATTATCCCCAGTCTAATCCACTCACCAGCTACATTTTGTACCTAAAGTTAAGATTAAAACCCCAAACTGGAATTGTTGCTAAATAACAGGAGGCTCTGGTATGAAACACAGGTTTTCCAAGGACAGCCTGTATTTCCCATCCATGTCTCTAAAAAATACTGCTCAGGGAAGAAAAGCAGCAGGGAAGTACCAAGCAATTGCTTTCAGCTGCATTGATTTCTTTCCTTTGGAAATTTTCCAAATCTTAAAATTCCAAAGTTTTCATTGCATCAGCAAATAAGTGGAGCAGATTTTTCAGATTTTGGGTACTTGTTGGAAACAAAACTAAGCCATAAAATCTAAGCAGTAAGCACACCCACCTAAATATTTCTTGAAATGAGGATGATGGCTAAGGCAGAGATTTAACAAAAAAGATAACAGCTCTGTAATTATAGTCTCTCTTTTGTATAACAAGTCCTTTCTAGATACTTCTGTGATTTCTTTAGAATGTGTTTTAGCTATCATTTGATAAATTGGATTAAAATTATTTAGACTGATGGTTCATGACAGAAGTTTTACATCACATACACTCTTGATGCATCTTATATGTTAAAGGACCTTGTTTGTTGCTGCTTCTTATGTCTGAATAAATGCCTTGAACAGTCTTTCAATAATTTAAAAGTGTGTCTCTCATGCCATCTTCTGAGGAGATGATTGGATTTTCAAATGCACTGCAAATACTTTCAAACATTTATTGTAAAACTCAGAATTACAACCATCAGCAGCAGTTCTTTTTCCTTGAAAGCATGTTTACAAATGGTATTTTAAATGAACTCAATGAACTCAGAGTAAAGTGCTAAATTTTAGAAACATTTCAGATGTATGAGCCTGAAGGTCTGTGACAAATTGCTAAATTAAAATTAGTTTTAGTTTCAAAAGTATTCTTTATATGATATCTGTGTAGGTATGTATCTTATTTGCAGCCAGAATATGTAAATATTCCATGTCTTTTTTGTTATTTACTCTCAATCTTGATAATATTTTTTTCCTTCAACACCCTGAAACCCCACCCAGGGGATTCATGGCCTACCTGGATTTGTTTTACTCCATGTTCCAGAAGTAATCAGACACCATCTTCCAAGGAACTTGAAAATTCAGGTTTTTGTGGAAATGATGGTGCCCATTGGTGCTGCCTTGTTCAGTCCACAAGTTCCCTGCTGAGTAATCAAAACCAAGCCTGCAGGCTTTACACACAATATTTACAATAGGAATGTTGGAGAAACTAATTCTTTGTGAATAACTTCCTTTTGTGGCATTATTGACCACTTCTCTTACATCCTTCTGGAGATGAAGGAAAGGCTTCTCAGCAACTTGGCATTTGGAATTGGAATTGTGCTCCATGAGGAGAACAGAATCACTGACAGCGTTCTTATTTTCTCACTAATCCATCAGTGCCTACTTCTTTTGTTGGATAGTTTCATAGAATAGGAATTTATAGGAATTTAGTTTGGGAAAAAATCTCTGAAGGTCATCTGGTCCGAACAGCCACTCAGAGCCTGGGTCACTCTGAACTTTTAGTCAGATTGTTTGACAAATTAAAATTTGAAAATCACCACAGAAGGAAATTTGATAACTTTTTTGGACAATCTGTTCCAATGTTTGATTTTTTTTTTTTCTTCATGTCATTGCAATTTTCTGTGTTGGGATGTGTGTATGTGCCTCGTGGGTCGTGCAAGGTGAATGTCCCAGAAAACCTGTCTGTTTATTTTGAATAAAGGTTGCCTTGCCTCTTGGCAAAGTGAGAAAATTTCAGTTAGGAATTATTTCTCCATTATTTTGAACTATAATAGTGATTTCAAACTTCAAGACAAGGGTGGGGAGAAACCCAGTACTGTGACCTCCAAGCCACTTTGAGCAGATATCTGAAATTCCTGATGTCCTACAAGCCCATAGGTGTGTCTTCACTGGTAGTAAAACAATGCCTGTGTAGGAATGCAGAGCAGAGGGGATTTCTGATCTGATTACAGCACTTTGAATCAGTTATATGTAAGTTTTTGTGGTGAGAACTTTTGGCAAGAAATTTGCATACCACAGGTAGAGTTTATGTGTTTGAGGGGTTTTTTTTTTAAATTCTGTTAATTTTATTCTTCATATAAATATGTCTGATGTGTGGTAAAAAAAAGTTGCCTTTTCCATATCAGAAAACAGGGAAAGTCATCAGACTAATTACAGACTCTAACGCAGTGCTGTAAAATCAGATCCCTCTGACACCAGTTTTCTTTCAGTCATCAACTTAAATATATGTAATACATACACCCTCCTGGAAATGTAAAATACTATTCATTTCTCTTCAGTGATCAAAACCATTCCAAGTATTGTGTTTTTTAAACACAAGTTGTTCTGTGCTTCGATTTATCAGGGATTTTTTTTCTATTTTTTCTTCACAGCTTCCCAGATTCCCATATTTCCTCGCTGATGTTTTTTCTTTCTGACACTGGAAGGACTTTTTAACTTCTAGGGGAAGTATTTCCTGTCCCTATTTGCCACTCTTAACATTGCATTCCACTCTCAGCTAATTCTCTGTGTAAAATGTTTCGCTTCAAAAACTTCAGTAAGACCCTATTTAGTTGAAGCCCAGTTGTACTTTTTTATTGAAACTGAGAAGTTGAAAACATTAACCACAGATGGAAGCACAATGGCAGTCAGAATATCATATGGAAATGTTTTAGGACATTTTAGGCAAATTAGATTTGCTGTTATTGTTGTACCCACCTTTTTGCACCTGCATTCTATTTTAATTTTCAAAATAAAGCAGAAAACTAATAAGCTAGCTATGAAGAAAATAATTTTTTTAACCCATTAAATTTCCAACCAAACACTTTCTATTTTTCAGTGTCAGAAGAGATGCTTTTGCAATTGCAGTGGAAAGGAGCAGATAGCAACATCTATTTTTCCTTCAGCTTTCCAAAATGAAATATCCATATTCTCACCAGTCACAGACGTTACAGGCAGAAATAGCACACAGCCTATCAGGCTACTTAATACAGAACATGGTTGCTGTTCACTTTTCTAATAATTTAGTGTTCTTATCTCCTATTTGAGTAAATATGGAGCATTTAATCACTTCCATTTTTATGAGGATCACATCAGAACACTAGCAGTAGTATTCTGCCTGGCTCCAAGGCTTTTGATACCTGATTTGTCCAAAGCTTATTGAATTTTTTTATTAGAAACTTATTACCAACCAAATTTTTAGAGCCTTTTTGTCTCTGCTTATGTCAAACTTCTTCTTTAAAGATATAAATTACCCATTACCACTTCCAATATCTTGTACCACTTAGGAGATACAGGTTTTATGTTGCTCCAATTCAAGGCAACAATTATTTTTCCCTGTAGCTCCGTTCAATTTGTCATAGACTTCTCCACCACAGTGTACCATAATGGCTTTGACAATTTTTGTTATGTTCTGCACTTTCTCAAGATTCCATGAAGAGACATTATAAATCAAAGCTTTGCACAGAGTTTTTGTTATTTGGTTTAGCTTTTCTTTTTCTATTTTTAGCCTGTATTTAAGATTTTGGGTTTTTTTTAAGTAGGTGTGACATCTTTTTAAATTTTAATTTTATGTTTTGCATATCCTCACTTATTTTTCTAAAAAAAAGAAATAGACAATATATTCTCAGGTATTAGGTGTCCAGTTTGCTGACTTCATCTAGAAAAATTACCAGGTTGGAACTACTTTCTGAAAAGGAGATAAATCCTTTCTATCAATGCCAGTCCCACCTCAAATTCCAAACAGAGCCTGCATCACCTTGTGGAAGACCTGAGTATGGGGAAGAAATGTGGATAATTTTCTTCAGGGGTTCCACTGGTTGTAAAAGCTGTTGAATGAGCCAGACAGGATGAAGAATTGAACACACAAGGATCTGGTTCTCCATTAAAAATCTTCTGAGATAATAAAAAAATCACATTTGAGAAGTGCTCAGATGTATTATTTGATTATTCCAGAGCAGGTATTTCTTAGAAAGGGGTTCTAACCCATAACCTCATCGAAACCATGGTAATTATGTGATGGTCATGGTGGTGGTAGTAAGGATTATAATCTTTAAGGTTCCTCCCAATCCAAACCATTCTGTGTCTACATTGACTCATTTCTCAGTGGGAACTGCAGGACTGTATTCATCCATGACATTCATTTATTTATTCATCTTCAAGGTTACCTAAGTACCTTAAGAAAATTGTCAGGTTTGTAAATAGTTGTTATTTCTCATTTATGGCAGTCAGTCATCACTGGTGGCCACTTTGGGCCAACCTGTGACTTGAACAAGTGTTTGCTTCTGAAAGGAGATAGCAAACATGCAAAAGGAACTTGAATGAGATGCCCTCATTCCCTGAGCAGGAACTCAGCTAATAGACTTTTTCTTGCCCCCCACAATCTAATCACATTTCCACAACAGTGTCTCTTAGTTTGTTTTTATGTAGTATTTAATTTCAGATGAATGGCAGAGTTTAAAGGTTTTCAAGTAGATTTTCTGGGCGCTTTGTATTACAACAACATAAATTTTTACATCTTAACTTACCTACTGTCATGCTTTCACATTTTTGTCCTTGAAAATTTTACTGCTCTCTCCTCTTCTTGCGACCACCTTTTAAAACCCATTTTTGAGTTCATTTACCTGATGTCTTACATTATGTGGCCCCCTGCTGTCTTGAAAGGCTGCAGGATACTGGAGGCAATCCCTACCAAGTGTGCAGCAGCAGTTAACAACAATCAGGAGAGAATCGATGAGTCTGTTTTCACTTTGAGGTGTCCAGCTTGTTTTCCTCTAGTTTGTTTTGTGTGGGAACTTACTCAGAACATATATACATTTATTGATTCACCTGCCAGGGCTGGCCATGGGATGATGAATAATCAAGCCTAAATAAAGGAAATCGCTTGAAGTGGCTAAGTGGAGAGTTCAGAAGGTCAAGCAGGCAGCAAACCAGTTCTAGGGGTTGCATTGTGAGAGTAGGTGTCTTCTCTGCTGTTAATTGGAGCCAGTATTTTGGTTTTTTCTGCTCTGCTTTTGTAAGGGCAGCTCTCACCAGAGTGATTTGACTGATGTTCCTTCTGGCCTGTGCTGCCCTGCAGTAATAAATGATCAGTTTCGTGTGAGGCTGAGGGAAGTCATTGGCTCTTCTGTGCCCCAGAGCTGTGTTAGCTAAGGATGGTACTTAGCCAAACATTAGCTGCTTCATTAACTCCTTACGGGGATTAACTTTATGCTACATTGCAAAGGTTTTACATGTTTCCTTTGTATTTTAGAGTCAATGGTAAGATCAGAAAACTGTTAAACACAGTGATTCCCTCAATTTTTTTCAGTACATAAGAACATAATTGCTGTTAGCACAACACTGTCCTCCCTTTTTCCTTGTGAGGAAATCAAACCACCCTTTTCAAGTGCATTTGCTCCCTGCTTCAACTTTACTGAATTAGATCCCTATAATAAGTAAAGCAGTTCAATAATCACCCTTTATAAACAGGCCAAGTTTAGATTTATGTTTCCACAGGCATGGAGTTACAAATAACTCTAGAGCTTGAACACCAATAGCCTGTAGCTAATTATAATTAATTTTTGGTTTAACAAATATTCTTAGTTATATGCATAAAATCGACAAGAGCAATAAAAAGTGGTATGTTAAACATATAGTTTGCATAGTAAATTGCATCTAGGGGGGTAAAAATGATATATCCATGTAGGTATAGATCTTTGTCCTTAAGAACAGGGGGATATTAAGGAAATCAAGAGACAGAAAATGGATAGCCTGAAAGTCATTATAGCCAAATATGGTGGGTTTTGGCTTGTTGTTTTTTTGTTTTTACATTAAATTCAGAAACCCAAAGGAAAATAAAGTATGTGGAGATGGGAAGAGGGGCTGAAGGTGATCAAGATTCAGTCTTCAGGCGGCAGAGGCAGGAGCAGTATTTGTTCAGGCAGTGTTACTCACCACATATCTCCAAAGGAGCCTGAAGCTTGGTAAATGAGAAGGTAAAAGTAATGATCCTTTAAATCTGATTACAGCCCTGTTCTGCAGGTGTGGTAATTCCTGGGGAACACAGTTGTAATTCTGGTTTAGTGTAATAAGTGCTTGCAGAATCCCATCCCGATGAGATTTCCATCTTTGTGCTCCATTTTCTGTTATGCATTTTCTGTTGTGCATTTGTGTTATGCACTGAGAGTGGTCAAAGCTCTAGTGAAAAACCTGTTACACCTCGCATAATACCGCTCCAAAAAGGACATAAGGAAAGGGAAAAAACTTTCTAGAAAAATGGGGGTGATCTACAGGTTGCTGGGATTTTAATTCTATTTTCTTAACTTAGATTTTAGGCATATTCTTGTCTGTTGATTTAGAATAGAAAGAATCTGGTACTTACATGGAATTTATAAATAATTGCTGGGTCTTCACTAAGAGGCTCACTAGAAGTTAATGAGCAATGGAATGTGTGGCTGAGTAATCCAACAAATGTCACTGAGCTCCAAATGAAATTGAAGCAAAACCTGCCATCCCCCCTCCATGTTAAGGTTCAAAGCAAGATTACTGCCATCTCATTTCCAAAGGAGGAAGGGTTTTTTTATAAGCTCACTTTAACCACAAAAGAGGAATTTCACTCAATGTTCAATCACACTTCCCTCTGCCTCTCACGCTCTTGAGTCTGCCAAGACCTCAGTTATTGAGAAATTCAGTTGTCTGCTTTCTGTGGAAATTATAATTTCTTTGCTAACAATGCCACATAATTGTAAACAAATGCTGGAAAACATTCTGCAGGGAAATAAACATCCACTAAAGACTTCCACCCAGTTGTGAATGAAATAATCCGTTATCTCAGATCCCTGCAACTAACTTCTGTTTAAAAATGAATATTTAAATCTGCATCAGAGCACAATAAGATCTTCTGTAAAAAATTGCCCTCTTGGGATAGCAGTTGAGAACAGTGCTAGACTTTTAGCAAGTTCAGTGGCACGGGAATGGCCTCTAACTAGGAAACTTCTTGGAAATAAGAGCAAGTTTGTTCAAGAAGAGTAAAGTTTGTTTTCTGTTTTGCCACAGTGTGATGTCTTAGCAAATTAGCTCTGCTCTGTAAACTAATCTTACTTTAAATCACCACGTTCAATACTTTCATTTTTTCCTACCCTATTTTGCATCCTATTTCCCAATATCCACCAGTGCAGTGGCATCCGTTGTTACATGTTTCATCTACTCCCTTCATTGCATTCCATGTCCATAAAATGTTGTCTTGTGTCAGGATATAAACACATGTTTTACTTATTAGATATAGAATAGAAAATATGGAGGTTTTTGATCACAAAAAAAAGCCCCAACTGAAAAATGTATTTTTTTCTTTAGGTATCTGTTAGAATATCATGCTGGTTTTGTTTCTGTAGTAGGTGGAAAAAAAATAGTTTGGCTGTCAACTGGATAAACACTTGTATTATTATTTTAATCAGTATTTCAAATTATTCAGCTTTTTTTTCCCCACTTCTAAAAACTGATAGTGATAAACTCCATAGGTTTTGAGTACAGAATTTACACATGCTTAATTTGGACTTTAGCTCTTTCTACTTGGCTTATTAGGCTGGTTTTAATACCTGAACCTAATCTGTAATTGCATTAGCCTTGTATTGTATTTTGTATTGCCCTTGACTTTATCCATGATTGCCTTTTCTCCCAGAGACAGAATTACCTTGCAAATACAAGAAAGAACAAATTTGACTCCATGAACATGAAAAGGAGCTGTGCTTATAGAGAATGTTACATTAACCATGGCGGTGGTTCTGGTTCAGCCTTTGTGGGCTGAATGAGTGTTTCTGTGTTCAAGAGAGAAAAAAAGTATTTTTTTTTTCCCTAATACATGGCTGTGAGGCTTTCTGGATTACTTGAGGAAGGGGTAGGTGGAAAAGCTGATGCCTTGTGTAGGCTAACATGGAACAGAGGCTGGACAGAGTTAGAGAATAAAGCAGGGATTTATTAAAAGGCCTCAGTGGATCCACCTTGGGCAGCACAAGAGCCCAGCCAGGGCTGCACCCAAGATGAACCAAAATGGTCCCAAAATGCACAACCACTCACGGGGCCTCTGACATTTTTTTTGGTAAGTTCTGGTTCATTTGCATCTTGGAGTTAACAGTCCAATTCCAGCTTTAGCCCATGCAGTCCCATCCTTCTTGTTTTTCTCTCTTTAGCCCACATTGTTTATGCTCTTGGAACTGAAATTTAGGTTATTTGTCTTTAGTCCCCAGCTAGAGCAGGAATTGTTTTGTCTCCCTATTCTGTGCAGAGAGCTCACCATCCCATAATATGAAGCTCAGACCCACACACTAAAGCAGCAAAGAATCTGAAAAATAAAAAAGCTAAAACCTGAGGCGTCAAAGCAGAGCTGGACAGGGTAATAAAGGCAGAGAATCCTTCCAGAATTTGTTCTGCCTTTCACTGGGCAATTCAGAGAATTAAAAAGGAAGGAGATCCAGGATATCTGATGAAAGAATGGTTAGATAAAAGGAATAATTAATAAAATTGAGCTTTACTGAGGTTGCTGGCTGTCTGAGAGATGATGGTGATTATTACTATTATCATCCTTTCTAGATGGGTATTCCAGGTGGATCCACATGATTCTAGACAGACATGCCCTGATGAACAGGTAGTAGTTGGTCTTTTCTAAAGGCCAAAACTTCTTGACAGTATTTCCTTGTCATTTCCTTCATCCCCAGTATTCCCTGACAGATAAGAGAAGCTCAGTGTGCCTAAAGCAATTTACCTGCTGCAGGAGGCCCTCCCTTCATGTGCCTCCTCTAGAAATGTCAGTCTGGTATTTGTGGAGTACAGAGTTCTTTCTTTTGTGGTGCTTCTTTTGGGCTGCTGTGTTGTGAAGTCAGGAACAGCAAATACTCCTGAATATTGCAGGGGTTGTGTGGAGAAATAGTTTTCATCTCTCTGCAGCCTTTCAGATCAGCTTCTGACATCTTCAGATCCAGCCAGGTGCTTTTAATTTCCAGAATGATGCAGGTGAGGAGGGAATGTGTGGCTGCTGTGAGTGGGACACAGTGAATTTTACTGTCTTTCAGTAGACTGGATCCTTCTCCTTAACTCCTCTCTTTTGAGTTCCCACTCTTGTGACATTGTCTTGTCCCTTGTAATTCATCCCCTCTCTTTAATTATTCACCCTTCATTAATACATATTTCTGTGGCCAGTAAGAGTGAGACAGGAGAATTGATTGGCATGGCACCTCTGAGGCATTTAAACCAGTCTGTTGCCTCCAGACTGGCAACCTGTCATAATTTTAATGTTTCATGCATGGAGGACATAATAGTGCTGTAAAAACACCACCAAAGTTCATCTGTTGGCAGAAGCTCAGCTCTTTGCTAAGGCTGGTGTAAAGATCAAAAGGAAAGCTGTTTGGGAAGGTAAAATTGACATCATAATGTCAAATTTAAATTAAATTAATTATTTTCTGGGTATAATGAGAAATCAGAACATTAAAAAAAAAAAACTTCTGAGGAAGGAAGTTTGTACAAGAAACCTACAGAAAATACAGATCTTTTCCCCAACCTTAAATTGGCAGGAGGGATTTGTATAAAATGAGATCTGCAAAGTATTATTGAGCTAGATGATACTGAGAGGCCCTCCATCTCAATACCATAATTGAACAGCAGCATGTACCTTGGGAATATAATGTTATTGATTACTGGATGCATATTTAGTCATTGGCAAGAAATGCAGCAGCAACCTTGGGAGATGCAGGGGTTATTTAATTTTTCTCAATATCTGCTCCTCAGCAGGAGTTCCAGTCAGGAGGAAGTGTGAGGGTCTGAGCCTCACACAGGTGCAACAGGGGTGCAGTTGTAATTCAAATACAATTCAAAATAGGAATTATTCCAGGAGGTGCTATAAAATAAGTTTTATTAGACTTAGTAACAGAAAACTTTGTGTGTCTCCTGGACTGATAAAAGAGCCCATTTTTGTTTGTGGGATTTTGAGATGTTACACAGATTTATGGGGATGCCCTCCAGAGATGAACTACAGATCATTTAACTCTGTCTGAACCTTTTTTTTACCACTAATTTGACAATTCACAGGTCACAATGAGGGTACCAGGGCGTTCAAATGTCAAGGGATATCTCTGATGTACAGAAGAACCTGTACTGAAGATCAAAAATAATAAGCATATAAAAGAATGCAGTGTTATACTCAGTGCTCCTCAATTCTTAAACCCATTTTTGCTGGTTTGGTTTGTTTGTTTTATTTTGTTTTTTTTCCATAAGATGAAGAGCAAATCACTCATCCTCAGAATTTAAGTCTGTTCCTGTGTACATGTTTGAAATAGCCCTTGCTGTTTATATTTTTCACACCTTTGCTTTAAGCATTTTCTGAGTTTCAAGTCTTGCTCTCTTGGCTTTGTTGCAGACACAGGTACCCAGAGCCATTATAAAACTCCAGATGTGCTGCTCTCATCATCCACTCTGGGATGCTCTGCCACTCCTTTGGTAGTGCCAGGGAAGACATAGACACACAGTTAATTTTAAGAGTCAGCATCAGCACAACTTATGGCAGTTGTAGTACAGTGCATGGAGGGGATTTTTAATTTTTATGTGTTTAAATAGCCCTGCAGTCTTAAAAATATCAAAGCTCTTGATATTTTAAAGACTTTCAAGTGCTTTTATGCCTACGAATAAAAAGACAATGGCTCTTACCACACCTGCACTGTCCAGATAGACTGAAGATAATAACTATTGCTGAAAAGTCTGCTTAAATTTGCAAACTCATTTGTGCCTTGTGCAGTAATGGACATTAAGTGCTCTTTGGAGCAGGCAACCAGTGATTTTTCTCTTGACATTAAAAATGGAAATCATTACTATTACAAATGATATTAAATGAGCAGATTTACATTGCACTAATGCAAGCTGGTTTGTGCATGGAAATAAAAACCCATCTAAGACCACTGTGAGCTGGTAAGTGGGCTTGACCATGTATTTAAAGCAACGCTTGAATAATTTTGTTTAAATTACATGGTGAACAAGGCTGTCACTACAGTACATTAAAATCTTACCAAACCTCCCCACCCACTTGGACACTTACAGAGGTTTATTGAATTCTGTGAATTAGCAAAGAAATGGACAGGCATTATGAAAAGTCAAATTTACTGCACCACAGTGTTTCTTTGCTACAAAAGCTATAATTTTAATATACCTTTTTACACATAATATGCATAATACACTGTGATATTATTTTATTCTGTTGCTAATGAATATTGGTCATTGATTGACAAGATAATGAAGTCTTACTAAGGAGACCTCACTGTAGCATTTGCTGTGTCATCTGTGAGGACAAAAGAGATTGATCTAGAGACAGATACTTGTACTAATGTTTGCATATTTTTAAAATGCAGCTTTAGGGGTTTACTGCACACAAGTTCAGATTTTGTTTGCTGCCATGCTTTTATTTTAGCAGAGTGATAGAGATAAATCAGGAATGGAATGTTCCTCTAGTTTTGAAGGAAATGAATATATTGGAAAATGTTGTGATGAATAGAAAGGGAGGATGAATGTAACTTGGAGCTATGGTGTCCTTGAGCAGAAAAGTCAGGAAGCTTCTGTTTAAAAGATGAGCATGACACCTTTCCACTAACCTGAAAACATGGTATTAAGAGATATTCAGGGGTCCAGCACACATTATTCTCACCCCAAAGCCTAAGTAAGGATTTAAAAGGGTGAAGGTCTGTGCTCAGTCCCTGGTCAGGAATCCTACTATCCCTGCTTGGCCCTGGGAGAAGGCAGAGTATAAATTCCATGGATATTTTAGTACTGTCAATAGCTAAGCTGAAACCACTGCTGACTGATGCTGTGGGAGCTGCTGTTCCTCAGCTGGGTCAGTTAAGTCACTTAATTCTTCTCCCATTAGAAAGGATTTGCATGACCTTTCCTTTGGAAAATATTAATCCCTGCAGTGTTTGGAAAAAGCCTTTGCTGTTAGACAGAGGAAATCCAGTCAGTTTGGGGTGGCACCTTTGAAAGAGCACATTTTCTGCTGTGTCCTGCAAAGCAGCAGATGATGCTGCATCTGCTGGAGTCAGAAGACAGCAGGGAGAGGAAGCAGCCACTGGCTCCTGCTTTGCCATTCACTGAAACCAGTCCAGTAACCACAGCAGTATGTAACTGTGCTGAAATAGAAATTTATACTCTTCAAGTCTGCTTTGAATGAATGAAAGCCTTGATGTGCAAAGAGCTGTGGTCATAAACATTGTTTAGATTGCAAAATAAAGGCTTGGAATGCTAACAAATAACTCACATCTGTGGTGTTTGCACACTTCCAGGAATGGTGACTCCAACACTTTCCTGGACAGCCCCTTTCAATGCTTGACCTCTCTTTCAGTGAAGGATTTTTTTCTCCTATCCAATCTAACCTCCCTTGCTGCAATTTGAGGCTGTTTTCTCTTGTCCCATCACTTGGGAGAAGAGTTTGCCCCCCCAGTTGGCTACAGCCTCCTTTCAGGGAGTTGCAGACAGTAATAAGGTCTCCCATTAGCCTCCTTTTCTCCAGGCTGAAAAACCCCAGATCCCTCAGCTGCTCCCCATATTCACATCTTTTGCTTGGACAAGAAAAGAGGTTGAAGAGAGGTGAGAAATTTCCTTTGTTGTTGCAATTTTAATGAATTTAAAGGTGTGAGCAATTAAGAGTCGTAAATAAAGCATAAAACCCCATTGGGTGGCAGAGTGTGCCATCCTTGCAGTGTGATGCTGTGTGGATGGTAATGTGGGTGTCAGGATGCAGCCAAATTCTTTAACCACTAAATTGGAAGGGATGTGCTGCTGCTCAAGCTTTGTTTGCTGCAGCTGGGCAGAACTTCCCCAGTCTCTGCTTTTCATGCAGAGGTGAGAAGAAGCAGAGGCAGATGGAGAAAGCAATGTATTTTTTTCAGCCTCTAGAATTGAGGAAAAAATATTTCAAAGACTGTATTCCCAAAAAGCCAAGACACTTAAGGAAATATTTGATTACAGCTTCTCTCTGTCTTTTAATGTTATTTTCCCACCTGTCCCTCTTTAGAGGCAGTTCTGAAACCACAGGTTCTGCCTCAGCAGCTTGGCTGCTATTTGAAAGGTGAGTGAACTCCCTAATTAGGAGAACAGTTTCGACTTCTGCCCTTCAGCATGACTTGGGAAAGCCAAAGTGAGCAGAGTAAAGGTGCCTGGTCACCCACATGATCTGTGACGTGGAGTGTTCCAATGAGAAGAGAGCTGGGATGCAAGGCAGATGTTCTGGACCTTTTAATTATATCTCATGCATCCAGTTGTAGTTCTGTTGTCATGGAAACTGCTTTACCTCTCTGTTCTGCTTTGCTGCCACTATGAAGTCCCAGGCACTGCAAGAAGAAAACCCAGGGAAGGGTCCAAACAATACATTATTAAATAGTTTTAATATTAATAGCATTGATTTCTCTGATTTGGCATTTACCTTTCTTCAGATGAGGTAACCTAATGGTTTCCTCTGTGATGAAACAGCTTAAGCAATGCATTTTTAAAACCAAAGTATTGTCTTTCCAACTTTTGTTTTCCTTAATTTTGAGAGTCTGTCACTTCTGAGAGCTCTGAGGTTAAGATAATCTACTTATTAATTGGAATGAGCTACCAAGGAATCTCCTGGAGTGATTAGAGAATGCAAGTACAGCATGCAGCTGTTCAGAGCTGTAAAAATGAGGGGTTTTGCCTGTGCAGAAATCCTTTTGCTCACATTCCTAAAACTGTTGGTTGTCTCCAGCTTTGGAGATCCATTTTGGATGCCTGTTGCCCCTGCTAACATGTTAACAAGCAAGGTGCTCTCTGAAGTTGCATTAACAGAAAGAAATTTCTAAACAAAGCTATTTCAGTTTCTAGTCAGAATTAAGAAGAAATCTTCAGAGGCACATTCTGATATGAGCATGGAATGTGGAGACACCTCAGTGCCTCCAAAATGAGGGTCTAATGCCTTCCTTTTTCTAAGGTTTAAAGCATTTCATGCATCTGTTATATAGAAAATGTAATATGTTTAAAATCTGCTGGTTTTAGGCTAGAGTTGTACTGACAACTAGCAAAGGAATCCAGAATATCCAGCTGCTAGAAATTATTTCTGTCTTTTCCCCCCCACATTCTGTGCATGCTTGAAGAGGGATCACTTAATGCCTGTTGTAGCACTCACATGCCAAGATAGAGCACAAAAAAAGAGTTATCATGTCCTTAAGAGATGGAGGGCAAGTCTGGTGTGAGATAACCAGCATTGTATTTCACTGGAATGAATTTTCAGGAAAGCTTTGAAGAGCAATGTAACAATGCCTGAACTGAAATTTCCAGATATCATCACATTTCTCCTCCACTGTTGACATTTATCTTTTATCCTCCTTCTTCCTCTTTGTGGAATAACTAATATGCAAAAGGAGCCATGCCAGACTCACTCAAATATATAATATAATAGGCTAAAATAGAATAGCCTTCCTAAATAACAGAGAAAATGAGAAAGCCAGAAATTAAGCTACAGAATATAAAAACAGGACTGCCCATGCAGGAAAATGATGTCCTGCACCAGGCTTTGAAATGGAAGTTATGACACAAACCCCAAAAATATAAAATTACTGAAACAAACTGGCGTTAAACCTAATGTTTTTAGACTTAATAGGACTCTAATGCTTATTTTTCCTTATTCTTTCACAAAAAGGCTGCATTTACTTTGCTGGTCATCTGTGTCTGGGCAGATTTGTTCTGTCCCTGGGACAGGCTTGCTGTAAAGAAGTCAGGGATAAGGTCAGAAGTCAGAAATAAGTAAATGCTTACTGCATTCCAGCCAGCAAGTAAGAGATGGGAAAACAAGTACCTGACTTTCACAAGACCTCAAAAATAGCCTGAACAGGGGACTGAATGGGGGAGTTTCAGGTCCCAGCTCAGCCATGAGTGCCACATAACTCTACTGGTTTGAAAGTGTCATGGTTCAGCTGCCTAAAATGTCTTAATATCCTGGGAGGAAGAAAAATGGTATTTTTAAGCACAGAAAAAGCTAAGACCCCAAATTTAACAAAGATTTTTCTCTGAAAAATCTTATCATTCCTAGGAGTTTCCTCTGAATTAATTTCCATAAACACTCTCCACCATATTTATTTCAGAGGCCTTTATTTCATGCTCTAATGGAATTCGTAAATTATGCACTAAAGATGCCTTGGACTCTTCAGTAGTGTGAAAGAAGAAATTAAATCAAATAAAAAATTAAATCAGATCTTGGAGGCGTTAAAATGTCTTTTGGGGAAAGGGTAAGAAGATGTCTTTTTCAAACAATCACCTTGAGATCCATGGGTCTGCTGGTAGAAAAATGGAACTCCTCAAGAAGTGTGGTTGGCAGTCACAAAGCCATGAGGAAACAGAGCAGGATAGCAAAACTTCATCTGTCAGGACTAAAAGTATCCAGAGGGGATTTAAAGCTTATGGGAGCATGCAAAGAACTTTTTTTCCCTACCAATATCTAATTTGAACAATTTAAATCCTATATCAGTAAATCCAAAATAATGACTGCCCATTTATTTTTGTCAAATTGAACAGCTGCTAGTCTTCACAGGTCCCCTAAAACAGTTTTCATTGAGAGCTGGAACATTTTGTTTTCAAGTTTATAACTTTTTCAAATAAAATTGAAAAGAGATTTTGAAGAAGAGTTGTAAATCACTTCTTGATGTTACTAATTTACCAATTTACTGTATGCTTTAGAGTAAATTATTTAACCTCACTGCACCTTAGCCCACTATGGTAAATCTGTATTGATGACACCTCCACTTCAAGCAGGCAGTAGCATTCCCACATTTTCATCTCTAAGAAATCTTTTGATAATTGCTTGAAAACCTTTAGCTATGGTACAGCAGGGAGAGCTGTCACCTCTGTGTGCATATCAGAAATGTAGACAAGTTCCTCAGATAGGCATTTAGAAGACTAAATAACACATTTTCTTCTTTGGGGTATAAGAGACTGATTGACTGGACTTTTCTTTGGTTCTATTCCTGCAAAGACATTTGCTATAAAGATACAAAATTCAGTCAGAATAGTTTAAAATATCCCACACCCAGGGCATATGTCTTGGATTGCCAGAGGAGCAACATTGATTTTCTTGTTCCCAGAATATTCTCTTTAGCTCCTGAAAGAATTTGAGTAAAGGGAAGAAGAAATGGAAGTTGAAATAGTAAGGTCTGTTTACTGAGATCAGTTTCAAATTCAATTCAGTCTCCAGCAGAACTGTTCTGTGTAGCAGAAACATATTGAATACTTCTCTCTTAGCTGTATCTTTCATACTGAAAATATATAGAAGATCCATGGGCTTGTATCCTTTCCTGATGGTGTGGATGAGTTGAGGACTCAAAATGAAATAAATCTGTGCTTTGTAAGGTTTTTGCCAAAAGTTGGATTTTCCTCTCTTTAAACATGTACAAAATCCACAGGTAAAGCTTTTCTTTAGAAGTCTTCAAATCTGTCCTCAGATCACCTCATCCTATCCCCGTTCATACCTTTAAATTTGGTTTCAGGAAAGCAAGTTTTGTACTGTAGAATTGTTCCATATGCATTCTAGAACTGGAGGATTATGGATTATGCATAAAGTTCTTATTTCAGCCCTGGAATTGTCAGTAAATGAACCTCTTGTGTGTTCTTCTGGTTGCACAGCAGTGTCATAAATTTTTTAATGCACGTTTCAAAATGTGCAATGAATAGTAGAAAATGTAAAAATGTCTGTAGAAAAAACTGTGGTCACCAACAATTGTGCTTTATAAGAAGAGAATTAGCTACTTTGGATGTTTGGTGGTTTTTTTTGTTTTCAACCCTTATTACTCATCACAGAAAACTAAGTACTCTTATGGTTCTCCTTCAATATGGAAAAGTAAGTTAATTTATTGCTCTGTGCTCAGTTGCATACTCAAAAGCAGACAAGAGAGAAGTCACTAAAGTACTTTTTTGTCTGTCACTTTTATCTGTACCCACTATCCTGCCAGCATTTTTTGCTAAAAATCTTCCAGGGGATAAAAAAATGAATATTTAAATACTTATGAAGTTTTTAGTAAAGTCTTCATGATCACTGTGGTAAATAATACAATCATTTAAAGCTTTTGTGCAGGAAAAAATAAACCCACCCAGTTATTTTTATTCAGTATCCTGTGCACTTTACAGTACAAAAGGTACCCAAGATAGTGTGCTAATTTGATTTTCTTTTCCTTAAACATTTCTAGCCTTTTCAGGAAGGAACAATGAGGTTTTTGTCTCCCTCGATGGACATCAGGCATGGAAATCAGATTGCTTATCAATTTCTGACTTTTCAAAAATGACATCAGCTCTCTGTTTCTCAGTTTCTTAACTGAAAAGGAATAAAAAGGGGGATCAAGATACTGCTATGATAGCTACTAATGAAAAGTATAATGTTGAGTATTGTTAATTTTTCCCCATTATTTCTTACTTGGGACTATTGTCTTTCTTGCTGCTTAAGAATTGTCAGTGAGCAGAAGGATTTTGCTCGGTGTGTTGAAAAATATTTGCATATAAAGTAGGTGAAGAATCAGTGATCTAGGGAAAATTTATGAATATTTCTTGGTGGTTGTTTAATGAATGCAGTCTGTTTCAGCTTCTTGCAGGCTGGGTTTGTGGATTTGGTCCTGCAGCAATGACAAGTGGTGTAGCTAAACTGCTAGAATATCCTTTATTGTACTTGTTCTTTATAAAATCACAAATGATTTAGGAACAAAAAATGTTGCTGGTTTTCAGTAGGAAAAAATAAATCCAGGGAAATCACTTGGGTAATTTTAGATATCTCACTCCTACAGTATAGTTTAAAAAGCAACCAATTTATTTTAACCCATAATTGAAATATATCTGACAATGCAGTTTCCCCCAGGGAATGACATAATGGTCATCCCTGCCTCCTCCATGAAGGTCTGCCATGGTCAAGACACTTTTCTGTGGTGGTTGTATTTCTTTTCTCTATTACTTATGCAGTCTATAAAGTATTGGATTGTCCATTCTTTGTGTAGTGCTTTGTGCATTGTAACTCAAAGCTGGCCTTGCAGGTGATATTACATATAAAGAAAAGTAAAAAGATACTGTGCTGGCAGTACTTAGTGAGAAAAGAAAGATTTCTATTCCCAATCCTGAATAGGGATTGGGAATAGAAATCCCTATTTCTATTAGGGAAATAAGGATTGTTTCACCATCACACATCTCGAATTTATGGAAAATAACCCACCCCTCCTTTTGTTCCTACCCAGTTTTTCATGGAGAATTTCATGGAAGGGAAATGGAGATGGAAAACAGAGTAGTTTTGTTTGTTGGTTTAATGCCTCTCAACTAGCAGAAGACTATTTCAGGCCTACAGACATGGTAAAAGTGCTGAAGGAAAAAAATATTAACTGAATGCTTGAATTCAAAATTTTTTCAAAATTCTATCAAGAAAGACAGGCCTTGGTTTTATTATTAGTGGAAAGGGACCATGGTAGCCAATTTATCTAGCCCTTGTATGTGCCCTGCCATCTGAGGGTAAATGTGACCCAGAGGTTAAATGCCTCCTTTGGATGCTGTGGGCACAGAGTTGTTTTGTCTGGAGGAAAGTGCCAAGTACTTACACTCCCTTTATCACTGCTACATTAATCTGTACATTTTGAATCAATTTATTCTTGTTTTATGCACCAGTCCTTGGGATTTAGATAATCTCTCAGTCACCTCTGAATAACTTTGTGGTAGTGCTGGTTCAGAGATTCACTGAGGACAGGGATTCACTGCCTGTAAGTATTTTATACACTTTATATAGTATAGGCACAGGTATAAACACTTGACAGTACTTGTGTGTGTGCTTTTATATTTATCATTTCTGATAATGCAAAGAATTTCAATAGATTTGGAGCAGCAAACCCTCCTACCTGACAGAGAAAGAGCACACAGACACTGCATTTAGCAAAGTATCTGACACACTATAAAATTATAGCCTGGTTTGCTTCCTGATAACTCCTGCAGCTACTCCATGTAGCTGTTCCTCTATTTGCTCTGCATCATAATTTTCAGTGCAGGCTACAAGGCTTGCTAAGGAAGATTTATGGCCACCAGTCTGGCTGCACTTACCTGTTAAAGAGTGTGGTATGTGCAGAGTATCTGGAAAGGATAAATAAGGCCACAGCAAGGTTGATATAACATTGAGATATTACACTAAGGAGAATATTACTGACCAGAGAAAGCCACGTGGCCTGCACAAAACCTAGAAGAAACAAGTTTGTTAAGACTTAATTTTGCAGTCGGGAAATGTGTGTTGATAGGTTGTGAGACAACTAATGCTAATTGTGGAATTAATTGTTTTATTGTGTTTTAACTGCTTTGTTTCCATCAATCCACTAATGTTTATTGTTAGTGTGGGAAGCTGTGGGGCATCCAGGCATGGGCAGACTGCATTTTGGGGCTTTTTGGGAGCTCTGATTGAGGGAGCTGGAATGGAACCAGTTCAGCATGGCCCAGGCAGGAGGTGAATCAGACTTCTTTGCACACCCACAGCTGGGACAAGGCAGTACCTGAAAGTTTAGGGGTTGGCTTTAGGATTTACAGCCTGTCCCAACGAGGCTGTGCTGTTCCAGTGCTGAATTCTGTCACTTTTTGGGTTCTGGTGCTCCAACAGTGTCACAGAGTGAGGCATCAATAAGAGGAGATTCAAGACTGGCAGGGCTGAGAGGCAGTTTGGGAGAGAATGATGTTGAGAGGATTTTTCTGGAGATGACCAAGGAAGGAAGTGAGCCATTCTAAAGTGTTCAGCTCCCCATTGCTGGGAGGAGACAATTATCACAGCAGTCTTAAGAAACCAGATTGCAGGTACTCTGATTTTTATGAATATCAAAGAAAGCTGCAGGAAGATGCTCAAAACAGAGAAGATAATAGATCTAAGTCTGCCTCTGTACTATCAAAAAACACCTACTTGTTATTATATCCTATGCAAATGTTCATTAAATATTTTTATTTTGAGATTTGGCCTCCTAGAATAAATATTTTTGCAGCAATTTTTAAAACTCTTACACTGGGAATTGTCTGGCTGGGTTATAGGTTTATTTAGATCTAGGTTAAAATTTGACAGGCACAGTTCTGTGGGCTTGTCTGGTACTGTGTTCCTACAAATTGAATGCAAGATGCAGAGCTTAGCAGGGCTTTGAGATTTTTTTTATCCTCATAATGTAACTGGGGGACAAAACCATGTGTGTTTCAGGCAGCAACTTATACATAAGAGCTATTTCCACATTACTTGCAATATATTTAAAAATGAATTGTTGTTTTATCCTCTGAACTACTGTTTTGAAGGCAGCTGTGAGTAAACAAGACATTTTAAATGTAAAATGTGTTTTCTGCTCCTTTCAGCCTGTGAGTCCCTCTTCCTTTCTCCAACCCCTGTGCATTGCTGCTGTGGGCAGACCAAGCCTCTCTCTGTGCTCTCCCACACATCTGCTATTATTTGTTATTCCTGTTTTTACTGACTGTCCAGGCACCTGCTGAATTTTAACACATTTCTTCCTAAACCTGAGAGATTCAGGTAATTTCTGTACAAAAGAGGAGGTGGAACCAGTGGTGGAATGCAGCCATCAGCCTGGCATGATTCCCACAAGCTCCAGAGGCTTATTTTCTGTTGTGCTAGCCTGAGGCTCCCTCAACTTTTTCACTAAAAGATTTTCTGACTTGTAGGAAGGACAGGAGGTCCCTGTTCAGCGCTGTCCATATATTCTCAGATTTTAATACTGGAGAATTTTCAGTTGCAGAACATGTGGGATTTGTGTGGTAGAAGAAAAAAGGCTATAAAAGGCAGTTGCAAGACTGTAGAAATTACAAATTTTTCTTCTTGGAGAGCAGCAGCAGCAGAAATTATCTACTGTTGCCCCATGCTGAATGGCAGCAGATGCTGGGGCTTTACAATACATCAGGTTTTTAGTTGAAAGAAAATAAGTAGCACAGACTTTGAAATATTTTCTGCTGGTCTGTTGCTATTCATAAGTTGTAAACAACCATGCTTGCCTTTGTCAGAGAGGATAAAACAATGTGGTACACAGGCAGTTTTGCCAGAAGAAAATCCTGCTCAGATTCCTTTTTTATAAAGAAATGTTTCCTAGAAAAAGGTTCTATATTCTGGTTTTTTTTAGTCCTGTCTGGTCCTATCTCAGTCACCACCAGGAAAGCTGCGTGCCCAGTACTGGGCAGTCAACATAAAATCAGTAAATAATGCATTTATTGAAAGTACAATTTCAGAATTGTTAGAATTGATGATTGGGTAAGGCGAGATTTACTGAAAAATTTTAAACTTCAGGTGGAATGAAAACAAAGTATCCTACAGTGTAAAAAATGCCTGGAACAAGGAGCAAATGCTGAAATTTATTGGAATCTTTTACAGGCAATATTTCCAGCTTTTCTGAAATCTTAAAATTAGTGAACAGGGAAACAGGCACTCTTACATGTGGACATGCTGTTGCTTCTCATTTTTTACTCTGTGCAAAGATTAGAACTCTTAAAGGTTGGCTCATTCTCACCTGGTGCTAATTTCTTTCCTAGTATTGAGCTGCTATAAACTTGTGACAGACTTTGTAAAGGAGAATCTGAATGAAAATCTTCTGTGCATTCCTGGACTACATCCTCATTACCTGAGGGGTTTTTTTTTGTTTGGTACAAAAAGGCTTCAAAATGTTTTCATGGATGTATGAGAATAATTAATGGGTATCTTCTATCAGTGAAAAGAGAAAAAATAAAGGCCATTATGTCAAAGGCAGTGCTAATGTTCTCAGACACATTCCAGTCATAAAAGTCAACCCTCTGTTATTTATCATCCTGTTTAAAACTAAAAAAATTCAAGCTCGCAGACAAGTGCAATAAAGGCTTGGAATGATGACTACGCCTTTTAATAAAGTTCAACTTGCAAACCTAAAGTTCTTTTCCAGTCTGTGGAAAAGCATGATTTATACAGGAAAAAATGAAATTGATTTAAAAAAATAATTTGTAACCATCTTTAGGTGGAAGTTTATTAATACACAAAGGAGACACGATGAATCAGAATAGAATGATGTTTTTAACATTTTTTCTCCATTTTGGAGAAGACATTAATATAATGTTTTATCCTTGTCAACCCTACTTGCTTCTAAATGTGTTTTGCTAATATTAGCCCTTTCAGATTGTATTCACAGAGTTTCTCTAGGTGGCCTATAAAAAAAAAAAGTAGCTTTACTGTTATTCCAGTTTTATATTCATTGCCATCATTCTCTGATGATATTTGAATAATGGCCCATGTTACAGGAGCCCCCCAGCTTCACAGGGAAAGATTTCTCACCCAGGGATGGGAAACAGCTGTTTCCACAGCAAGCATTTGGTTACTCCATGGATGGATCCTACTCCATTACTTTTGGAAAAATAAACATTTTTGTGTCCCACCTGTGGGAAGAGAAGAGTTTTGCTGGGAATTCCTCTGTTGTGAGCTTCTCCCTCCATGCAGTGTCTGGATGAGATCCTGCACTGAGCTTTTCATTCAAACAGAAGATCAGGTGGCAGCCAACACATTTCAAACAGGGAATTTTAAGCTGGGTCAATCACCTGAAAAAGAACTTTTCCCGGCTTCTGGTTATATTAAAATGAAAAGAAATTGTGTGTCAGAGTGCATTTTTTAGTTCTGGGACTGGGCCTGACCATATTTCCCTGGAAAGTGCAGGCTATCAAAACTGCTGGTGGCTGTTATCCAGCACAATATTGAAATTACCTCTACTTGAGAGAGAGTTTCAGAATAAAGAAGCAGCTGGACCTGACTGGGATGGGGAAGGGGATAGAAAGGCAATTTTTGTGTCTTCTGTAGCAGCTGTGACAAATGAGTGAGGCTTCATCCTGCAGGCCATTTTCACTTTATCTTTTCTCCTCTGCTATGTATCTCCCTCCTAACATTATCATCATTTATTATACCATTAAGATTCATCTCACTGGCACAAAGCTTTTGGATCATGAACCTTCCATCCATAATTGATTCCTCAATGGGCCATCTGTGACTTCTTCCTTGATAAGATAGCGAAGAATTCAGAATTTGATTCATTTTTATTCATGCCACCTTTTAGGAGGGTTTCTGACAATTTCTGTTTATTGAGTTCTGTGGTGCCTGCACTAATTTAACAGCTGTATGGAGTGATTTTACTAAGGAATCAAGGGGAGATAGATATTTTCTTCTGCCTTAGCTTGTGCACCAGCCTAAAACTTGCAGATACTCTTTGTTATTAGATAAGTACTTAGTAGAAGTGGCAGAGACCAGGATGCCATGGACTGAATGCTCACATGTGAAGAGAAAACTGCTCCTGTAATTTTAGACTTCAGAATTTTGGACTTTACCACCAGCTAATAGAACAGACAATAGATAATAAATTATTTTTTCTGCCACTATCCTCCTTAGTGTGGGATGGGGCAGACATGCAGTGTGTGACCTTTCTCAGATGATCATTTTAACAGTGTGTACCATTAGGACGTATTTAATCTCTTTTACTTGGAATTAATTATGAAGCTTAGCATTTCTCTGGGTTGTCATTAATACCCAGAAATTTTGCATGAGTTTACTGAATAATGTATCAAGTCCAATTTCATATGCAGGGGAGGAAAAGTTATTTCTTGTGTTGGCTTAGCCACCAGCAGCTGCCTGATTTAAAACACCCATCACTACATACAGGCTCAGGATAAGACACAATGGTGACTTCAGAAACTATACAAAATGAACAAGAGGTGTAACTGGGAAGAATTCCAATTTTGTTTGCACCCACAGAACTGGGAGGAAAAAAAAGATTCTATTTAAAATTCTTTATGATATCCTGTTGAAAGGTTTCTCTCCCTACTGATGAATACAATTTCCACTTTATGGCAGTGCAAAACTGTGTTCATAAAATTGACTTTCCATAAAACCAAACCTGCAATGAGTTTAGTTTATGGAGAAAGGAATGGAAACACAAAGCTGAAGCTGATTCTGTGAAAAGTCCTCTGCTGAATGTATTCCATCTCTTTTTCTAAAACCAAAAATTCCACACCAAAATGTACCTATTCCACATTGTATTAAAACATAGACTTCCTCACTCTCACACACAAGTGGCAGTTTCTCAGAGAGAGATTACCATGGCAAAATCTCCTTTTATTCTATGTATATCCTGTTAGAAAAAGACTTCATTATTATATCTTCAAGTGATGCTGCCAGTGCATCACAAAACAGTATCATAATTAAAAACTAAACTGTGTCAGCAGCATAAAAATGAATGAAGAACACACTGATGCAGAATATCTTTATTTTGTGTTTATTACCTTACTAATTTTAAAACCATTAAAATGGTTATAGCTGTCTTTCTTAATATGTGAGCTCACAAGGTGATTCTGTGCCAACAACTGGAAATGCAAATAAATATCCAGAATTTAATAACTAGAATGAGGAAACCAGCTTTTAAAATCTGGGATGATTTATCTTCCTAGTCTTAAATAAATAATTAAAGAGAAAACCTGACTATTTTTACTTTTGTGTTTTATTTCAGTTAATTGTTGCCCAAATTAAATTGAACATAGTGTAAGGAGAAATGGATAATTACTCAAAGGCAATTAAAGATCCTGAAGGCTCTGTAGTGATTATGATTATTTTCTTTGGAAAGCAAAAGTGCTATTTGTCTCTAATATATGCTGTGTAATTAAGTCCATATGCAATTATCTTTCTCTTACTATCCCCTTCCAATGGGAGCTGGTTTTTAAAATATCTGGCAAAGAAAGAATATAATGGTGTGCAGTGGGATGCTCCTGTACCTAAAGAATATCTTAGGTTTTGTTCAGTTTGGCTTCAATGTGCTTCCTAGGCTGATTTTACTTGGTCACTTTGGACATGTCCTTATTCATGCTGGACACTGGCACTGTCATTTTCCTGGCTCTTGTGTGTGCCACCCTACTCCTCTCTGAATTCTCCATCACTTACTATATCTTTCAGCTTTTCTACAGCTTTGTTGCTGCCCTCATGGTCCTGTAAGTTGGGTTCTGTGTAGTCTTGATTGTGAGGAGATGGAAAAATTGCAGTGCAGCTTCTCAAACCTTCATTCTTGAACTTCTGCAGCTAGACAAGCAAAGGGGCAAGAGAAGCTAGAGGGAATGAGGAAAATTGCTCTTCAAAACAGGCCTTGAGTTTTTAGCTGGTAACAACTTGACATTGTCTTTTCCCTTCTCCCCAGGTATTTCCAGCCTAGCCCTTTCCTGGCTTGTAGAAAGAGATATTTATTATTCTTAATGTATATCTTCCTGAATTGGGACTTTCTGCTTGTATGGTTCTGAAGTGTCAGACATGGCTAGATAGCAGTGCTGCTGATAAAGTGAAACACTTTTTTTCTCTATTAAATGTACAGTAACATGAGGGTTTAATAGCTAAAACCAAGAGATTTCTCATCCTTGAGTGTCTAAGCCATTATTGAAATAAAATGTAAGACTGTGCACTATTTGTTCACTCTATAGTAATATCCTAAACCAGTTCCTAAGTAGATATATGCTGTTTTATTTACACATCTCCTAAATACTCTGTTAAACCTCTGCAAAATAATTGCCTTTAGTATTTCTGATGGCTGTATAATTAACCAGATTTTTGGATTTAGCCACAATGGTGTACTAGGTAAAGAGAACTTGATATATAGAAAATTGTTTTGAAAAAAAAACCTAACTGCCTAGGGCAGTTAAATGTAAATACCAAACTGTTTGGTTTGTCCTTATTTGTTTAGGATCTTAACAGATTGTCCTCAATATTGGGAGGACACCTACATTTAGCTCATTGCCTGTTGTTTCACAAACAAGTTCAGCATTTTAAAATTATTTATTGGTATGGATGCCAACCCTTTGCAATTTAGGCACTCATAGCTAAATGGCTAGACCAATATTTGAACTCCTAAACAAAAGCACAGTCAGCCTCATGATGCTGCAGTGTCTCCCTTCAGGGTTTGCTGGCCTCAGCAGCTCTGGGTGATCATGGTCTCCTGCCTGAATGCCTCAAGTCAGGCACTTTATATTTTAGTTTAGAAACTTGACATGATGATTTGCCACAATGAAATCCTCAGTGCAGTTGCATTAGTCAAGGACTAAATAGATTATTACTGCTCTAAAGGGAACTTGCATTTTTTTGGAAACATCTGGAAATTTTAGCTAGCTTTCTCAAAGACTCTTTTTTGATCAGTTTGAATATTCATATCAGAACAGTGGAAAAAAAGCACAGCAACTCAGGTCAGTCTTGTCTCAGCCAGTATTTTGTGGGAGCAAATATCTAAGTTTGAATGGCATGCCTTGTACAAACTACTGCATTTTAATAATGAGTTTAAATGGAATCTGAGAAACAACCTGTCATTCATAAACGAAGGTTGAGGAAGAATCAGAAAGAGTATAGGTCTTGCCTTGAAGTTATATTGGCACTAATTTTTTGTCATTTCATCTCCAGTTAATGCCTTCCTTGGTTGAGCCCATCTCTGATGCACAAAAGGCAGTGAAAGATGCATAACCCTGTGAAAGAGCTCCCATTATCCATCCCACTGGCATGAGAAAATAGATTTCACCATTGCTTGAGCCAGTTAAATATAAACTAAATTAATTGTGCTGCCTAGCAGGGGAGCTAGTGGGGTTCCTCTGGAAAAGAGACAACCTCCTGAGGCCTTGATTATGTCTGCTGGCTTGATTTTTGGGTTGGAGCACTGCATCTTTGCATTGCAATGCCAATAAGGCATGGTGGGAAAATATTCCTGGTCTTACAGCATTCTTCATGTGGTCATGGCACAGACAGAAAAGAGTTCCTGGAGCACTTGCCATGCTCCTCAGGGATCCCTCAGAACAAATGTGGGGCTGGTTTGGGCAAAAAATAGCAGAAAATTCAGCTGTAAGTGTTGTGGTGTCACACACAGCCCTCAGGAGCCATAAGCTGGCCTCTCCTGTGTGAGGGAATGGAAAGGGGCAGCTCTTCCCATTTATTCAGAAGGGGCCACTTTGAAGTTCTCAAAGGCCATGTAAAGTGGGAAAGAATGCTGCTTCTTTACTGCACCAGAAAGAACATGAAATAATCTTTGTCATTAATCAAAGGGCAGGCTGCATATTTTACAACTTCTTTTCCAAGGTGTAAATTGTATTTCAAGCTGTGCAGGTGTGGTACTATTCTGGTCACATGGGTAGCTTAATATATATTTCCAGAGAAAGGGTGATTGTGTAGCATTTTTATATCAGTGATGATGAAAGTTTGTCAGTGTTTTATTACACAGTAAATGCAATTTTTCTCGAATTATTTAAAGGGAATAATGTCCTCATGTTTATTAGAATGGTTTTAAGACAGTGAGCAAGAATCTGATACTGTAAACTCTGGAGATACAAGCAAAGTATTGGCCATGATCCTGTCAGGACACACAATTGGAATGTGTGCTCTTAAAACTAAGCTGGACAGCCTTTGTTTGCTTTGGAAGACACTGCTGCACACAATGGGATCCATTTCTCTTTTGAGAACCCTTAGATGAAGGTACAATACCTTCACCCTCAGTCTATTCTGTTCTCTTCTATTCAGGGAAGGCACTGGTCTGTCTTACCTTATTCAGTCTCAAGAGGATGAAAGGGAGATCAGTCTTGCAAAGCTTTGGTTAAGTCATGCTGAAAAATAGCATCTTTCTCTTCACTGGTTTATTTGCTATCCTCAAATCCATATTAAATTCATGTAAAAAACCCCTTCTTTCCAACTATCAGTGCTTCAAGCTCATTTGAAACAAAACTTCTTTCTGTTTCAGAAATCTCTGCAAACTGCCTGAAGAGTGCTTATTGTTAGCTGCTTGTTTTAGGAGGGCTGATAGCAAGATACAGGTCACTGGCTGCAGCTGTTTGCTTATACAGTCAAAAATACCAGTAAAATGTACAGAATTGAACAGTCCCTTCATGTGTAGAGGCAGATGGGCTCCCATTTGCTTCTGCCACTGCCTTGGAACAAAGCAGAGGGAAAACAATTCTGAGAGCTACAGACCTGTATGAGAGGGGAAGTGGTTTTCCTCCAGGATTGTGATACCTTGGCTGTTAAGTGTTTCTGTTCTGTTTTGGTGTGCAGCTTTTAGCTTTATGTCAAGTGTTAGTAGGATCTCTGCACGGGGTGGTGGAGACAAAACAATCCTGTTCCAGCTGGAGACTCAAGGACAATCTCTTCAAACTTCAGGCCCAAAGCACAAACAACTGAAAAGAGGAGGGTGGGCAAGCAAGCAAGGAGGATGAAACTTCAGCATTTGAAGCTGTTAATTGGACAGTTGGCTCCTGTAAGAAAATGGACTAAAACTTATAAAAATGTGATGTCTCGTGGCCAAGCCCTCTTCTGCTTCCATCTTGGAGCCATCTGGGCAGAGCCAGGACTGTGGCATCTGGTTCTGCCAGGGTGTGGCCTTTGAAGCCACTTCAATAAAAGTCCACTTCATTCCCCTTAAATCCATCCAGCCTCTGTGCCAGCTCCTCAAGGCATCAATTGGTGTGGCACAATGTTGGCTTCAGATTTAGGAATTACTTAAAACTTTGTTTAGCTGCTTTAACAGTGCTGGAACTGCCTCCAAACTGGACTTTACCAGTGTGCTCAGACATTTTTCTGGCTGATAGAAAGGTAATTATGTTCTTAAACCTCTGCTGAATTTTGGGGTTGTGAGTATATTCTCTCTCTATGCTATTTGGTTGCTAACAGTGAAAAAGGCAGAAATATTTTTTTGCAAGGAAGGAGTGGCCAGGACTTATTTAATATCTCTGAACTTGGTCAATGTGCTCAGCTCCTTTACCTGAGCTGAGTGCAAGAGCTGTAAGAGTGCAAGGAATTGTCTGAACTGAACTGAGTCCATTCATTCCTGAGGGTTACCCTTAAATAAAGGGCCAGGAATGAGGAAAGATGAAGGAAGCATTCAAAGGCTGAAAAGCTGTAAGATGTTCCATTGCTTAATCAAGGACTTTCCTTTGTGCTTAATAACATTTCTGAATGTGAAAATGTGCTTATCTTTCATCTGATCACATGTATATAGATATTGGAGGTTTTTTTATCTTGCAGATGATGTTCCTACTCTCAAAATTAGTTTTCAAAATCTGCAGTAGCTCTAATTTTCCTTTTTTCTAAATTTCTTCAAAAAGTATTTTTTGCCTTCCTTTTCCTCCGTTAAGATTTTCCCAGAAACATTTGAACAACTTATCCATGCATGCAGTCAAACCAGACATTTACAAAATATTATTGCCTGAAATCATACTCTAATAATCACATTTACTCTTCCCTATTTTAAACATGCAATTCATTATGTGATTCTAATTTTTCAAAGATGTATCTGTGTGTGTGTGTAATGCATCAGCTCAGATGACATGATTTTATTATTCTCCAAGCAGCCAGCAGCCCACCAAGTGTGACATTAGCCCACATTTAATGTTATCAGTGGCAGAGACAAAGCAGCTGCTGGCATTTTTAAGAAGATACCATGGTTGTCATCTTCTGGTGTTGGCAGCACAGAAAATCCATTACTTATTTTCTACTGCTCCTCTGTTGACTAAAGAGATGTGAAGGGTAATTAATTACCATAGTGGAAAAAAAGGGTGTGGGGATATTTTTTTTTCAGTTACTCAAACTCAAACTTCACTAAGGAACATAGGTTTTTTCTTTCCCTAAGCCTCTTCATTCTGCATATGCTGAAATGCTGGATATCTCTGGCATGAAAATTTGCATGAATTGAAAAGAAAGGTAGAAATTCCTCTAAGCTCAGTTTTCTTAATTAATGATCTTGCAAATAAGCAGGTTCTGTCTGCTGAATGCCCATGCAGTAAAGATTTGCTGCATTCAGAGACAAGAATGACACACCAGGTGTGTTTTCTACCTCATTTTACTGCTTGGTTTTTCCTTCTATCACAGCTTGGTTAAGGTTTAAAGAGTTTAATGTCTGAAACACTGATTCAAGTTACCAACAGAAACCAGAAAAAAAATGGCACTAAGCTGCTCTGATGCTCAGGATTTAATTTTCTCTGCTTGGAATCCTGAGCCAAATGACTACCAAATCATATTTTCAAAAAGGGAGGGAAAAAACTGTGCAAACTAAAGAAGCAGGGAAAACTCTTTAAAATACTAATTAAAACAATGTTACAGAGCCTCCTTTCATAAAACCAGCTATTATTTGTTAAGAGTTCTGCAAAAACTTAGATATCAAAGATTTTTAAACCTTGACTCTGTGATATAAACCCCCAGACTTTAAGGCCATTTGAGTCTCTTAGTCCTTTCCATTTCTTTCCCTTTTGCTGTGAGAGAGATTATAATATTGTGACCTTTTCCTTGGAGTTTCTTGCCCACAGCAGAATGTGAAAGGAAGTTTTCCTTTAGTCCTCGAGCAATGGGTTCATATTAGGACTTGGGCATGGAGGGATTTATGGGTGTTTTGTGGGCCCTCCTTTTCTTCCTCCAAGCCTTTCTCACAAAATTATACTTAGAAAAAACATTGTTTATTTTCATTTTAATGAAACCCCCACTGCTATTATTGCTATATAGAAAAAGGTGCCTCCCAGTCCTGCGCTGTTTAACATCAGAAAGACAGAGAGCTGAATTAAAAAGAGAGATTAATTTTGAGAGGTGAGGCAAAGAGTGCACAGGTGATGTTACTCCAGTATCCTCACATTTGGCACACAAAGTACAAATCCATCCATCTCCTCTTCCTGGATTAAATGCTCCAATGTGGTTAATTGGGCTCAATGTTGAACATTTGGTACATTGGAAATAAAATTGTTTTTCACTGCAGAACACACACAATTGTGTTGCCTTAGTGGGGTGTCCAGCCCAGGAGACCTGAGGATTTGTAGCCACTGAAGCAAAGGCACAGACTTAGGATGTAGAAACCAGCTCTTCTTTTGGACAGCAGGAAGCTAGTTATAAAACAAAGTTAATTTCCTCACTTTCCAGTGTTGAAATTTTTATTAAGTGTCATTTGACCTTTACCTTTCATACATCAGAGATTTCCTTTAGTTTGACCAGAACCATATATTAAAGACCTTTCTCTTCAGGTATTGATAGATACATAAAATAAAAGGCCAGATTTTTCTCCTGGGAATGTCATCTATAGTAGATCTCCTGCTAAAGTATTTGTTTGGCATTTCATAGATTTTAAGGGCAAGCAGGAGCATGCTGATTATTAAGTCTGACTTCCTGCATTAGCTACACTAAGTACCTCATCCAATTAATTTATGCTGCAAGACCACAGCTTGCATTTAAAACTACAGACAAAGAATTTTAAATGACACTGAGCTTGATTTAGACTCTATGTAACAGAAAATCCACTGAGTCAGTAGGTTTGGCTAGATGTGCATTATCACTCTTGGTATTAAAATGTGCAAGGAATTATGAGTCTCCTTTGTTTGGTATTTTTTTCCTCTCTTTTTCTTTCCTAGATTAAGACTCTGAATTCATTGGCACATTAAAACATACTTACTGGCTTCAAAGTTCAGCACGAGTTGACTTGCCGCTTTAAAAATTCATGGTGGTTGTTTTGGAGGCTATTATCTTGCAGTGAGACACAAATTGAAGTAAACCTAATTTTCCCAAAGCAAGGAAGTGAACCTCTGCATTTCTCAGATATAGACACGTGCACACATATCATCTGTATGATATATCCTGCTTCTCCTTCCTTTCATTTTTTTCCAGGAATGTTTCCACTTTCCCACTCATTCTAATCTGGCTGATTTTTTTTTTTTTTTTAATATTATCCCAGATTTAGAGATGAATATTTAAAGGATTACAAAGATTCCTCTGTTTAGTGTAAACTGGAGGAGAAAGAGCAGCTATAGAATTATTTTGCAAATTACTTGGTCACATCTGACAAATACACAGGCAGGTTTTGCACTGAGAAAATAGGAAAATTTCACGTGTAAGTTGATTTCATGGGTCTGGTGCAGCTGCAGATTGGGTGGGTATTACAAGGAGGAATTTTTTTGTTACTATGTGTGATCTCTCCTACCTCTAAACAATCCTTTCTAGGCATTTCTAGGCAACTTGTCTGCCTACAGGAGAAAAAACCCCAGGAATATTCTTTACAAAAGCAGGAGTACTGATATAGTGGAATGTTTTAAAAGATACAAAGATAAAATATAAAAGTGAAAACCTTGAAATTTGGGAAGCATCATCCAGAATATCAGAACTATGTGTAATGGCACAGGTCTCCTATATCCAGATTTAAGAGCCTTAAGTCACAAGATCAGCTCAGTCTCATTGAAAGAAAGTTGATCCTTCAGTTTGATCTAGGTTTTACTCATAAAATGTCATTATTGGCTTTTCATTTAAGGGTTTTATTTGTTATTGCCAGCATTCCTTTATTGCAGGAGGATTTGAAATAGCATTTAAAATTCAATTAAAACGTCAGGAGATTGTATTCTTACTGGAAGGCATTAATCCAACTGTTTGGGTATTGTTCTAGAGAAATGGTGGAGATAAGCTATGAGAACCAGAGTTTCTTAGTGATCATTAATGGTAACATTTTCAGTTAGTCTAATACTGGGATAATTAAGTAAATCACTACTTTTTCCCTGAGCTATTAATCTGGATAATCTGGTGACATAAACACTGAGACAGCCAGAATTCTTTCTCATGTGTTTACCCTCTGTTGGAATCTGACAGTAATTTTAGCCATAACAAGAGCATTTTTATAGTATTTGACATCTTTTCATACCAAACATCCTCATTCTGTCTCTTGCATTGGTATAAACCTTCCTTTATTTCTCTTTATGCTTAAGAGAGATTTGTTTGGTATTTGTGAAAGGCTGCAGTTGGTTACAAGGCAATAAATAGGAACAGGAGCCACTAAGCATCTGAGATTTCTGTTTCTTGGATAAGAAATTTACATGTAGGCATGGCACAATAATCAAGATGACATAAATTCAGTAAATTATATATAATTGGTGACTGAGATCATTGATCTTGGCTGATCTACTTTCATTTCCATTGTATCCAAGAGCTGGAAAATGCTTCTCATCCTGAAGTCTAATCTTGGCCTGAAAATCTTATTGAGGAAACTCTTCTTTTGCCTCCCTTGTCAAGGAAATTTGTCTCCATTTCCAGGCTGAATTTACCCCTTAAGTTCTTGCAGTGGATCTATTTTTTAGAAAAATCTCCAAAGTCCAGAATCAAACCTCCAGAACCAAGGCTAATGTGAGATGATAATCATCTCTGATTTTTCTGAGTTCTCAGCTAAGTGTGATCCTGAATAATCTTATGTGCTGTACCTCTGCCTGCAAAACCAAGAACCCTAAGAATAGAAACAAACATTTTGCCATTTATAAAATGCCAGTTGGGGGGATTCATATTAGGGGCTAATTGAATGTGAAAGCTCATTCATGTTTAACATGAATGTTCAGGGTTTAATTGGCAAGTTTCAGCATGAAGATAAGTTAATGGGTTAAAAGCTACAGAGCCATGTTGGAGTAGAGACACAATTTCAGAAATGTCTCTCTGGCCCAGTGTGTGCTCAGCACCTCATCACCTGCAGGGCCTCTGAATTTCAAATATGATGCTAATGGGTATTATTTTCCCTGCTGTATTTACACACTAAATTGGCATTTGCTTGACAGCAAATAGGACCTGAATCCAAAGATTTCAGAAGAAATGCTTGCTTCTCCCCATTCTCCTGCTCCTTCTTAATTAGGAGAAAAAAAGAGAAAATGCTGATTATTCCAAATAGTTCTGTTAGGAAATGCTGTTGGGGTGCTCTCTGAAAGATGAGTTTCACATCTGCCCTGCCTTGCTCTCCTACAAAGGCAGAAAAACAGCTGGGACTTCACTCGTGCCTGCCTCACCTTGCAGGTGGCAAATTATATCTAATAATTTAAAAAAATGATCAAATAAATAAATTAAATGAAATTATATATATGAAATCCCTGAACCAGGTGCTGCCTGGAAGTTGACAAAATCAAGTATCCAACCCACAGGAGGCAGAACAGGAACGTGAGGAAATCGGGGCAGTTCAGTGATAAATTATTTTAATTGAAACATTTATTTTAACAGCTTTTAATATAACAACTTTATATTTTGGACTCTTTTCCCAAAAGAGCTGAAGGTTGTTCCTGTCCTGTAAAGTCTCCTCTTGTAGTCACTTTTAACTAAATTTAGGAAGAATCTTACTGAGTATGAAATGTCTGCTTCATTGGATCTGGGTAACAGCACAGTTGAAGAGAGTGGAATGGTTTTAAGAGAATCAGTCAAAAAGTTAAAAGAAGTAAAAGTGTGTTTCCCTTGCAATATGACATTTTTATTTACCTAACAAGCCAACAGGTATGTCGACAGGAAGTTTCATAGAGGTTTACAGACCAAGTCCAACTAGCTGATACTCAAATCACTGAAAATCACTGTGGTATTTTGGGAAATGGCAAAGTGACACATTGCCAGTCTGGGATTTTAAGCCTAGAAACAGCACACATGACCAAACCTATGAAGACATTTCTTATATCACTGTGAAACTTATGGCTGTTTCATCTGAAGACTGCATCCTTACTGACAAAATTGGAAGTCCTCTGATTCTCCCTCATCCTTCTCTGCCTAAAAATTTTATCTTTACAAAACAGAAACTCACACAGGAGAAACAGCCAGGTGGATTGAGTGACCAGTCAAACTGTTCAAACAGGGAATTTCAAATATTCAGCTTCACTAAATGGTTTGCAGACAATCATAAAGTGAAGCATTTTGCATAACATAGTCAAAGGTCAAATTCAAAAGCAAATTTGTTTACAAGGAGAGAATGTTCTTTTTTAATGACACTAAATGCTAAATTTAATTTCAGTGAAAACTGGTGAAACAGTAAGATAGCATAACTGGATTATAGTATTTGAAATATAATGAGCATGGGATAGTTTAAAAATAATTACATTCCTAAAAAAACCAATTAAATAAAACTAAGAGCTTGGGACATTATAGGTTATAACAATTGCAAATGTATTTCAAAGTTATTAACTTCTCTTTTCTTTCCCATTAGTAATTTTCTGTGTGTACCTACTTACAGTGTTCCCACGTGGTCAGAGATTTGGTGCCATGCATTTCCAGAAGTTGAACCATAGCTAGAAAAACTCTGTAAAGTTTAAATGATAAAAACAAACTCACCTTTACACAACAGAACAGTGGGCTTCTTCCAGGATCCATCAGACAGAAAAGAGCTTCCAAAAGATGTGTTTCTGAGCGGGGAATATTTTTTTTCCAACCATACCTTTAATGGCTAAAATCATGAAACACTGGACAAACATCATTAATGGTCATTTTTTTGCAAAATAACCTGTAATGACTTCTGTGGTTGTGCTCCTTTTCTTTACTCCAAACATGACTCACTGTTGTGAGCCTTCATTCCCCTGAAGAAAAACAGCCCAGGGGTTGTGGTGCAGTGATAGGTCATGAACAAAGAGTTCTCAGTTAAAGAAAAATCTCAGTGCTTCCATTCCCATTTGCATCGTGATGAATTTAGGATTGATGGGACCTCTCCCTGACAGATGAAATACTGTACAAAGGCTTTAATCCCCTTTCCTCCCATTGAATCTCAGAAATTTAAAGGTTGCCTAATCAGAAATCAAAATGCATCACTGGCCTGAAGTGCTGTAATGTATTTACAGCCACACTCAGCTTGCCACGTGCTCCCTTGCAGATTTGTCAGCACAGTCCTGAGCACTGGGGATGAAAGGACAGCAAGGGAACTTCTAATCCCCCTCCTGGCCCAACACCTGTCCAGCTCCTGCTAGAGATCTGTCAGAGATTCTGCTGCCTCCCTGGGCAATCTATTCCAGTGGGCTCCTTTATCCCATCATTAGCAAATTTATCACCATGGCTGGCCTGAATCTCTTTTAATGCAGCCTAAGCTCATTACTGCTTGTCCCATTGCCATGGACTGAGAATTTTGCATCAGCTTTCTAGCACTTTAAAGCTGCAGCACTGTCCTCTCATGCCAGACAAAACCCCACTGTCAAATCACATTTTTCTCCTGTTCCTGCTCTCCCCTGGTCTCCACTTGGCCCACATCAGGTCTGACAAAATGGAGAGGATTGTGCTGTGTATTTTGTAGGATGGGTTTATTCCTCCTGGTCCAAATATTCCTCTTTTGTCCAAATGGCTGACATGTTTGTTCATGTCCAGTTTAAAATCCATTAAAACCTGCAGATCTCTCCTGTAAGATTGCTACTTAGTCAGTGATTACTCCTTTAGAATACATACAGCTCAATTTTTTTTTGTCTAAGTGTAGAAACTAATATTTATTTTGATACTTGTGTGCTGTGTTTCTCTCATTCACTGAAGGATCACTTAGAATAGTGATGAACTTCATTTCAACAGGGCTTGGTTGAGCATTTCCCTGGAACTACCTCAAATCAACTTTAAACCATTCTTAAATCAGGACTGGAATGTGCAAACCTATGTAATTGAAAAATCAAACCCAGTTCTGGTGTAAGATAATACTACCAAGGAATATTATTTTTTTGTCTACACCAAATATTTATCAATATTTGTTGACAAGATGGAAATGTTTGTGAGATTCTGCAACCTGCATAAATAATTTTTCCTCATTAAAGGTGAGATACAAGAACATGAACCACGAAACAAATAAGGAGAGGCAAACTTATTTTCAATAAAGGGGGATAAGATTCCATTCTGATGATTTTAGTCTAATATTGTTTGTGTAGCTGCTAAATTAGGACTGGATTTATATTAACAATAAGTGATTGCAGTCTGAAATTTTATTATTACACATACATATGAACATATTCATATATAGATACACACATATATATATATATATATATATATACACACACACACATATATATATACTCACACACACAAATATATAATGTAGGTGTTTCTTGATTTACAATTCACTGGAAGCCAACAATAGACTCACTCATGAAAATGATGTTCAGAATGCATTGAAAGAATGTTCTGTTAAACATAAGGAATTGTTAAAAGCAGCTTACAGAATATTGATAAATGTGACAATAATTCTCAAGGCTTGACAACCATTAGTAGCTTTTAGTGGTGTTTAAAGATATTTTTCAGCAAAGGTAGTCAACAAATGGATCTTTCAGAATTAAAATGTTTAAAAATATACTTTCATGCTTTGCTTGTTTAATACCTAAAATAGTTAAAGGTAGAAGGCAGAATTTTAACTTTGAAAGCCTTATTTGTGAATATTTATACTGTGTAATACTTATAGCTTAAACTCAATGCAAAATCACAGCACAAGTTTTTGGAGTTGTGTTTGTGATGTGTTGATGTTTAAAAAATGCACAGAAAAAAAATGCTGTTAAATTGAAGTTTATAAAGATGCCTAAATAGTAAAAAAATGTGTGGAAATAACTATTTTTACCAGTCTGCTAAACATTTCCTGGGATGATCTAGAATGTGATAACTGTTTATACTCAAGTTGTGAGGTCACCTACTGAAGTTCAAATATTTAGCACCAACATGAGAATCCATCATTCTGGGATAGAGGGCTCCAATTTTCAGATTTCACACAAAAGCCCATGCTCCACACCACAGGCTGAACAAGCAGCAGCAGACTTTGCTCCCTGGTGTTGAGTGCTTAACTCCATTGAGGAAAATTGCAGAGCAATTCAGTGACTCAAAGGAGAATAAGTGGCCTGGGATGTAATGTCTTCAAAAACTTTAATTGATATGTTTTCAGTGTGCTATCTACTTCAAAATTCTTTCAAAAGTCATTGTTAATATTGTGTAATGGTGTGATAAGTGTGCTTCTTTGTAAAAACTCCTAGAAAAGTGGAGCTCTCTGCTGAGGAAGGGATTTTGTTCAAATGAAAAACAGATTATGCTAATTCTCTGTGCGGTCTACTTCACCAAACCATTGTGTCAAAGACCCTGCAAAGCCTATTCCATAAAATCTCTTCAAGAAACCTCACACATATTATTATTCCTCAAGTATGTGCAACAAAGCTTCTAATATGTCAGGGGATGCACATTAAATCCTGAGTTTAATTAATCCTAACCATTACACACTTCTAGCTGTCAATTTTTCGGGTATTCCTGTTCTGACTTCAGATTTGAACACCCTGTGCAGCAGCAGTCACTGCCACATTGGTGCATTTTCCAGGCAGTACCTATGGAATGTGTAGGTGGAGCTCCTTCAGACTTCCAGCTGCTTTTTCCAGCTGTTTTTCTGGACAGCTGGAGCTGTAGCTAAGTTTAAGCCCTTGCAGACACTCTCCTATGGAGAAGTATCCTGCCCAAAAATCCAGTTGTCCTCCAAGGCCACCCCCCAGTTTGTCATCAGCCTGGCCCAGTAAAGGAGATCAAGCTGTGGCTCTTTTCCCCCTGCAGCTTCCATCTGGTTGCCAGAGAAGGGCAATATTCCCTTTTAGCATGTTTTCTTCTCATGGTAGTTCACGTGGCTTTGTGGAAATTGGCCTTGGGAGATAAACATAATTTTATTTGTTAGATGGATGATGCATCTGAGTAAGAAAAACAGCCCTAGAGTTATTTTACTTAGATTTGACATTGGGAATAAAAATAATTGTGAAAGAACTGCAGAATTGGCTGGCCTTAAAGTGCTTGACAACAGAGAAGCTTCATTGAAAGGAGAGATGTGGCAGAAGTCTTACAGAGCTGTATGGATCACCCAGTGGGATGGTTCCAGTCATATAAAATACTTTCTTAGTATTTAATATGGCTGGAAACACAGGCAGCATGCCCACACTCAGGAAAAAGGAGGAAGGGCTGCAACACAAAGGGAATGTGCAATATTTAGATAGCAGCAGGAAAACCACTCATTTGGGTCATGCCAAAATCCTGTTAGGGAGCACAGATGAAATTTGTGTCTAATTTTAGGAGTCAGTTAGACAGTTGAAGACAGTACAGAGAAAAGTTGTCAGGGGGTCTTATGGAAGGAGTAAATGACTTTGTACTACATATAGCAGCATCACTGGATTTCTTCAGGGGTGAGTGGCTTTCTGGAAAATGCATTAGTCAGAGACTGATTACACTTTAATTACATGCTTTTTGGAAATGGGAGATCAAATTGGATGATCAAGTGAACTTTCCTGCCCCTAAGATGTCAGAAAATGAAATTTTCATGGGTAACTAATATAAAGAGTAGAAATACATTTGATTATGTTCTTTTTTTTTCTTTCTTTTGTTTTTCTTTAAGCTGAAGTAAAAACAGAAAAGCTTTGAAGAAAAACAAAGTAAACCACTCACAATTTATGCTGGATAAAGACAAAGGCATTTGCAGCATTGGTATCACTTAAGACACTGCACCTGACAGAGAACCAGCACAGGATATTTTTCTTTCTAATACTTCACTACTTTCAGTGTATTTCTTTCCTCAGCTGTGCCAAGCATCACTTTATCTTCCTTCTTAGATGTTTTCAATTCTGTTTTAAACTACAGTGCTAGTTGTTCTAATAACTTAAAGTTATTGATATTTTGATGTCTGAGGCATCATTAGCAAGAAAGCTGATAAAAGTAGCAATGGCTGGAAAAGTATTTGTTCTCTTAGAACCCTCAGAAAAAGGAAAACTAACTGCTGAAAGGGAATCTGTTTCATGATTCATGAGAGCACCTCAGTGCCTAGGCATGTGAAGTGTCTGGATTTAGAAATACATAGGTGATAAGTAAAAAAGAGTAACTCTAACAGAGGGGTAGAAGAAAGAGACATTACTTTTGGTGCCTTACTTGCATTTTTCCATTAGTCTTCCATGACTGGATTTCAAATTTATAAAGGCATGTTTACAGTGAATTTTTTTTACAACTTTTTATGTCACTAAACCCCCTCTTAAAAGTTTTAAAAAATACGTGTCTGTTTGGATTTACTTTAAAAGAAATACTGAGAGAAGAGAATTGTCACAGAAGGGTTTGTACCTCTACTGTGCTATTACCATAACTACTAAAATCTTTCCCTGCTGAAAAAATTTAGTGCCCAATTGGACCTTTTAGGATTATGTCCTCCTTAATATTTCATATTACAGTAATATCAACTGGCAGTAGATCAATTGCTCCAAAGACTTATCACATTATTAAAAATTGAGCAATATGGCACAAAATCAGTTTTATTTGCTAAAAAGACAACAAAAACTGAAAAAAACCACCAAAACCCCAAAACAATCAAAACCCAAAACTAACAAACAAACAAAAAACCCCAACCAAACAAAACCAAACCAAATCAAAACAAACAAAAAAAAAATCCCAAAAAACTGAATGGCTTTCTCAGAGGCATCCATGAATTCTGCCATAATCAGGGTTCTGATTATTTATCCCAGATTGTCCCTGCCTGCCTCTGGGGAGAATTCTCATTCTTCAGTCTTCTTAAACAGTAATGAAAAATTTACTGGTGGCCTAAAATTTGGCTATTTTGAAAGAGCATTTGTGGAGCTGTTACATTTTGAGTCCCTGATGGGGATAGTGGAGCCTGCTTGCCTCCAGCTGTCAAAGTAATGGCATTAATCAACCTCAAGTCACAGAAGTACTCGAGTCTCTCAGTGCAGAGATTCTGTTGATAGTGCCAAAATATTTTTAAGTGCTTTACAAATAAATGAAGACTTGTTTAAGTTATAAAAAATCAGAAGCCTCTTAGATTTCTGCCTAGTCAAGCATCCACTGAAATGAATATAAATTAGGAAAAGGACTGATAGAAATCAAATAATTTTACTGAATTTGGGGTGAGTTCAGTATGTTATTCAAACAGTACCTCATTCTATGCTTGCACAAAATTCATTCTCTAATAGCACAACATTTGCTCTGTTTGTACTGTTTTTGAGTATTTCTCTAATAGTATTTGTTTTCCTAACATCAAGTCACGAGCTTTAAAAGGATCACCTCTGCTGTCAGCCAGAGTTTGGTGTTTTGAATAAACCTCCAGACAGACCAAGCTCCTTTTTTCCCCAGCACAGCTGAAAATAAAGAAACTGTAACAAAGCAGAGATACTGCTTTAAAGAGCAACCAGGAAAAATCCCTCTTGATTTGCAGCCAATTAGTGATTCTGGTGGGTTTGCTTTTTCAAAACATTTGGAAATGGCAATGCTTAAAGCAGCACAGAGGACTGCTTTGCATGACCCCCTGTCCTCACCTTCCTGAATGCTGCATGTAGCTTAGATTGTGTTTGCCAGGTAAAGTTAACAAAAAGCTGAAATACAACCAGATGATGGATGTACTAAATTATTAGAGGCAGTTTCCTTAGAGATCTTAATAAGTGAAATGCAGTCCTTGCTATGGCACTAAGATGCTGGAAGCATGGCAACAGGAGGAAGGCAGTGCTGGGAGGAGGGAGGCCAGGGTTAGAAATGATCAGGGCTGGAGATATCTCTCTATAGGCTCTGCTTTCCCAAACCAGCCCCACCTGGAGGCTCCATCTCAGCTTGGCTCCCTACCTGGGCTGGTGGTGGCAGGGAGAAGGGCAAGGAGCTGGTGCTGAAGCAAAGCTCCCATGCTGGGAGTGGAACCCTCAGATGAAACTGTCTGGGTGGGTAAGGGTTACTGCTGCACTCGGGAGGGAGAAAAATCACCCCAGGGCTCCCAGATTTGCAGAACAGAGACCCTTCTGAAAGGCAGCATTACCAGATCATTGATATTCCAGCAGCTCATACTCCCTAGATCAGGGCCTACTGTGCTAATTAAAATAAAATCAGGACTCTGAGGTGCTTGCAGTCTATGTAAATTAAGTAGGTGAACGATGGGTAGAAAAAAAAGTGACTGTCCCACTTTGACAGAAAGGCTCTTCCCAGTGCCTCCTTTCTTACCCTGGCACAGGTTAATGCCAGCTGCAGAGCTGTGCAGAGGTTTTTAACCTCTTCTTTCAGAGGCTTTCCACTGGGTCTTGCCCTCCATGAGAATGGGAGCACAGAGCAGTAGGAGGGGAGATCTTGGGCAGAATCTTCAAGCCCTGCAACCAAGTGACAGCCATAAATCATTGCCATGGCCTCCAATAGTTAAAGCACTGTGTTTTCTTAGTGGAAAGTCCTGTTTGATTTTTTTTCCCCCTAAACTTTCCATAAGAGAGATTTAATTTCTGTAAAAATAGGATTCTGGTCTGTCTCCCAGGCACAAGTTTTCTGATAGGAGAAGTATGTGGCTACTTCAGTGTAAGCTTATCATGGTCAGTTACTAGTGTGGATCTATCACTGGAACATCTCTCCTCATAGTTTCAATTCTGAAATAGGAGATGGTTCATATTAAAAAGTAGAATTCAGCTGCAGTTCTATAAATGTCTTCTGAACTCAATGTGAATGGCTTTTTCCACTCAACAGGTTGAGCTTTATAATTGTGGGTGCATCATTGGTTTTAAATATTCCTTTTGTCCCAGTTTCTGAAAGAAATAATTATAGTTCAAGTAATGTGAAAATTTAGGTTCTTTTCAGAGAACAATGAGTTATCTGAAGAAAGCTGGTGCAAATTGAGGCAGATGAAGGAACAATTTTCTGCTGTTCAGACCTTTTGTGTTTTGGAGAGGAAGCTCGAGCTTAAGTCATGTGAAATGGCAATTTCTTTGTAGGTAACTTACTCTGAAGCTCTGGGCATGAATGGTGCAGCTTCTGGTGACGTTCTATGGAAGTCAGTAGGTCTCTACTTTGTACCAGCACCAGAACTGCAGAAGTTTAGTTAAATTCCATTGATTATTGACTTTTTCTTCCTCAGTGTAAGAGGCATTTGTTAGAATACGTGTCACATACTAATACAGTGATGGGTACCCTAAAACCTGATTTATGTATAATCCATCATTCAGAGAAGAGTGGAAGCTACACAGATACCTTGGCTTTAAAAGTAACTTTTCCATTGTGCTTGTAATGACAAGAATAAATCTGTCACAATCTAATTGCTTCCTATATCTGTGCCAGGATTTTTCTGACTTTATATCTCATAGCAGGCCCCTGTTTCCATAAATAGAAATAATTTGCTTAAGCGCTTTCCTTCTGAATACTTTATTATTCAGCTCACTGTCTGTGTTGGTTTTCATGAAGTCTTAATCAGATATATCAGTCTCTCTCTGGATTGCCTTTTAACTATTCCATATTTGTGCTTTTTTTAACCTCCCAGAGGACTCCAGGTAAATTTTCTAGTTAAGGGTTTTATTCTTTAACTTTCAAACTTTGTCAAATGTTATTTCTCTGAAAAAGAAAACACCAATTTCTACGATGTAGGTGCTATGATGCAGCAGCAATGAGCACAGCCATTGGCAATGTTTTCCTGCAAAAAATGTGAAGTAAAGGATGTGGGTTGGGTTCACCAGACATTTTTTTCAAACAGTGCTAGGAGTTAGGAAAGGAAAACTAGGAAACTGATGAACTGGAAGATGTGGTGGACTTGGCAGTGCAGTGTTAATGGCTGGACTTGAGGATCTGAGAGGTCTTTTCCAACCTTATCTGTTCCACGATTGTGTGGTTTATTCAGAGAGTGATCCTCAAGTGGATCATACTTAGGGCTGACCCTAAAGACTGCTCAACATCTTAAAAATGCTGGTGTGGTACACAGAGGGACATTAATAATAAAACAGAGAATGACATGTGGGGAAAGAAAAAAAAAAGAGGGGGTGGGAACAACTTGAAAGGGACAGAGGGAAGAAGGAAGGGAAGCAGATAGAATGGTGGTTTTCTTTCAAACATCACTGCTGTTTATCAAAAATTTTGGGGAGATCTAATTTTCAGCTTTATCTTGTGGAATTTGTCTTTTTCACATGGAAAAGTAACACAGCTCTGCCAAATATCTAAGGCAAAGATCCTTAGATGGTCTCCAAGTATTGATGGTAGAAGTTTAAGGTGCTCATTCAGAGATATTCAGCCACTAAAGAGAGCTGTCCTTGCTGTGGTTCTGTGCTACAATTGATGAACAGCAGTTTTCCAGTTGTCCAGGAGGAACTGAGCACACAGGCTGTGGGTACTTCAACCAGCAGCTCTTTGCTCAGACTGATCAATAGTCTCTTTGTCTTTCTTTGCACTTGTCTGGCTGCACTTTTATGTTTTTCTCATCTCATTCATAAGTTGTGAACATTTTGGAGTCAGCTCCATGTGATAAAGATCTAGTTTGTGTTTGGGATGGGTGTTTGCTCATCTGTGCTGCAAATATTGGTGTCCTTCTAGAGCAGCAGGATGAAAATGGCAGTGGTAGCAATAACAATATGCCTACATCTGGAGAGGGATCATATGTATTAAATCTGACTGGGTTTCATGCTGTATGTATGACTAAGTCCATCTGTTCAAAATGCAGCTCATGTATTTTGTTGTATTCCTTTCTAAAACCAGGGACCAAGCTGACACCATTCACACACTCATAATTCACTACTGGTTCATAATAATGTGTCACATTATCCTCCTCCAGCTATTTCACACCTCCAGCTATTCCCTTCAGGAAGATTCTAAAATGAAATTAGTGTGGGGGTCAGGAAAGATTATCATGGTAAAGAAGCAATGAAAAATATTTGAAGGAATGTTAACCAGCACTTTACACCTTTATTCCCTGAGGCAGTGCAGTGATCACACACAGCACACATTTATACCACCTCAACACAAATCATTCAGAGTGGCCTGGGCATCACATTGAGAAGAAGAATGGAAAATACATAACATACATAAAATTATAATAAACTATCATAATGTGGATAAAACTGAATCTACCAAGGCATTCATTTTCACACATTCCAGGGAGCTGTTCCTCCACTTCTCACTCAGGAATAAATGTCAGAGCCCTGGAGAGCTACTGAGTGCAATTTGCCTTAGGTAGCCCTGTACTTGCCATGTTCTCTCCCAATACAAGCAGGTGCTTCTCCAGACCTGCAGACTCTGCCAGCTGCTTCTCTGCTGTCAAAATGACTGACATGACAGAATAAATCAATCCAGGTCTTCGAGTCTCCTTCAATAAAGAGTCCTCATTTCCAGAGCAAACTCATTTAAGGTTTGTTTTAAGGTGTTGCAAGATTTTCTGTAATCCTACAAATCCAGGCCATCTCCTCGTGGGCAGAGGTGCCACCCCCTAGGTCAGGTTGTTCAGGGCCTCATCCAACCTGTCCTTGAACATTTCCAGGGATGAGGCAATCACAATCTCCATGGGCAACCTGTTCCCAGCTTGGGAAACTGAGGTGTAGCACCTTTATTTAGATAGGAGGTCAGAAATGTTGTCTCTCACCTAATCATAAAGCCATTTCACCTCTGTATTTAGCAGGGATGGAGGTTTTCAAATTTCATCTTGTTCCTGTAGAAATTGCAGTCTGAATATTTAATGGTATTTTTTGCCAGAATTAAAATATGCTTAGAAATCAAAAAGAAACATGCAACTTTGAAAATCTGTTATTTCTGAGCAAAAAATCCCAAAAACCCAAACCACAACCAAAAAAAAAAAAACCAAAACCAAACCAAAACAAAAAAACCAACCCACAAACCCTTCACAAGCACCAACTTACACATATTCAAACCACTTGCAATGAACTTGTAGTTCAGTGGAATTCCTTTATTCCTTGAGAGCCATTGCAGTTCTATTGTCATAAAATCAAGGTTGGGGTTTTTTAATTGATCTTGTTTCAGCCATCTTGTAAATCTTAGCAGGTGTACTGGAAGCCTAATTCATCTGTGTAAACAGTGAAGTGGATTTTGTTTATTTAATTATTAGGCTCAGTTTTATTTGTTTAGAAGAGTTAAACACACATAGGGAGAAAAATAAAATACCATGTGTGGATTTGGCCTACTGGCTCCCATTAACTTCAATAGGAATCATGCAGCCAAAGCCACAAATCCCACTTTAAATAAAAATACTGGGGGGAGATTAGGCTTAATCTGAGCAGTGAATCTGAAACCATAAAAATGTCAAGCCTTTAAAAAGTTTTGAAGTAAAAAACATATAAGAAATTAGACAAAGGTGTGATGTTGGTGCAGGATCTTTCCTTGTGACAAAAATCTCTTTTTAGCTTTATCTTTCCTGTGTCATTTAAAGCTTCCCTTCCATGAGGCTAGTGGCAAAGTGGGGGTTTATAATCTCCTTTTCACAGCTGTCATGCACAAATAGATACATGAGAATGTCTTGTGTTTATCCTGTTGACAAGCTGCAGCTGGACTGCAGATCACAGCAGGTATTACAAGTGAGCAGTGTGTTCATAGCTATATCTTACATCTTTAGAAAAAGGATTATGCAAGCCCTTAACTTCAATTGTACTGGGGTTTTTTAATAATTCAGAGCATTGGTACAGTCAGCAAGCAAACTAGAAGACTGAGAGCATTTAATGTGAACAAGAAGTAGGATTGTGTCCATTTCTTGACCCTCTAGTCTACCTGATCCATCCTTTCCATTCCAGTCTATAAACACTGAAGTAAAATATGCTGTCTAGTGGGAAAAAGCATCAAGGTAACTAAAATATTTAGATGGGAAAATTTCAGGCAAGATATGAAACGTTTAATGTATTTTTCAGGGCCTTTGAATATTTGCTTCTGCAGTTTTTATGCTGGTATCTAAATTCCTCCAAATCTCTTTCTTTCAGTGCCCAAAGATTTGCAGTAGCTACTTTTAGTGTTTAGTCGATTGTAGAGCCTTAAATATAAATCTTGTTTATTTTTCTGCAGGTCTAGCTCTTCTAAGAGTAGTGTTACAGCCACCCTAAGAGAATAGTTACAGCTTTTTGGTAGCATGCTCTTTGATGAGGCCCTGAAAGGTTCCCCTCCAGGGAACTGTGGGTCACTGGGTGGGCACTCCTGGAACCTGCTGTGCTCAGGCAAGGAGCAAAGAATGGAGATGTTTGGATCATTTTTATGTGAACTGTTGGCTGCTGGACACATTCTAAATAGAAAAAGGACCAAGTTGACTTAAAAGCTGTGTTTCCAAGCAGTGTGAAAAACTGAATACAGGTGGACAGTGGCCACCTTCTAGCAGTAAAGCTGTTCTATCTTCCTCTTGAAGGGAAGGATGCTTCACCATAAGGAAAATTTGGGATATAAAATAAAAAGTGGTAGCAACAAAAAACTGAAAGCACCAAACTGTGGAAAGCTATATTTTCTTGCTCACAAGCCAGGCCCTGTATTTGTAGCTGAAGAGAAAGTTAAAGTTATTAAAAAACCCTCATCTGTCACTAAGAGTGCCTTCAATGCACTGTGTACAGCAAAGAGATACAGAGCAAGGTGTCACCCAGCAGGAGCTGCAGAATGAGCAATAAATGAACAGATGAATATAAAATCCCTGACTTACCCAGCACACTGTGTCACCCTGCACATGTGTGCTCAATGTGACAAGCCAGCCCCGCACAATAAATGTAAAAATGCTGTCTTGACATCCCAAACGTTGTCAATATACACCCAGACTTTACAGCCCTCAGTTCTACCAGCTTGCCTTTGCCAGTATGTCAGGTGCTTATGGTTCTTTCCTTCTGTAATTACTTTGGATGCCACCTGATGAATAAATGGAAGGAGACTCCTACTGACAGTTAAATCTGAAGGTTCATAGCATAATGCATTATTCTTGGTAAAGAATTAAATACAAAGAAAAGATAGTGAAGCAAAAGAATTTGTGATTGCCAATGAGCCATGTGCTCAGGCTATGTTTGACTTCCACCTCTATACCCCAGGCACCACTGTGAGATTGCATTCAAAAGTTCATTTGCATTCAAAGCAAGACCCAGGTAGGTGACAGTGACTAAATTCAGAATTGTAATGCACATCTGTGTGCACTTGGCAGGCTGAAGTCCCTGAAATTTGACTGGTTTGGGCTGTGCCTCTCATCCAGGGCAAATGAAGCACTTCAGCAGTTCCCTGAGAACTGCACTTGCAAGGCTGTCTGTGTTTTAAATTCCTGCAAAGTGGGCACAGAGCCTGTCCAGAAGCTGGAAGAACGGGCTTTATTTCAGAAACTGCAGTAGTCACCCATTCCTGTCCAATCTTCAGGAAATCATTTCCCCACAGAAGCTAGTTCAGATTTCTATGGGAAACAATAACTCTTCCAGACTTTTGGCCTCCTCAGAAATGTTTGTTTCCTTCTCAAGCTTAACACCAGCTATTACTGGTACCCAAGAGGTGGTTTGCCTTGTGCCACTAATAATTTAAAAAGCAGATAAATAGGCAGAGCAACTGCCATGAAACATTTGTTAAGATTATTTCTTTGTGGCTCTCCAGCTAAAAAAATCCAATCTTTGGATTTTTGATTTGTTTTAATTTATCAGAAAAGATTTGGGTGCAGGAGCAAACAGTGATGTTATTCTTCCAACAGAGCTGCTGAGAGGAGCAGTGTGAATGTGAGAATGTTTGTGGTCACCAATGAGTTTCCTTCATCTTACCAAAGAGGTTTCAATCAATCAGATTAGAAGGACCAAAATTTTGTAGGTTTTTGGTTGATTTTGTTTATTAATACCATTGGGAGATCTCATTAAAAGGAAATGTAACATTACTTTTCTGTACAACAGCACATATTTAGGGTAAACTAAGTTAACAGGGTTTTAAAATGAAAATTTTATAACCATAATTTTTCTGTTACTGATAGGTTGTGCATAACAATATCCCAAAATATCATTAGAGAGTAGAGTTAAGAATTATTAGGCTCTGAAATTCTATACTTTGAACTTTCTTTTCTGCTTATTTTAGTTCCTAGCATGTGCTTCTAACCTTAGTTTTTCATACAGTTATTTTAAAGTTATGTGCTGCATGGTCTGTTAAAACTGGCTTTGGAATCAGGTCTATCAGGGGATTTCTTAAAAATTATTCCCAGTTTTCTTTTGTTTTCTGTTTTGAAGATTGTCTTCCACATCCCCCAAACCTCTCTGTATTACCCATAAACTGAAAGCAGCAGTAGTCCCATTCCACCCCACTAAACCTTTGCTTTCATGAAACTGAAGCCCAGCTTTCCCCTGCAGAGCTGGCAGGTGCTTTTGACATAAAAAGAGCACCATGTTTATAAGACTTTGGAGGTATTTGCTGCTTTCCAGGTCACTGCTTAGATTGTATTTCTCATGCACAGTTTTTTGTCCCAACACTTGAATTATAATTTAGTTGCTCTCTAAACCTTTGCCCTGTGAAAGCCATGAATTCCCTGATCACTACAAACCGGGATTTTTCCAAATCACACAGAACCCTTCCTCAATGTGTGTGACTGTGATCAAAATATGAACCTTTGGCAGTCCTCTTGCAAGCTCTGAGACTCTTATTTAGCAGAGGTGGTAAAAGCTATAATGCAGCTTTAATGCTCTTTCATCAATCCTCATTTGGTAAATATTCAGGAGACATTCTTTTTCTGGTGGTTGAACAGCTCTAGAACAAATACCTGGTTGAAACAAATCTTGCAGTTTTCATTTTGTCATCAGTTTATAACCAGTTAGAAACAGGCTTTTACTCTTTTCAATACCCAGTGTCCATTTTGGTTTCTATTGCAGTATCAAAGAGCTATTTTTTTTTTTTTCTGTAAACTTTTCCAGAGCTGCTATTTGAGAAGATGGAAATGTGATTAAGGATGCCAATAAGCTTTAACTGAATTTCTTCAGAAGTGATAGGTGCATGACTGCTCTATAAAATAAACTCCAAAGAAGCATTGCATCTTATTTACACTTAGTCCTGCACAGAGAATTTATATGTTAAGCTTAAGGGACTTTTCTTTCCTCTAAAGACAAGAGTCATCTCAAGGCTGAGAAGGGACCTGGATTTCCCTTTCCCCTGGTGTTTTTCCCTTAATGTCCTACAGGTTTCTTTCCTGCATATGGGGTATTTCATTTAGCTAGCATGATTTTTTTTTATGAGTGCAGCTTTTCTGAGCTTGAGGCCTCCTCTCTTCACATCAAAAATATTTTCTCAGCGTTTTTACAATACTGAGATCTCCCCTGCACTTTACTGAGATCTGCAGCCAGATTAGGGAGTCTCCCCAGCTCTGTGGCTCTGACTCCCTTCTGGTTCATTCCTTGTGGAGTTTGTAAAGCCAGACCTAGGAGTTTCTGTTTGTAAAGCCAGTCCTAGGAGTTTCTGTTTGTAAAGCCAGTCCTAGGAGTTTCTGTTGCCAACATGAGCAGGGGGCCATATAAAACACAAATGTGAATGTTAGCAGGAGTAAAACCCAGGTGCCTTCAGCAAAAAGGAAAGTCCATTTATCATGCAAAAAATAAGAACACAGACTTGGAATAATTAGTGGACGTTGAATGGATTAGAATCTGCCAAAACCAGGTCTGCCAAAAGGTCTGTACCTTGGTTTCAGAGAAAAACCATTCATATGGAAAAGAGAGGACTTCAAGTTTTATGTTCAGGCGTGTTTTTTTCCTTTGAAGATAAGATTTGGATTTAAAAACAACAATTAAAAATCTATGGCAAAGACTGAGGAATCCCAAACTGCACCTGTTAATCTGTTAACTCTGTTTTCCAAAAATGAAAACATCCAGCTGTAGATGTGCAAATGAAAAATAACAAGGAAGGAAGTTCATCACAGTGATTAATCACCTGTCACTCATTTAAAGCAGTGCAAGATCAGCAAGAATTCAGTTATTCATGAAGACTTATTTCTCATTATTCACCTTAAATTTAGTTTCAAACTCATGTTTTCTGCGGACAAAAGTCTGATTTCTTATCAGTATTTAAACTTACTGTGCTATAATGAGATCTCCTCTAACCCTAAAACTCAGATAGGATCAACAAACAGCAACAGTGGTTAGGAATGTTTAGTAGATATTGCTGTGAAAAAAAGGTAAGACAACCTCCATGGGGCAATAAATTTCTTCATTACTTTTTAATTAAAAGCACCTAATTCTACTTGGAAGGGGGCTCAGTGTGTTCTCGAGTCTCCATGTACAATAGGATACAGTAGCATCAAGGTTAAAAAAGACAAAGATGTTTTTACTCTTCTAATTTATGTGAAACTGTTTGAGCAGTCTTGTGAGATATTACACTTTAGGCAGAATAAAATGAATTAATAAAGCATCCACTTCTATCTGGGGAGGTAGACAGCATCAAAAGCATAAATAAGATCATGTATGAGGATGAATTCACTTACTCACCTTCAGATTCACCATCAGTGGTCAGATTCAACACACACACTCAAAGGAAATAATACTGCTATGTGTTGGTTTTGCTGCTGTCCCTGTAAGGCAGACAGTGTTTAATGAATACAATAAATCAAAAGCAGGGCTGCATTTTAAAGCAAATATTTATTTGATCATTTCAATGAATAGTTGTGGTCCATTCAAATGGTGGTGTATGAATATGACAAGAAACTTCTGAATAAAATGAATGAGGCTTAAAACTTAAGAAAAAATTGTCATTTCCATAACAGCTGGACATAGGAGTCAGCCCTCATTACTTTCATTTGCACCAACAGAGAGATGGGCAGCTATTCTCAGACAGTTCTGTACTGAAGATATGATCAAAAATGAGTTTCTTTAGGATACTGCAAGGAAGTTTGGGAAATTTTAGGGGTGGAAGTTCAGGGCTACCTCATTTTTCCTGATAAATCAAGGCATTTATCAGGAGTGTTGATGGCAGAGCTCTGCCTTAGGCTGCACTGCTGAGAGAAACCCAGTATTTGAAACTTCCCTGCCCCAGGAGAGATCCCATGCCATGGAATCACTCCTTCCACACATTTTAGCATGTTGCCCTAGCAAACTGTCTGCTCTGAGCAGGTAATGGAGAAGCTCCTGTCTGCAGCTTCATCTGTTATTTTGATAACAATTCAGCTGGTGCAGAGGGGAGCAAGCAGAAGAAAGCAGGCCTAAGACTAAAGAACCTTCTTGAGCCAGCAGAGGAGCTGCTTTTAGGAGGTACAAGAGGATTAGTCTGACCAGACATCATAGCCTGACAATAGTAACCATTTGCTAAGGGTTTGGTGTTTCAAGCAATCCTGAATGTGTTCCTTTAAAAACAAGGCAAGACCTTTGTTCATCTTAAACTCTGCAGCTGCAATGAAATGGACTTCAAGGCACAATAATGTTCAAGCTTCATCAATGGTATCTGACAGGCACCATCATTATGGGAACAAAGTGCCCCCTGTTTCAGAGTTATGTTTTATGTGGACAGTGGTGGAGTCCTAGCTCATTTCTCCAGTCTCCAGGTAGTGGTTATGATGAATGGGTGGCAGCAATCCTAAATTCATCATGATTATAGTGTGCTAATGCAAATAGAACCTTGTAAGGACTGTGGGTCTCCCTAGAGGTGCCCTGCTGCTCTTTTGTTACTGGAAAACACCTCAGGCTTGGTTTCTGGGGGCCATCCTTTCTTGGCAAAAAAAATTTAAACAGATCAAATCTGAACGAGGCTGTACTGCAACTACACATCACTGTCATTTTACAGAAGGGCTTGAACTTCATCTCTAGCAAAGTTCAGTCATACAACACAAAAAGTGCTGCTTACAGAGGTGGTGTATTATATTTTCTGCTTTACAAAAATTTTAAAAAAGGCTCCAATTGGGTGTGAGAAGTTCAAGAGAATCATGGGCACAGATTTTAGAGGGAATAACAAAAATCATATCCTCTACTAGATGGCTTTTTGCTGTAAAATGCCAATTGTTTGAAGCTGCTCACAAGCTATAGCCTGAGAATAAGTCCTGAGGGTATGAATTAATAAGCAGATGGTACTCTAAAAACTGAAGAATACTTTCCAATGTCCCTGTTTAATTCACTTGGTTTTGTCATGAACTTCATCAAGAGTAGGACTCAAGTTCTGGCTGTTGCTATTCCAGCACTGAGAAAAATCCTTAACACCTGGGTTGCTTTGAAGAGTTCCAGGAGTTAGGACCCTCTTGAATTTCAGACTTTGATAGAAAAATAATCAAAAGCAAAACACTGAGATTAATTTCTATTTTATTTGGTAGCTGTAGCCAGTGGATTATAGGTTTGGGGTTTTTTCCCTCATGGTTTTAAGTATCTTGTATATGCAGCTGATCATTTGAATTTTTTTTTTCAGACCATGGAGGATTAGCGAGAGAAACAAAAGTATGAAGTTTTTAAATTAAAATTTTGTTGCATATCACTGAATCACTCAAAGGAAAGAAAGCATAAAGATGTCAGAAAAACACGTGGAATTGTTTTATTTAATAAAGTGTATACACATAAGGGGTTGAGATATTACTGCAGGCATGATTAATATCTGACTTTACCTATTTACTGTTATTTGTAGTGCCACACTCCTCTCCATAGTGCTGCTATTTGGAAAAATGACATCTGAAACAAAATCTGTCTGTCTTGCCTCCAAAAGCATAGAAATTACATTTCTACATCTGAGAGTCCTGACCACTGTGTGTGAAGTCACTGTTCCATCCACAGGGGCCTTTTCCCCACCTTTATCAAAGAGATACTGAGAATTATTTATTCATTCTCACAGCAGTTGTAGTCAGAACTTGCTTCCTGGTGACAGGGGGTTGTTTTTCAGTTAAAAATACTGGAATGTGTGTCTGTATTTCTTTAGCTTCCTGATTTTAGAACTCTCTGGCTGGTAATGTATACAAATTAATTCTTTGTTAAAAGGAAGATTTCAAATCCAATAACAATAACTCCAGTGGAAATGAAGGAGAGGTTTGTTCCCTTTAACTTCTGGGGGAATTTGGCCAAATTAATTTTCTTAGGCAACATTATAAACCCAGGGAAAGAAAAAAAACATGCTTAGATAAATGAAAGTCTGTCACAGGCCACAGTGCTAGTGTTGAATTGGACAATTAATTATGTATTTTGTGCACATCATAAATAGTGAGCAGTTTAAAGGATGATGGCTCAATAATACAACTAGAAAGAGCTCAGATTGAATTTTTTATCAGTACTTCTCCCCTGTGACCCTTGCTTCACCCATCCTAATGATGTGAAGAAAGGATCAGAGTGCCAAGATACCCAAACCTGCTGCCTGTTCTGAGAGCCAGGGCTTTCTATCAACCAGGGAAATTAAATAACTGGATGTGGTCAAAGAGAGAAAAGCAGGGGTAGCTCTTTAAGCTTCTTAAGTCTCATTATGCACAACTTTATGCACAAGCAAGCTGTCCCATAATATCAGTGTGTCTGGAGGAACACTTTGGTCTCCTGATATCAAAGAGAGGAAATTCATGCTGCTCTTGTCCACAGAATTTAGGAATGCAAGACTGAGAACTCACTCTGTAAACAGAGCCTCACTTCCAAATGTGATTGCCAGGAGGGGTCTGAAACAGCTAAAAGTGCACTTTCCACTTTTTTCTCTGTATCTCTGTGTGGATGATGTTCTCCTTTTGCCTTGACTCATTCTGAGACTTCATTCAGGTGTTATTGTCCAAGAGGAGGTCTGTTCTGTCCTTTGTGTGCACAGATCTCACTGAGCTGGTCTCAACAAGACAGCTCAAGCACTGATTATGCTGTAATTGGAGGTGTTCAGTGCTCAGAGCAAGCTGCTCAATCTGCCTCTGAGGAGCTGTGGGAACGTGTCCCAGCTGCACTGAGCTTTGCACTGTGCTGGCTAATTTAGAATTAACCTGACTACATGAACTTCAGCTGCACTTTTGGTTGTGGAACAGATATTCCTAAGGGCTGCACTGTGGTACTGAGTGGCCAAGGCAGTGCATTTTTGGGTTCTCCCTTTGACAGCTGTAAACTCCTTAACCTAAAGTTTTGTTAATTTTAACAGGAGAAACAAAGTATGTGGTTGAAAAGTCCTACAGCTAGTGCAAACAAAGTTTGCTGTTCCTGAATAGCAAATCAAGCAAACCTGAGTTCCATAATATCTTCTATAATTGTCTATTACATAACCTGGCTCTCCCAACAAAATCACTCTTGAAAACACAATCATATTTTAATCACCCTTTTTCTGTTTCATTCCTGAACATTTTTCTTTTTTCTGGATGAAATTTGGCCAGGTGTTTCTTCAGGAAAGGAAATATTTAGAGCTGAAATTTGAACACTATTCTTTAATGAAAACAAAGCTTGTAAAGTTTCATCTGTCGTTTGCTTTGTGCTTGGTTTTACCTCATAGTGCTGCAAACTGAAAAATGCACATCCCAATAATCACATCCTTCACTGCTTTCATAAATAATTATAAGGAAGTTTCCAGCCTCCAGTATCAGTTCAGCTGGAAAGGAGAGCAGCAAATCTGTTAAGGATAAGGTGAATATTTGAGGAAATGGATGTGCCATTGCTTGGACTAAAGAAAAAGATAACACTGCTAAATTGCCCTTGCCCTCTGGAGCACTGCAGTATCCTGAAAACTCTCTATCAATGGGCAGAGGGGGGAGTTGAATTCAAGCTCATAAAACTCGTGTTTAGCAAGAAATGTTTTTTGACCCCTTGAGAGATCCTGTGCTTAACAATATTTGGTTTTACTGTGTTTTTTGATATTTTCTTGTTTTATTGTCTGAAAATTTGCCATAGCCATAGCTGTGACAAGAGAATGGGATGAAACTGCAATTATCAGGTGTTTGGTGGAATATTTGAGGTGATCTTGTGATCTGGTGGCAGCTGGAGGGAGAATCATTTGAGATCAGTCACTTCAGCCTCAGGGAAAGTCACATAACCACAGTCAGAACTCTTTTGTGTCTCTCCTTAGACTGCCTACCCTATCATAAAATTCTAACACACTTTTTTTTCTCTTACCATATAGTTTAGAAGGTCACTGGGGACTCTTCACTTGAAACAGATGGGCAGGGGCCACCTCAGCAGATGATTAGGATTAGATCAGGTAAAAACTTAAATTATTAGGGCTGTGTGCATGTTCCTCAGTGGAAAGCAGGGGCAGGTTTGTTCTCCAAGCTGAACCATGCCTGGATCTGTGTGGTTGTTGCAGCAGCTGGTGGAGAGAGGAGCAGGGACACACTGTAGCTGTCCTTGAGATGTTCACCAGGGCCTGACTCCTATCCACCACCGTGTCCTTCACACCACCCCATGCCCAGGTTCCCTTCCTGAATCCTCATCACTCATGCTCCAGGATGGAGCCAGGAAGCAGCCAGAGCCAGGGCTGTGAGAGGAGAGCTGTGACTGCCCTGGTCTGAATGCAGCAGCTATTACCCATGGAAGGATGGCAGTCTGGCAGAGGGGCTGTCACAGATGGCTCCTCTTCTGTCAAAGCCCACACTGCTGTGTCAGCCAGGCTTTGGTGGCATGGCAGATGGCAGCAGTGCTCTGGGTAATGCTCCTGTTGGGCTTCTCCAAGTCTGGGGACAGCTAAGGGAGCTGCCACATGTAGCTCAAGACTGGGTTGAGCAAAAATAAGAAAAAAAGAACAGGTAATAGTCTGTTTTGATGGTGTCCTAGTGAGTATCAGGGCAAGTGGGAAAATGAGATGGCGGAGAGCAATCACAGCTGCATCAGACTATTGCCATGTGAAAGATTAAACCCAGTGAATTTTTGGAAATGATGGGATATTTTGTGGAGTTTTGAATGATGACAACTCCTTAGAACTCCCTCCCACTGCCCAGAGCCCAGCTGTCACCTCAAGGGAGGGCTTTAGTCCATTCCTCCCTCACAAGAACACCCCTTCTTTCAGTCCTGCTCCTGTGTCCTTTCAGGGGGTGTTATTCCCCTGTTCTGTCATCCCAGCACAACGGGGTGGATGACAGACAGGAGATTTTTAGGGAAGGGAGGTTCAGCAGCCAGAGAGGTTCCAGTGACCCCTGAGGTGTGGCAAGGGCTGCCCACTCACCAGCAGGCTGTGGAGAAGGACCCTGCCCACCTCTGCTGAGAACTTCTCCTTGTGGCTTGACTCAGCCTGGCAATGGGCGAGGCTGGGCTTTTCTCTGACACAGGGACAGGCTAAAAATTTGAGTGCCTTGAGGGTTGTTACAAAACCTGCAAGATTTCATGTAGAAGCTTTTGGGAGCTTGTGCAGCTTTGGGTGTGTTAAGGATATCTCTATGAGGAAATGGAAAAGGTTAAAGGCTTTTGCCTGAGCTGTGCCCTCTGGTTAATTGCCCATTTTTTTAAACTGATGGCACCACACAGTCATGCAGTGTCTCAGACAAGGTTTAGCTACAGAAAAGGTGTTATATTGGCATTTCCTGGCTATCTCTTTAAAAGCTATTTTTCCTGAAGCCTAAGGGGTTTTAACAATTTGTTACATATTCAGGGAACAAAGAAACTTTAAGTTATCTGACTAGGAGTCTTGAACCATTTTTTCTCATTGTGTGAGTGATACAAGGCAGCTAACACATCTGCCAGATGTGACACTTCCAGTCATATCTTTTTCTTTTAAAATTTGAATCTGGTTTTTAAGAAGAGAAATTTGTTTTTCTCCGTTTCACATATTTTGAAAAAGTGATTTTTTTTTTCATAGACCAACCATTTGCTTTAAAAAGTCACCTCCTTTTCTCATCAATGTCATCATCACCATCATCAATAATTCTATGTCTGTATACAAAAAGCCAAACATAACCGAGCTAAGACCATTGTCAATCCATGGTAAATGACATTTCACCCAGTTTCAAAAAAGTGCTATTTTCACTTTTCTTACTTAAAATCTCAGAACTACTTTACCTGAAGGGAAAAAAAGGAAAGGAATGGGAATGAGAGGGAAGGAGAATCTCTGTTTTCTATGTTATTTAATTACAACCATGAAAAATTGAGGAGAGAGGGAAAAATAAGATACTTAATACCTTTCTCATTTTCAGAAATCAAAATGAAACAAAATTTCCTCAGTTTCATAATTCTATAATAGTACAATCGATGTCATTCAAGAAAATACTCAGCTTTTGCTGAAATTAACTTTTGAATGGAAAGGTAAAAATAGACAATGTGGTGGCTAAGGCCTCTCCTCTCTGCACTTCTTCCCCATGCCATCTTTGATAAATCAAGTTTCCAACACAAAAGCAGCAGTTTTATTTCTCTTTGCTCTTCTGCTACTGCTACTGTAAAGCAACACTGGCAAAGCTAAGTACATAAATAAAATGAAATATAAGGAAAACTAAATACATAGATATAGGAAAAAATGTGGGGAAAATTCATATTTAGCATCTATCTAAACAATGCAGTAAGATGCTCAGATCTGATACCAAACTACCATTCAGAAGGGTATATTTATGGTCCCAAATGAGTGTATTAATGACCTTGCACTGGGTAAGAGTCTAGCCTGAATTGTACCATCTCTTTTTCCAGGGAAACTTTTTCTCTATAGGTACTTCTGAAACAGAAAAGAATTATATTCTGCCAAAACTATTCTCCTTTTTTAACAAATCTCCTAATATCTCCTTTGTCTTGCCTCTTATCTAGGAGGTCATAAAATATTTTGTCAGTGATTTATGAGAAATACATATTCCAAGTCTCCTCATTTCCGATTGTTAATTTTCTCATCTGGGTGGAAGTGGGAATGCATAATTCTGTGCACTGAGACCAGGAGCAGTTTCCTGCCATTAAAATGTCCATTACAACGTGTCCTGGTGGAAGCAGTAATGGATGAAGATTGAAAAGTGCAGGAGTTTGGTGTGGTTAATTACAGAAGATGAGGTGATAATTCACAATTCACCCGTGCCACCCAGGGAAAATCGAGTGGCTGGAGCAAACCACCAGTTCTTAGCCTGGATCCAGGTTTTGTAACCTTCCCATCAATTTACCTTCCTTTGTTTCCACTCTTCAGACATCTCTACCCACACAAATACCCTGTTTATGATGACAGGACAATTGCTGGAAAAATTACCTTTAGTGTTAAGCAGGAGGAACAGGTTTCAGCCTTGTCTGAAAAAGATTCTGCCAGATCCATTCCCTGTATTTCCCTCCTTCCTCATCTTCCTTCTCTCAGCAGGACCAGCAGTCTGTGCTTCCAGGAGATATCCTTGTGCTGAATTTGTGGCTGGAAATCTGTTCTGAATCCTTCCTGAACAAGCTGTTGTTGGGTGTTGGTGTAGCCAACAGGCCATCTGTTTGTGCTGAGTGCTCCCAGCTACAGCAGAAAGGATCACAGGAAAAGTTCTCTTTTATAAAACCTGGAATAAAGTTTTGCTAGACTTTACATAGGGAGTGTGGTGGAGAGGAGAACTGAAAGCAGAATTCTGACATGTAAACCCATTGTCCTTCCCCCTTGGTTTAGTGTGTTGTATCTCTGGTTCTCTGCTTTGTGTGCAGGCCTGGATTTAGATAAAAATAGGGTAGAAAATGACAAGCGTATCAAAGTTTCTGATAACTTACTGCCAGGTACCTCATACTGTTTTTCTTATTACTGATCAAGTCCTTCCGACTCTTGGAAGACCACTTTTGAAAAAAAAACACTTATTTTTTCCTTCTTTTGAATTGAGAGTTCATTTCTTTCAGCTTTTCTCTTATTCCAGTAGTTTCCTCTTGTAAAAGAATGCTTCACTTCCCACAAGTCTCTTGATCCTCCTCACTCCTGTTCAGCTAAAACACTTTTGGCTGTGGCTGGTCCCTCTACTCCTGCAATCAGGTAAACTCTGTCTCCTCCTGGAACTCGTGCTGACTTGTTGAAGAAGCATGAGGCAGGAGCAATCCATGGGTTTTAAACACTGAGAGGACCCATCTTTGCCTGCCCTTTCCAAGTCCCCAAGGCCAGGGAGAGCAGCCCAAAAATCGATGTGCCCAGGCCCAGGCTCCCTCTCTGGCCAGCTGTGAGTGTAGGAAATGAATGCAAACAAGTATTAACTTAAAGGTTGAGATGTGCAAGGAAAGCAGGAAGGTCAGAGTGGGGTTTGGCTTATTTAATCTACATTTTGTAAGAGACTTTTGCAGAGGCTTCTGGAGCTTTCCTCCTACCCTTGTAAGTCCCTTGGCAGGAGCATTAGGAAGGCTTACTCTCAGTTAATCAAATCTTGAGCTGATATGTAGGGGTTTGACTCACACACTGGGAAGTGATTGACTCTAGATAAAGTCTAGAGGGAGGCTAATTCAGTTTAAAGTGCCCATTTCACACATTACCTCATCTTTGTTTCCCAGAAGAATTTCTTGCTTATCTATATTGACTTCCAAGTTTATCCTCCTCTTGTGGGAGGTGATTAACTGCTCAATCCTCACAATGGTTCTGTTCTGCCACCTTTTGCTGCCTTTTGACCTGCTTTCACTTTCTGTCTGCTTTTGAAAGTTCAGACACCAAGCAGAAAACATTTGTTTGAAATGCATTGTTTTCCCCATGAAGCTGAGGTCCCTTTTCCACACCAAAACGTGCTTCCTTTACACTCTATTAACCCCTTCTGGAAACTGCAGCCAGCTCAGCTTCCCTGTGAACATCAGTCAAATTCATTGTACCTTAATATAAATATAAATAATCATATAAAAATAAATCATTTATTTTAAAAACCCTTTTTTATCTGATTCCTACCCACTCTTTTATTTCCAGATTAGATGGTGCAGTGGCTTTTGTTCATGTTGCTCAAAGCTAGTCCTTCCCACTGCAATGCTGCTGTGCTCCCAAACTGTTGTGAGACTTCTGCAAGGTCCTTGTATCCTAAAATACTTTGATTTGTGACTTTTCAATGTAAAATGCTTGAAATAGTGTGAAGGCTAGATCAGAATCTTAAAGAGAAATTAATTTTCTCAGTAGCCTGGTGGGCAGAGGCCTTGCATGCCTGACAACAGGACCTGAGGCCATGTGGGGGATTGTTGCTGCCCTTAGAAGACTCTCAAAAGTTTTGCTTTATTTTGCTTTCCCATTGAAAACAGAGCTGCTCATTCAGCCTCTTAACTAGTCCCAGAAATTTTTTTCAAATTTCAGTTTAGAGAAATCTCTTTGTTCAGCACCAAAAGAGAAGCTAGGAATGAATTCATAGACTTTGTGTAAGGTAAAGAATTGCAATGTAGTCATGATAAAGAATGAGTACATAAAATGACATTAAGGACATCTACATGAGACTGTTTTTCTTAATTTTATTGGGAGAAGTTAATAAAAAGAGGCAAATCCCCAACTTCTCTACACAGATTTAGGTCCTGCCATTTTATGATGCAGGATACAAGAAAATAAGATTTAATTCTTCCACTGCCTAATTAATAAAGCCATGTGGATTTCTTAATCAGTTTACTTTCCTTCTAAGGTACTACCAAGAAAGATAAGATTCCTATTTTTTGACACAGTGATATATTAAAGGCTTTAGAAATATTAATTAGTTCTGAGTCACAAAGAGCTGGCATTTGCTTTTGTGCAGTGTTCTCTCACAATCCATGGTGATGAAGAATACAGTCTTCAATGAGACTTGTTAATTATAGAGGTAAATTTCCTCATCCCCAGTAGTGGATAACAGCTTCCTGGAGTTTATGCAGCCTCAGTAGTGAAGCACTTAAATCTTGGCTACCTTGGACTAAAATGTTTTGGAAGGTTTGCCTCTCAATTAAAAGGGCCCATGTGGTTTTTTGCTGTTAGAACTCAACTGGAGTCAGGCAAACACATCCAAACTTGGTTTGTTTACCTTAGAACTTCAAAATAATATAGAACTCCCTCACTACAGACCTTTGGAAACTCTGGACACCTTGTCTGCAGCTGTGACTCAAACAAAAGAGAGGAAAATCAGTGGAAAAAGAGTGGATTTCTTCTGCCAGAGCTTCCTACTCTCACTTCATGAGGGATGAAGGTGCCACAAAGGCAGAAGAGAAGAATTGGCTGGGTTGGATTTGAAATCCCTGAGCACTGGGGCCTCTGTGCTCCATCCCACTGCATGGGAAACTCAGTTTTAGTCTCTGCATGTTCCTCCTTTGTCCAAAAATAACTTCAAACTTAATGTTCTGGAGGATTTTTGTCATCTCCAGTGCAACAACAATGGAGAAAAATAAAACCCCAACCCCCCCCCCCCCCAAAAAAAAAACCCCTCTCAAACCCCAAACAGAGACCTAACCCCGAAGCCATGGTACTTCAGGAATATTTTATGGTCCTTAGAGACCAGGCACCAGCAGCAAATGCTCTGCCACTGCATGCAGAGGGCTGGTCCAACAGGACAATGTGCTTTACACAGAAAGGGTGAGCAGAACAAAGTAAAAACAGCAAAGGAACCAGTTCTGGAAAGAGCTTTCCAAGAGCACACAGCCCCTCAGCACTGGACCTTAAGAGAAGGAAAACTTCCTTCTCATGCTCCCTTATGTTATCCTTCCTTGTGTGATTCAGACTGAATTACCTGTCAAAGCTGCTATATGAACAGTTACTCTGTTATTTAGCACAATTTTTTACAATAGCAAACTGCATTTTCTGAAAAGTATTCCACCATATCTGTTTTGGCCATTTTTATGAGAGGTATCAAAGGTGTGTCTGCCATGCTGCAGTTTGAAATCACAAAGATACTGGGCAAAAAAAGCATTATACAGTTGCTGCAAAACTCAAAGAGAAGAAAAAGGAGCCTGCTTTTGCACACTGAGGAATTTCATTATGTTTTCTTTTGAGGGAACAGCCTTCTGAACAATTCTTTGTTGTAACCACAAAATTGCAGTGATGGGAAATAAACCTGGTTTTATTTAAGTTTATGGAGCTTTTTAACACTCTTACTGAGTTTTATTATGAGAAAAAAGAGATGGAAAACTAAAGATTAAGATAAATATCAAGAAGCAAGATGTAACCGTTTAACACTCTTTTTCAAGGTGTGAGTTTCACCTCATTCTTTGGCCTTCAGCCTGCTTTTAATAATGAAAATCAGGAACAGCACACAGGTCAGTGCAATTCTGTCAGGGTAATGGCAAGGCAAGCCCTCAGCTCCCTGGTGAAGAGTCACCAATCCCCAGCTTACATTTTATAATTTGAGGATTAAACAGAACATGATTGTGTTTAAAATCAGTTTGGAGAGTGCTGTGGATATGTCTATTAATTATTTATTACTTCTTTAACTTGCATAGTTAAAAGTAATTTTAATGAGTGAGAAGCTAGCTTAGGCTTCAAGAGCCTTAATTTTATCTGTGACATTCCTTTGGTGTTCCCAGATTTATGCATGTATTTATAATCACTTTTGGGCAAGAGTCTGAATGATCTGAGTGTGTTCATTTGAAATAGAATTATCAGACAAGACAAACCCTCATATTTTCCATAGGAAATATCTTTGTTATGTCCATATATTTTAGTGGCAGTTAGGATGTCTGGAGTAAAAGCCACTGAGGCAGGGGAAGGAGGGGTTCTTTAAAATGGAAGTTTTCACATGAAGAGGAGCCCACTGAACTTTCCTCATGAGATAAAAGGAGGCCAAATATTAGCCCAGCTTTTAAATAAGGTTCCCTAGCACAGTTGATTTGACCCATGGCTAACTGCAGTATAAACAAACACTGAAAATAATCCTATGATGTGGGGAAACCGGAGTGTTGTCTATCTATTTAATCAGGGTTTATATTTATTATTTCTGACAACAATAATAAAATGGCATTCATTTTTCAATTAATATTAGCATGAATATTGACTTATGCTATTATGTATATCAAGACACAAAGAAGAAAGGCTTTCCTGCTGCTTTACATAATTGAATAATGCTAGTTTAACATTTCCAGAACCTTTAGGGAAGTGTAATGAATTCTACAAATACTCAGATTTACATACTGGAAACAGAAAGCACTGGAAAATTTCAAAATAATCTCCTGTTTTTCATGCAAAGTAGTGTTGACTTTCTTAAAAAAAAATCAGGGAGTCTGCATTCCCTTCTGCTAGAAATAGAGGAGTCTAGATTATTTTCCAGCAAGACTATTTCACAAGTGATTAGTTTTCTTTGAAGTCTGCAACTCTTGTCTGCTAGCTGTGAATTTTGTTGTAGGCAAAAAAGTAAGAGGAATTAAAGTCTACAAGTGTGTTGCTGACACCTAGCAAAACAAACTGGACTAATATCTTCCCTCCATAAAATGTCTGGAAATGCATGAATAAATGCAGGTTATTGCATTTTTTCTGCTGCCAAATGTTGGTGTCACTGTGCTGGGCTGCCTTCAAAAACAGAGCCACCAAGACGCAGTGTAAGATAAAGATAAAATTTCAGCTCCATTTTCGAGTTGGAAAGTTAATTCCTTGTTTTGAAATCTAGGTTTTGATTCCTCTGTGTGCCCTTACCTCTCCCTCACACCTGGCAGTAATTCCAATATGGGTTGCTGCAACTGAGCTCGTGCTAGTGAAAAAAGTGTATTTTTTTTATTTGAGCAAAGATAACTATAGTTCAAAGAGTTTGACAGAGATTGGGCTGGTGCTGCATCACTTCAATTAAAATTGTTTGGATTTCTGAAATGCAGCTCCTCATCCACGAGGTCCTCACCTTTATTTTTTAAATCACCTCCCACAAATTCAAGCAGTCAGGATCATCCCAGGGCTGCTTTTGCACTTTCTCCCTGCTCAGCTTCAGGCAAATCTCTGCTCCCAGGTTCTGTCCAAAGCTGCCACTGCTGATCTGGTCCTGCAGCCTGGGCTTTGAGGAGGGTTTGACACCTCTGAGCAAACGAGAGGCGCTGCCAGGAGCCATCAGAGGATGGGATTATTGCCTTTGATTCCCCTACCTGAGAGTTTGCCCAAGGCAGTGACTTTCCCCAGGCTATGTCTTCCCCAGCCTTTTCCTCCTCCTGAAGCTCACAGGCTTCACTCCCAGGCTCAGAACTCAGCCCTGCCACAGCAAAATGCTGAGTGAAGAATGCACTGGTGCTGAATAATAATTGATGTAAATGAAGCCTTTCCACGCTACCTCTTCCCTTCTCCTGGAGGGCTTTTCTTCTTAAGCCTTCTGGCTTATTGCATTAATAATTCATAACCAGTGTGCTTTATATAGGCTCACTCAAAGCAAACTCACAGAATGCCTTTTTTCCACCAGTGTTCAGCAGAGTGGATTTTCTTAAGAGCACACTGCTTTGCAAAGCACAAATTCCTCATTTCTGTGGTGAACAACTCCTAGAGCCACGAACTGGATTAAATTGATTATTGACACGTTCCTTCTCTGCAGAGTTTAAGATGTGCACAGGGCAAGGAAGGAGGGGTTTGTTGGAACAAATTCTGCAGAATTAGTGTAGGTGGCAGGTCTGCATTGGTGGGAAGCCAGGGCCCTGTGAGGCAGGGGTTGACTTTCCTTTAAACATTTCTTTGTAACTTCTTTTTAAGGATTTAGCAATTCACCTTTGGTAGTATATAAACAATAATGAATTGAACTGTAAGACTGGGAAAAACTTGACAGGTGGTTCAGTTATTTTAAGCCTGTAACAAAAAAAGGGAAATTTTTACATTTTCAAATGACAAGTAACAAATTCTTTTGTTCCATTGCTAAAGAAGAGATTTTTTATAAAAAGTATTTCAGAAAACTGGGAAACCTTGGTACAAAAAGATGGTTTGGCATAATTGGATAACTTTGTAAAGAGCATTGTTTCCAGAAGAAAATGTAAAGTTGTGAAAATGAGCCAGAACCTAGCAGGACAAAGCAGGCTTGCCTAGGTTAGCACAGTAATAATGGCAAAGAAATTTGGATTATAGAGTTAGGTATGCTTGATATTTTGGTCATTTACACATCACATTGTTGAAAAACCTTGGGAGGCATCAATAACTGGTCAAAGTGTATAATGGAGATGATGAGTCCTGGGAATGTTTTCTGCCCAGATTCCAGTTCCTGTTGCAGAATGGGAAAATCACAGGAGAGAGTGGCTGAACCTGGACTCCACAATGTCCTGCCCAGAGCACCAGCAATGGGCAGGCACAGAGACCAGGCCAGAGAAAACAAGGGTTGAAGCAAGAGCAGCTGGCAAAGACCAGGAATTGCTGAAAATGAGGGGGAGAAGAGAGGGAAAATAGATAAATCTTTGAGTCCTTGACAGAATATAATTCTTCTGTCAAGATAATATTTATATCAGGTAGACTCAATGCTGGGACCCAGTCCTCAAGAAGTCCTTGAGAACCTGAAAACTGTCATTTAGCTGGACAATTCCTTCTGTAACAATAGCCATGTGGTAGCCAGTGTCTGTTTGCTAACCAAGACTTTTAGCTGAAAAAAAAAAGGATTTCGCCAATTAATATACATTTTCAAACCCCAACCATCATAGAGGAGTCAACTCTGAAAGTAAAATAAGGAGTTCAGCTACAGCAGTGGTACTAATGGTCTCACCAGCATTAAAAACAGTTATAATGTGACTCCTACTTAAGCTCTGCATCCCCTGGGTTCCCTTTGTTGTCAGAAAGAGGCAGCAGAGGCTGAATCTTATCCTCTTACAGCAGGAGTGCAGTTGTTTTCCTCATTAGGAATTACAAAACTGAACAGCAAACTCCACTCCATCAGGTTTATTTCATAATGGTTCCTCTCAGTTATAAGTTTCCTAGCAAAGTTTTATAATTCTTTGGCCTCACTCAAATCCCTCTTCAAAGCTGTAATAAAAGGAAAAACAATAATAAAAGAGTTAAGTTTTAAATCCCAGCCAACCCTGGCATGTTGCTGGAGAGAAGAGAGATTAGAAAATAATTTTCAGCCACACTGTGACAACAAGAAATTGTTTTTCACAAAAATTAAAATACTATACCTACTAATACAGTCACAGGAGATTTATCTACAATCCACAGTAAGATAAATACCAGGGATTATTTCTAGATGTTGCTGTTATATTAAATTGAAGGCTGCAAGTGAAATGGAAGCGATTCACACCCACATGAAGCATGACAAGACTGAAGATAAGTCTAGGTTCCATATTAGGTCAGGATCAGAAGGAATGTATTTTACAGTGCTGGACAATTGGTAATTTTCATAATTACAGGTAAATGTTCAGATTCTAGGTATGTTGTAATGATTTGGGGGTTAAGGGAGAAAAAACCATTTTTTTAATTGAGTTGTATAAAATAGTGCTGTTTCAAAAGTAAAATTAGGCCTAAACATTGTATGCAGAAGCATAAAAAAACATTTAGAAAGGAAATCGACACTATTAGAAGGTTTTGTCTAAAGCTCTTTTGATAACCCATTTCTTTCCATTTCTTACAACTTTTCAGGCTAAAAGACCTGGGATTTGCACAAAGTGAAGGTGCAATGTCACTCCAGTGCAAGGCCACGCAGAGACAGAGAGCCTGTGAGCTGCTTTATTCTGCAAATAACTACAGAAGACAGGAATTCTGGACTCTGGCTCTGTGGAAATGGGATGTGGATGCAATTTCCCTGCATCATCTGCCATCTTTTCAGTAATTCAGTCAGCTGCAAAAGCAAAACAGAACATGAGGTTTGAAATAAGACTGTCCCCTCCACCAGCTCAGAAGGAACAAGGAGGATGGGACAGATGGAAGTGTCAGGCAGGCTGTTATCTCTCTCCATGCCCATTTTATGCCTAGTTAGCTGCTGTCCCTGAGAACAGGACCTGTGTAAGTTCTCTTCTTGCCTAGCTCAAGCTCTTCCCTGCCTTTTTTTTCCTTGCAGCAAGGAATAATTTGGCAAGCAGCCCTGAACTGTAACCATAGCAAGAGTGAAAAGCTACTCAAGGAATTTATTGCATGGAATGAACATAAAGGGTTATTTAAAAGAAAGTTATTTTCTACTGCTGCATTTACAGCTGGGATCACAGGTACTTCAAAGAAGGGACAGGAAGGTGGAAATGTGTACCTGTGCAAAATGTGCACATTATGGTCACTGAACAGAAAATCTCAAACCAGAAACATGAACACAAACTTTGTTTGGTTGTCAGTCTTCAACTTAGCAATGTTTCAGGGCTGATGAATTTCTGGTTATCAAATACTCATTCTTTCTAATTACAGGGATTAAAGATGAATTAGTCATTGAAAATTAACAGCAAACTTGAAAAAATAATACAGTATTATTGCTGTGGGTTGTTTTTAAAAGGTTTTTGTGAAGTTTTGGGAATGTGGATGTGCATAGGCAACCTCTTAAAGGTCAATTCTTCCTTGGCTTATGGCATTCCCTTTGAAGTTCTTAGAATCATTGGATGAATGTCAGTGTGTATTAAATGACTACTGAAAGGAAAATGTGGTAGCAGAGTAAGGCAGATTTGGTTATGAAGCTCATAATGAATTTAACAAAAATAATAACAGTCCTCTGAAACTTGCCTGATTTTCAATTATTAGGGGAAAGAACTGTTCTTCCAGCCACAACTTGCAAAATCCCATTTGTTTTCAGCCTAGCCCAGGGGAAGTTATCAACATTACCATCCCATATGTATTGCATTAAACACTCCAAGTCACTTCAGTAATGCTTGCAAGTTTAAAATTAGATTCAAGACTGGAATGATTTAAAGGTCTTTAAAATGAATGAACCGTGAGATTGCTTTAATTGTTTTAAGTATAATCATCTGTATTTAAAAATATTATTCCTGAAACATTCAATTTTGGCATCCAAGAGGAGATTAATTTGGCAGGCTCTTTTTATATTAGGCTTAATGAAATCGCTTAAATTCAAATTTTCAGAGTAACCAATGATTTGTAGCTGCCTAATTTAAGCCATTTTGGAATGCCATTACCATAAAGCTTCCTCAATATCAGAAATTACATCATTTGGGCCCCACAAAGCTGTAGTTTTGTTGAGCTACAGTACCACTGTTGTGGTGTAAATCAGTATCTAAATTACTTGGGAAAATGTTATGAAAGTGGATCATTTCATGCTCACCTGATTTTGTAAAGCCTTTTAAGGACTTCAGTGCAGCACTCAGGCAACAACTGTGTCATGGACCTGAAGTTAATGAATTGACCAGCCTGTAAAGCCTGATTAGCACAATGCCACAATGTGTAGGAAGATTGGTGCTGCCACTAACCCCATCCTTCTTGAGGAGAACTTGAGGAAATTAATTGGTGAAAACTCAGCTTGAAGGTGTTGCACAGAAACTGCAGAAGAAAACCCCCCAGAATTTTGAAAGGTGAATTAAGACAGTTTTCCACGTGCAGCTGTTTTGCTGCATGCAGGGTAAAGCCTTTTAACATAACAATTTAAATGCTGACTGTGGGTTTCTTATTCTGGTGAGGAGGATGGATGGGAGGAAAAAAGCAAACTCCTTTCCCTAAAGCTTCACCTTAAATTTGGCTTCTGTTCTGCAATGAGAAATGGTGAGTGAGAGGTACAGAGGAGGTTCTCATATCTCAGTAACAAATGCTTGACAACAAATGGCATATTAAAATGGCTGTTTTAACAAGTCAGGATGAAAGGAATACAGGTAATGAGCAAATTTTATACCCCTTCAGGTGCTGGGAATCCCACATTTATGCAGCTTCAAACCCAAATAAATACAATAACAAAATACAGGGAGGGAGAAAGGACCATCACACCTCTATTTGTGCATGTGAGGGGGTGGATGTGTGGACAAAACCAGGTGAGGTGAGCCTCTGAAATGCACTTCCACTGCAGGAGGGCACAGAGCAAAGTTTTGACACAGCTTTTTATGGGTTTTAGCCCTCATATTTCTCCCAGGACATCCCCTGAGCCCGTGACAAATTACGTGTTGACAAATTACATGTCAACAAATTGCAGAACTCAAAGATGTATGGCTGGAACGAGTCAGATTCTCTTGAATATAAACAGGCCTCATTAAGGCTTGCTGTAGATTTTAGGTCTGGCCAAAAAAAGAGTGAGTATTGTTTAGCCTCAAGATAAGCATAAAAATGTGAATGGAAAGGACCTTTTTTTTTTTTTCTGACAATAACAAGAAATGGAACACTAGGTAATTTTAGAGCAGAAAATTTTAGTGCTGGAAAGCCCTTTTGAAATGGGCAGTAGAGTCTCCACACTTCCAGAAGACCAGAGGAGAGCTATATTACTTCATTTTTCTTTTCAGAAAAAACCCTCAAAACAAACAACCAACCAACAACAACAACAACAAAACCAATGAGAAAACCCTGTCAGATTAATCTGGATTTTTCCCAGCCCCAACAAAGCTCTGCAATGAAGACTACAGTCTTTCCTAACAAGAAAATCAGCAGACTTTTATAAAGAGCCCAGAAGCCAATTCTGCCAATATCTTTGAGAAAAACTAAGTCTAGGCCATTCCACAATAAGATTAATACAACTACAAAAAATACCACCCCCCCCCCCCCCCAAAAAAAAACAACCAAAAAAAAGGAGCCAAGTATTTCTCTTTCTAAACTGAAATTTGGTGGTTTCACTGTTTTAGAGCGCAGAAGCATTTCAAATATGCTATATCCAAATAAAGCAATATTTTTTCATGTAACAGGTAATATTTAACTATTTAAACCATAAGCTTTTCAAAAGCTGGGAGGTGGAAGGAGTGTTTTGGGAGGGAGTTTTTGCAAATTTATAAGACCTGAGTGCATCTTTAGGTCAGTGAGATTTCAGATGACAGGAGGTGTCTTGACTGTATCTTGCAAAAAAAGACCAAGAGCCGATAAATTTCTTGTTTTGTGTGTGGACTCTGTGTCTGGGGGTGTCTGATCAAACCCACAAATCAGATTTACTTTACTGAGCTATTAACTGGAGAATTGCCTGTAAAGATGTTAAAAATGTTAAGAAATATTTCCTCTTCCTGCCTCTTCTTACTTTTAATGCTGTTTGAAACTAGTGGTAAGTAGGGATTCGGTGGAATATTGGGCAAATACTACTACAAAAACCTGGAAAAACACCGTTCTTTTAAAGTACTTTCTTTTCCTTTTTTCCCCTCCCCCTTTTTCATTTTTCTTTTTTTTTTTTCCCTTAGAAAAGACCATAAGGTTACATAAGGCAATCTGTCTGGTTTTTGTCTAAACCAAACAAATTGCCTCTTTTGACTTCCCATTTTTTACCTGATAACTGATCATCATTAAGTCACAGTGAGGGTAAATTAGAGACAGGATTCTCCCTCCAAAAACTCTACGCAGGAAAAGCCAGATAAAAATGAAATAAATACATAAAAAAACCTCAGAGAGAAGATAGTATTAGAGGGAGAAAAGAAATCTTTCCACTTTTTATGAAGCAAATGCATTACTTTTTCTAAAATGAGTAGGTTTTTGGATCTGTGTCAAAGATTTGTGGTCCAAGGAGATTTTAAAAAGGCTTTTTTTAAAAAATTTTTGGTCAAAAGAGACAGACTGAACAACTTTGTTAACTTGTCCTTTCAAAATATCTGTAGAAACTCTCAATTAACGTTAAGCATCCATGGTTTAAGTGGAATTACAAAGATGTAATTTCTCTGTTATGCATCCATATCTACTGAGCACAAATTAGTAGATAAAAGGCAAATTAGAAATAAAAGGCAAAGCACAGCTGAAAGAGGTGGGCATGGGGAAATATTTTGCAATGTGGTAGATATCACAATAATAAACAACATCATCTACTGGTGCAAAAGGGGATTTTCAGCCACCTACTTTCTGCCCTCAATCTTCCATTTAAAATATTTCCTGAATATATCAGGCTTGAGGATTTTAATGTAACCAGTGACTTATGATACATTATAGCAGATCAGTCTAAATTAGCTAAACCTTTCTAAAAAATAATCAATGTGTGAAAAAAAGGTGATAATAGTAGCAAATTTTGTTTAGTGTCATCATGAGCAGTGAATGAATTTCAAACAGTAGCATATAGGCAGAAACACACGAAAAGAAATCTCAGTAAAATGCCCAGCCAGCCAGCCTGTAACAAAGATCTTGATACAGAAAGATCTGAGAGTACAAAAAAGCTTTTGGTCCTATGTCTGAATTGTCCTCAAATTTCACAAAGGAGTTGTAACATCCAAAAATTCACACCGAGCGAGGAATGAAATGTAACACAGGAGAGTAAAAGCTCTCTTTTGGTGTTACACAGGATCTGAGGAAGGAAAGCTCTAACAGATTCCATCTCACAGCAAAGAACATTTTCATTACACAGTTGTGGAAGGCAAACAAGCACAGACTTATTCCAGTGACTCTGAGCCTTTTATTGCATAGGTGTATATGTGTTTTTATTAGATTATTCCATTGACTTCTGAAGAGTTACTTTGGATCACAGTGATACAACTAAAAGGAGGTAAGAAGCCTCAAAATCCCCCACCCTACAGAGCCACCTCCAAAGCTCAAAAAAAAAAGCTCTGACTTCAAGAAATTGGTCCAGTGTTTACAGATACATTTTAGAAACCTGATTCCAGGCCCTTATTACATTGAAAAAACAAACAAACAAACAAACAAACAAACAAGCTGCCAAAAGTTCTCTGAGTATAAAATCACACAATGTTGTTGTAGATCACGTGAGCGTTTTTGGGCAGAAATCAATTTTATTATTTTAAAGAACTGTCTATTTTGCTGTTGTTGTCTGTTTTATGGACTGAAGGCTTTTTTGTTGGGCCTCTGGCCCAAAGGAAAAAAAGAAAAAGTGTAAACTGGTTTTGGTTTCTGTTGCTGTTAAGGAATGCTGTAAAGGGGTTTGTTGAAACCTATTTGTGACAACAGGTAGGAATTGCTCTCTAGTAGATCTTAACTTCAGTGATTCCAGGATAAAATGGGATTTCCTGGGTGATGCAATATTGACAAAAGTGTCAGGCAGAAGATTTGCCATGCTTACACAGAGGCAGCAGTGAGTTTTTAGTGTCTTAGGAACATTCACAACACCTTACAAGACCAGGAGTTGTGATTTGGAATTCTTGAAAGCCATGACCTAAACTCATAAAAATTCTGGGTGGGAGAGCAGTGCCATTCACCAGGCTGGAATAAGAGGAATGATTATGTACAGTGACAGCCTTTTACAGGGCAGAATAAGCAGGAGCTTCATGCCTCATTCCATTATCCTGAGGGCTGGGGGTCACCTCTTGGGTTACTTGCTGCTGCATTGGAAAGCTGTGTGGTATTTAGGAAGGAAAGTTCAAAGCTGTGTGAGTCAGTGAGAGCTCCTCTTTCCTTCTTTCACTCTGTCAGATATTACAGATTAGCAATTTCCCTAAGTGATATTTAATGCTAATTACTTTAGGGTCAATGAGCTGTGATGAAAAAAAATCTTTAATAGGGTTTTTCTCATATAAGGCTCATAATGGGTACATCTTCAGCCCCATTTCAGCTCTTCACATATGCCTGTCCATCCTGAGACCACACCAGCCTGGATGTGGGTGTTGAGATTGAGTCTTTTGTTTTTCCAGTTATCCTCATCAAATGGCTCCTGCTGTCAGAGATTCCAAAGTGACAACACAGACCTGTGATTTGAAATCAGCATTCCAAACCTGTGGAAAGAAAAAAACACATTTTCTGGTGGCACTCACTTCCATTTCAAAGTGTTTCTATCAGAGATTAATTTGTGTCACCCCCTCCTCTTCACCTGCCTTGTCACAGTGGGTGTGTGTAGGTTTTAGTTATAAATATTTTTTGAAAAGGCAGCGTTTTTCTTTCTACATACAAGACAGGAATTCAAGGATTTTAGAGCCATAGTGAAGCACAAGAGTTACTGAGTGGAATTGCTAAGTTCTTTTCTTGCCAAAGCCAGACCAGATATTTTCTTTGTTTCTTTTGTCCTTCAAGTCATCCCAGTAGTAGCAGTGTTCAAATATGAGTCAGACCCATGAGAGAAGATAAAAGTAATTTTGAGGTTTTTTGGGGTTTTTTTATTTATCTTTTATAATCTTGAGGTTTAAGTTCATAGTCTTATCTCTGGTATCTGGAGGCTAGAAATTTGTTTTATGAAGCAAAGCTGAAATTCTGGTATCGTCACATGGCAAAAGGGTTCTCTGAGATTTGAGCATGACCCAGTGGAAAAAAAATTCACTATTTTTCACATATGAGTTTGTGACAGCTGTGTTATCTAAAAGCCCAGAGAAGGAGCAGCCCTTTATTCTTCCCCTGAAATATTAACAAAATTCTTTGCAAGATTAAGTGTTATCAAGTGTGATTAGAGATACACTGCTAATGGTAAACACAGCTAACATTTACACAGCGCTTGCTCAGAGGCACTGCAATGCTTACATAGAACAAAAATTGATTATTTGAAAATAATTGTTCTTGGTCTGCTTACCAAAACAACCAGTGGGTTTCTTTTCAGTTGGCCTAAAATCTACCAAATTATCTTGGTCAGAAAAAGAAGAGAATTGAACTTGACAGCTAAAACTCTGCTGCTGTTTTAGTTGCAAACTTCCTGCAAAGCTTCTAAACTAGTTTAGTGCAAATAAATTCAGATAAAAGTATTACCACAGACTTTACAGTTTATGTCAGTTTTTATTATTAATCTTGAAATTTAGTTTATTCTATTCTGTTTATTAAATCAGTGGGAAATCATCTATCAATTGCATTTTTTGTCAGCTAGTATGCACTATAAATTTGTGGCCTTGAAAGAGCACAATTAAAATTGTCATTATTTTATGAGACCTTTTTTGTGCTCTCACATCTCTAAGTATGGCCGTGTGAGTATTGCACTCATGCTGATATCTTTCCTGTCCAGTTAAAAAAAAATCATGACAGAATTGCCTGCTGTAATTCTAAATCAGAAAAGAACAAGACACATTTTTTATGCAAAAGAACTTCAGTCCAGAGGAAGGTTTTTTCTGATGTCTTTTGAGGAGATGGAGTAGAAAGTTGGATTTTATATGCAGCTCTCTCTGAAGGGCTCTTTCTTTATGGAAAAGCAAGAAATTGATGGGAAACCAAACTTTGCATCAGGCATTGAATCCCAAATTGGAGACCATAGGCTTGTGGGGCCAACCTTTACTTTAAGAACAAGATCAATATGAAAACTGCTGAAAATGCAGAGATGTCATTTTATTTGCTGCAGAGGAGTGGCAAGGAAAGAGATGAGGAAACAATCTTCAGCTCAGAACATCTCTGAATCTTAGCCTACTTACCGTGAAAAATTTTGCACTTCACAAAAGCATAATGAAAAGAGGGAAGGCCATTAACCCTAAATAACTGCAGGCTTCATCAGAAATCAGGTCTCTTAAGCAGAGGAAATGAACCAGCCACCCTCAGAACAGCTGAAAACGTGGCCTGACCTTACAGTTGCTTATTGCAAACTATACAGGCTTGGGTTTATTAATTTAAAAATGGGCAGCCAACTGATACACAATGCATTTAATTTATTATTTTATAACTATTATTATTATTACTTGCTTTCTCAGTGACATAATTTTATACTTAGTGAGCAGATGAAAAATACCTTTGTTCTGCAATCCTCTTCTAAATCACATTATTTTCTTGTTTGAGTTTGACTATTTTCATTAAAATAATGAACGCTGACATTGCACATGGATTTGATATCTCCTTCCTCTTTAAATTAGTTAAAGCCTGTTTTCAGAGAGTGTCACATCCATCCCCCCTGCCAGCATGGTGGTATCAACTCTGAAATATTGAACCTGTTTATATTTGTCTATACATACAGATGTGTGTACTCATATTTTTTGTGTGTGTCTATACTAACCCCCAAGAAGAATTTGCTTTCCTGCTTATTTCTCTTTCTGAAGGGAACCTGAAGAAGTGTCCTGTTTTCCTCTTGTATTTATATGGAAAAACACCAAAGACACAATTGACATTGGCCTCTCTTACCTTCTTACCCTGGAACTGTCTGAATAACCATTCCAAGTATTTCTGTTTTTATCAGACTCAGGCTCAGACATTATATTTTAGGATTTATTTGGTAATTAATTAAAGTTTTTTTCTTTATTTTAAAGACAAAACCTCTTTCTGAAATCCCTTGCTACAGACAGGAGGCTCCCTGGTCATGAGTGCCTCATCTTCCTGACAGTCAAGGAGCACTTCACCAGCACAAGCAAAATATCTTTGAATTCTCTCAGGAACTTCCAAACCCTGTGAGGTGACAATGTGAAATGTTCATGGGTAAAAAGACTTTTTTGCTGTGAGAGTGGTTGCAGAATGGAACAGTTTGCACAAAGGAACAATGAGGTCTCCTCTCCTCATTATAAACTCAAGCATGGCTGGAGCTGCTGGAGGAAACTGCTCCTTGTCTGATCAACATCAACAGAACCAGCATTCACTGGAGGAGAAATGGTCTCTGGTCCCCTGAAATCAGTGCACAAACAAAAATATTAACCCTGACTCTCCTTAGCCTTCTGATACTAAGGTTGAAACAGATTCTTTATCAGCTTTATCTTCCTGTTGAGTAATTAGCCTTTCACAGGGTTTTTATCTGAAAGATAAACTCTTTGCTTAAGCATTCATTAAATTAGAGCTTTCATTTTGATATAATTCTTATAATTTTTGTAACAGGAGAAGACTCATTACATAATGTAGTACATTCTCCTTAATGACACAACTTTACTGGAATTTAAGTTTATTAGCATAATTGCATGATGTGCCCTTTATTAATATTACAATATGATGCAATAAATTACTATAATTTTATTAGCTAATTCAGTTCATACTTCTTCCATCAGAAATGTGGACATAGGTCATAATGTTGAAAAGATAGTTGAAAAGTGAGGGCTGAATTTGAACTGCCTATTTGTAATTTTTCATTAATGGGAAAGCACTAACAAAAAAATTTTATTTTAGTGAGGTAACAAATATATCCTTTATAGTTTTTTCATTGCTCCTAGGTATCTACTAAAAATTTTTCAAATTATTTTTAGCTAAAGGCTGTTCAGAAATGTTTTAGATTAAATATGCTATCAATATTACCCATTTTGCCTAAACAAAAGGCAACAGAAGGACAGGAGGGTTTTGACATCCCACTATTGTGCTGTTAACTCTCTGTAAATCAAAAGTAACATAGCAGTGCACAGTATCTGAGTTGACAATTGCACCTGGCTATGTGCTCTCCCTGAAGTTCCTTTAGTAAAATTCAGTGCTATAGGAAAAGAGTTTATGATGTATAAAAATAAACTTACAGTGGAAGAGAGAATTCAGACTGTAAAAATGACACCTATAATTGGCTGCTGAAAAGTGAATGTCTGAATCAAATCTTATGCTTTTTCAAACTTGAAGAAATGAAAAGTGAATGATAATCTTGGCTATAAAAAATGAAGATCTACTTCTGTGAGTGACAGAAAAATACCTGGGGTTTCTTTCTCAGCTTGAAAAGCAATGATAACAAAAGAATAACTTTATATGCAGTGCTTTCGGCTGCCAGAGATCAAGATAGGAGCACTAAAACTGACAGAGCTCACAGATACAATTTTATGAAAGAAGGAGAGTTATTTTTCTTTTCAAGTTCTCAGTCATTCAGTGAAAACCCGAAGCAGGAAACTCACTCTTCTTAAAAAGCCGTTCCAGAAAATGTTGACATTGCGTTTTTATCCCATCAAGCTTCAGATTAATTATGTTAAAATCACATTGATGCTTGATATGAGCCACATGTTTACAGAATGAGGTTCAAGTTAGAAACCCTGTCACTGATATTGTAAATCTGATGGCCATATTTGTGTCATCTCCTTGCAAGTGTTTTGTTTTTGCATAAAGTTATTTACTTGAGGCATGTTGGAAAGGGTACATGGCTTTAAACTGAAAGAGATTAGGTTAAGATTAGATCTTAGACATTAGGAATAAATTCTTTTTGTGAGGGTGGGGAGGCCCTGGCACAGGGTGCCCAGAGAAGCTGTGGCTGCCCCTGGATCCCTGGAAATGTCCAAGGCCAGGCTGGATGGATCTTGTGGAAACTGTCCCTGCCCATGGCAGGGTGTAGGAATCAAGTGATCTTTAAGGTCCCTTTCAACCCAAACCACTCCAGGATATTCTGATTTAACAACCTTGAACAGGTAGTTTCTAACTTTTTAAAACCAAGAATTTTCAGTGAGTTCAGGCTGGGGGCCTCGCATTGCTCTGGCTTTGGGTAAGGATAACTTAAGGATATTCCAAGAGTGAAGTTGGAGAAACAAAGACAAATTACTTGAAATGGGCTCTAGAGAGAGCCCTGTCTGCTCTGAATGGAGCTGGTTTTTAGGTTTTTGAACTTAAATGTCATCTGGATTTAAGGACAATTCTGTGGTTTGGTTTTGGGATCCTTATTCCATGACAGTCTGTGTTAAATAAACTTCAGCCCATTCCTTTCCCACCCAATCACCTCCAAAGTTTGAAGTGGACCTAGAACATGTGTAACTTTTTTTCCACCAGCTGGGGAGATTAATTTCTAACAGTATTAATTAGTTAGCAGATTCCACTGTGTCATTCATGTACTAGAGCTGTGCTCCAGGTGCTTTCTGATCCAATGCACATTGATTCTACCTAAAGAAGGAAAACAGAGCCACTGCTTCTAAAAGGGAATCTTCTTTTCTCCAAGCAGATATCACTGTAACATATGGCTGTGCCAGATAATTTTTCTTAAGAGGAACTACTGTAAAATTGAATTCTTCCCTGACTGTGGCAGTGAGTTGCAAATGCCATAAGTTTTCTGGAACAAAGCTGGCAAAGTGCATACTGTGTTTCCTGTAAGGGTGAACCTTCTCTAATTTTACTAAAATTTGTGGGGGAGCCCTGAAGGTTGAAAGTTTCTCTTTGGTTGTACTTCTTGTTTGTGTTTGCTGAAAAATATCTATCATACACAGAGTATCCTAAACCAAAAGTTTGATGAAGCACAAGATACTTTAATAATATTGGAAAAATAAATCAGGCTGGATCATCTATTTACAGTAGATGTAAAACCTACCTGGGTCATTTGTCTTGCAGGAAACACTTAACAAGGGTCTGGTAAAATTTTTATCCCATGATTGGGTCACATGAAAGTATTTTTCTTAGAGGACAATGAAATTACAGTGTAGAGAATTCCAGGCTCAAGTAGGATAAGCTTTCAGGACCTGGATGCTTCTGGTTCTTGTCAAACTTTGAGCAGTGAAATAATTTTCAGTTTTGGAATAATTGGCACAACATTTAATGCGTTCATAACAATTCAGTAAATTTCTCCAAGTCATTAAAATGGCTGCCTTGCAAGTTGAACATAAAACCTTCAACAAGAAGATTGCAGGTTTTAAAATGCATCTCAGCAAATTCTATGATACCCTCAAAAATCACTGGCTTTTATTGAAAATTATATTGGTTTGGAATATGAGGTTGCTGATTTTTTGAGACCTCATGCTGTTTCTATTTTATACTGGAAGGCCATTTAATTTGAATTCAATGTTAGCATATTTATTTTCCAGCACATTCTGAACCTTAGGAAGTGAATTCCCACTGTTAGTCAAAGAGTAAGGATACCCTATATATATATATATATATTTTTTTTTTTTTACAATAGGAATCAGCCTGATTCTGATTCATATTTATTTTCTATGGTATGTCAATAACTTGGTATAAGTAGTTTGATTGACATTTTAACAAAATTGCTAAATTTACCTTGAATTCTTTTTATTTTTTTTATTTTTTTTTTTTGCTACAAAAGGCAGCCCAGTCCTTTGGAGTAGTATTTCCAACAAGTCTTGATCTAAAAGAAGCTCAGCACCATCTTCAGTATTTTATGTCCCTTCTGACAAACACAACATTAACAGCAAAACCAGCAACAATAAAAATAATTAAAAAAAAATTAAAACTCCACAAGCTTGCTCTCTAGTTTTGTAGAAGAATTAATGTAGAAATCCTGACCTGGTAGTTCTGGGGATTTCCTTTCAAATTTTAATATTAAAGAGCATGCATTGCCTTTCCATACTGCTTTTAATATTGACAGTAGAGAAGGAATGGCTTTTCTACAAGATTTTTTTATTCAATAAGGAGTGTGCTGTTATTTGTTCTTTGATTAAATGCAATCAACACAGTGTCAGCCTTTGGATTAAAAATATCCTATGAACTCTACCCTTACACGTAGAAATAATCAAGCTTGAGCACCTTGGCCTTTATTCCATCAGCTAATTAGAGTAGGATGAACATAATGTTTCCTGAGGGCCTCTCATTATGACAGAGTGGATCCAAAAAAGAAATTGGGAGCCTAAATTTCCAGTTGTAATGTTCAAAACTTCTGCTCCTGGACTCTGCACAACACTCACCAGGGTTTAATGCTGCAGTTTCCAAGACAGCAGAAAATCTGCTTCTGAACAGATAGAAGCTAAAAATAGTGACAGAAAAGAAAGTCTGTGCTCTCACAAATCCCCGTGAGGCTGGAAACTCAATACCGAGTTAGTCCCTGAATCCATCAAGATCCATGAGCTTGATGTTCCATTTTATCAGAGGAGATGATCCCCTAGTGATTTGATCTGGACTCATCTTTGCACAGAAACCCTCAGAGCCATCCACTGGGCCAGTCTTTGCACAAAAATCACTTTGCACAAAAATCACTTTGCACAAAAATCTGTTTTTCGGGTTCAGGTGTCCTGCTGTAGCTGCCTCCCATGAGCTCAGCTCCTCTGCCCCCAGCACCAGGGCTCCAGGAGCTGCCTGATATCTTAATTCACTTTGCTGTCACATCTTTTGGGCTGTGGGCTGCTTCAGATCAGTGTCAACCGTGGCCTTTTAACTTTTGAAGGATAAATGCTGCCTTCAAATTGTGCCGTTTTCCCTGCATAAATGATCCGGTTGCATCTCACAGGTGGCTGAATTAGGCTGAAAATAGCTGCTAAAGGAGAAAATGGAATAAGGAGGGGAAGAAAGATGAGAATTAGCCTCTCAAATGGAACTTGTGCTTTTAAATTAGATGCATGATAGGGGATGACAGAAAAGTGATAGGAGCTGCAATCCTTACTCGTATTCCTATGGACTTCAAAGGGAGTTTTCCCCTTTGAGGAATGCAGGATCAGACATCCTATCTGTACTTGTTTCTTTCAGCGTCTGCCTCTTACTTGTGTTGTCAGGAGAGCTTTTCTCACCATATGGGACTTGTGAAAGGGTTTTAAAGCCCTTGGTGACGTTCAGTCCCTTGCCTACTTCGCTGGGCATTCCTTACACCTTTCTAAAAAGTGCCGCTGCAGACAAAACTTTAATTTGCACTTAAATGTGGGAAGCCTTCCTTTTAGAGAACAGTTTTTTACAGCATTTGACTCTTACTGCAGCTTTTGAAGAAGTCGACCTGAAAAAACTGGCTTGCCCTATGCTGCCTCTGGAGAACTGGAGCATGTCCTTTTCACTTATTACTGTTAGACTTTGGCTTTCCTTTTCCTACCTGAAATTATAATAGTTTTTTTTTTTTTTAACAAAAAATCTTAATCTTTGTCCCTTTCAGATCATGGGATGCAGAATGGCTCTTGGGCTGCTCTTTCAAGCTGGTGAAAGCAGCAAGTTAATCATTAGGTGCAGGTTTCTGGGTAAAAACGAATCAGCTGATATTATTAAACATATATATAGAAGACATAAATGTTGCTGTGTAAAAATGTATCTCATGTTCCATAATGAGGACCTGATTTTGGGTGTCCTCCAGTCACCCTAAATGCTGGCTTAGACTTTCTGCTGTGGCACAGCCCAGTTCAAAGGTATTTATTGTCATTTTTTCAACAGAGGAGAAGAGGATAGGAGAAGAAGGTTCTTGCAGCGTGGTCACTGTGTGCACATCAGAGGTGTTGTGTTACTAGCTCAGGTTTTTGAGGGAGGAGTGAGGAAAGAACTGTGATGAACAATTATGGTAAAAAATGTTCTGATAGCTTTAGGCTATTCTGAAAGAGCAGGAAGTATCCTTGTGCAGTAATAAACATTTTAATTGCAGAATCACAGAATCACTTAGGTTAGGAAAGCCCTCTAAGGTCACTGAGTCCAGAATTTGACTGATCACCACCTTGTCAGCCAGACTAGAGCACTAAGTGCCACATCCACTAAGTGACACATGCCAGGTGTCCTTGGACACCTCCAGGGATGGTGGCTCCACCATTCTGAATTATTTTGCTGGTGGTAGTTTCAGGGGTGAGGTTAATTACAGCAGACATGGCGAATATTTAATTAATTCCCTTGGTATAAATCATGATTTCCTTCAAAAGATAACATTGTTCATTGTCTGCTGCACCTGTTCTGTGAATACCTGTAAATAGACTTCAACTTTTATAACTTCATTTTTTAATCAGCAGACTCTTCTCACTGACTGCAGCACCTAAGTTTCTCCAGTAACCTTCTCCTTCCATTTATCCTCTGACATTCTACTCATCTAGTTTACATATTTCCTCTGGCTCAAGTGATTTGAGATACTGAGGGTGAAAATCATGACAGAAGACTCAAAAGAAATCATTTGGTTAAACCTCTGGGTGGCCATCAAAAAATCTTGTTTCAAATGCCTTTCAGCTGTGCAGAGATGAAGACAGCCTCATTGTGACACTCAGCTTTGATCAAATGTCATATCTGGGATTCCTTCTGCACAGCAGTGTCTTTATAATAAGAGCTATCATATTATAGCAGCTCAGGCTTTAAACTGGCACGAAAGGAAAGCCTGGGAGCTGGGTGAGTTTTCCAATGGATCATAAATCCTTGGCATTCTCTGCAAGAGAGAAGTTTAAACTAGCAGTGCCTTCGTAAGGTTTTGGCACCAAGCAGATATTGGTGTGTTCTGACCTAGACCTCCTCTGTGGCCTTGCATAAGTCACTCAAGCTCCTTCAGTTTTTTCTTTAGATTTGTTTTTATTAATGATATTTTGCTCCTCAGGGAGAGTAGAGTTCAGGTAAAAGAGGGTTGTGTTTGCAAAACTTGAGGATCTGTGACTTTGACAACGTGGAAGAAACTTATCTGTGATTTTGGCCTTGTGTGAAATGCATGATTTATTTTGCTTCACCTCTTTTGTGTTATTTAAAAAGTATATACTCTTCTTCATATTAATAATTCTTGCCTTGCTTCAATGATCCCAGAGAGAATCTAGGTTGTTTTAACATGTCACCCCAGAACTAATATACATATATAATTTACACTCTCTCTCTCTCTCTCTCTCTATATATATATATATAAAATTTGCAAAAATATAGATATATAATTTTTCAAAAATATTTAATTGACAAAAAAATTTATAAATTATTCCCCACATGTACAAAACCACACACCCCTAGTCAGAAAAATAAAAAAAATGATGTGTGAAAATTTATCTTTGCAAATATAACTACAGAACCAAAGAAGGCAGCAAAAAAAGAAATGTGTACATGTAACCTATTTAAATGATAAGCTTTAAATGACCATTTGAATGACATTTGCAGGGTTCAGCCTCATGAGCTGATCACAATAATGCTCTAAAACCAGTGTTGCTCTTCCTTCAGCTCACTTTCTCCTCTATGAAATAAAAATCCTTCCACCTGCTGCTGATTTCTCCACAGTGAGTGATCCAGTTATTTGTTTAGCACCAAATAACATCTTATTAAAAGATGCAACTACTAAAAAGAGATAACTATGACTGCTTAAGTACTTGCTTAAATCATATAAGTCTTGTATCATTCTTCATCAGGACTATAAAAGTCAAACAAAGAAATCCCTTGCTGACTAGATCACTATGGATGCCTTTCCCATCTCATTTTTCATTTATTTTGATGCCAAAGACATTGTTCTCCTTGTCTATTGAAGGCTTTAATTTCAAGTAATTAAGAGTATGCCTTTGCTCACATGTCCAAAAATGTCCATGTGGTGAAAGCAAAGTCAAGATTAAATATAGGGAAGAAGGGAGGGGAGAGGAGAAGAGGGGAAAGGAAAAAAATCTAAAATAGGCCTATAAATTAAAAGTGAGTGGGTTTTTTAAAAAAAATCAATTTACCTACTTTTGTTTGAAGAAATAAAATGGAAAATTATTTCTTTTCTATTATACAACAAGCATTCATGAAGACATTTGAAGTAAATTTGCCACTCTCTAGCTCTCTAATTCTAATCCTATCTGGATTTGAGGGTTCAGGTTCCTCCTTCTGAATAAGCCAGCAGTGGAGGACAAGGGAGACAGCTGTTGTGAATACAGGTGCTTCTGGTGGTGGATCTCAGGAATTGAACACAGATGAATGGTGCCAGCAATCTTTAGTTTTGAGAGACAGGAAAAGGCATTTGATCAGAATAAATGTGGTAGGAAAATGTTGGCTTTATCATGAAGCAAATGTTAGGGCTCAGGGTCCAGTAGATTTCATCATACTATGGTACTCATGTCAGCTGCTATAAAATACAGATCCTTGGAATACTTTCCAAGGGCCAAAAAGAATTTCTGGGCTTTAATTCCTTGTATCTTTTCCTTGTTTTCCTTACCTTGCAGTCAATTATATATTTCAGCAACGAGGCAATCATGTTGCTGCATTTCAAATCAGGGAAAAAAGGAAAATTACCAAGGTTAAACTTGTAAAAATTCTAGGTGAGCACAGTTTGAGCAGCAAAGGAAGCAGGTTAACTGCAAAGCAAGTGAATGAAGTGATGAGGTAGGTTCCTGAAAAGCCTGATTGCATGAGAGTTTGTTTCACCAGAGAGCTTTAAAGCTTCCTTCTGGGAGGATGTGCCCATTGGTTTCCTGGGTTCAGTAAGCCTGTGCTCCCTAGGATCTCTCCAAAGCTTCTTGTATTTCTTCCATGTTACATTTAGTCTGGCAAGTACTTTATTCCCCTTCTTTTCTTTTATGCCTTTCCCTTTTCCCCACCTATTTCCTACCACTCTGTTGAACCACCAGGTTAAAATGAGTCCTTTACAAAATCCATTGAGATGCCATTATGTTCACATCTGATTTATTTCTCAGGTTTTTCTCTTCCCTGGTGCGACTCAATCTATATAAATTGGTTATTTTGGTCCATGAAAATTTTTATGACAAATCAGGCACTGCACTGCTGAGGTGAGAAAGCCACATCAGGAGAGGCTTCCCTCAGGCTCCAAAATGCAAAACAGCCCTGGAGATCTCTCATATTTGATTGATATTTTCATATTTGAAGTGAAATCCAAAGATGAGCAAATTGATGGGCATCACATTAAAGGCTTTTCTTATGAAGACTGAACACGATTTCTGTCAAAAAGCTGATCCTGCCTTTCACTGGAAGACTTTTTAAATCTGTGGCTGGCAGAGCTGACTTCACAATTAATAAATATCATACCTGTGTGCATATGCAGTTGCCTATAATAGTGTCAATTCCAGTGAAATCTGTGGAGCTCTGTGTCTGTAAAGGCAGTGGAAAGTTCCATGGCACATTTCTGATGGCAGCAGCAACAAAGTAAAACTCCTTCCCAACACACCTTGAATACCTGATATGGCATTTTAGCCTGAGGAATTGCAATATGCATCCTGATGTGGGAAAACTCCACGGGGCTTCTGAATGGTGCAGCATGTCATAAAACCCAGGAACAACTTTATTTTCAGAAACAGAAGAGCTGAACACATACATGGACATTGTCTCCCAGGATTATGTTACACAATTAAACATTTTAAATGTCTGACACATTTAAAAAAAAAATCATAAAAGATCAAATATTGCATAGTTACAGGGGATGATTTAGTTTAGAATTTTTTTCCTTTTTTTGAAAACCTGCAATATACTTTTAGTTCTTTTAATAAGAGGGAACTTATTAAACAAATGTATAATGCTTCCCTTTTTGTTTCCCTTGGGGTTAATTGTGCATTTGACATGAAAAGATTAATTTAAATATTTCATTGCCCTTTATTAAGCCAAGCTATATTATTTTAGGAAAGAGTCATTGCAGCTTGTGGTATCAGTGTTCTTCCAAAGAGATGCATATGGGCAAAAAAGCAGAGATTTTCACATATATTATACCAACTGCAGCAGTCCTTCAGAGCAGCCTACAATTAATTAACAGTAGCTTCTGATGATCTGAAAATTGAAAAGTAGTTTATATTTTATTATCTTTGTGTTGAGATCTCCTACTTTTTGTTTTCCTGGAATCATCTGTTTATTTCTTCTTTCAGTTCTTCACTAAAGGCTTGGGGAGCAGGTGGGGGGGAGATGAATTTATATTTCAGAAAATGGGAAGGGTTCCTCAAACTGCCCTGTCCTGGGAAGAATGGGTCACTGCCTGGAGCTGCTGAGGCCAGTTGAGCTGCTGGAGAGCTGTGTGTCCATGTGCCCAAGGAGATTCATTATCCACAGTATGAAAAAGAGACTTGTTTTTTTTTTTTGTTTGTTTGCTTGCTTGTTGCTTGCTTGTTTGTTTGTGTTGAACCTGACATCCTCCAGTATCTCTTGATGTTCCTTTTATTGTAAATGACAGCAAATAGCTATTCCTCACTCATCAGATCCTCAAGTGCATGATCTCAGGCAATAGTCTGAAAAAGAAAATCATCAGTGAGATAGTTGTGGTGGAGCTGAGCCATGAACCCTTTTGATTCATTTTCTGGTTTGGGTGACTTACTATAAACCTATAAAGGCCAGCTGCAGACACTCTGAAAATAGTAGGTCTGCATTCAATATGAAATATTTCCAAATAAAAAGTAGATCAATTGATAATGTTCACAGCATTTTTGTTGTTGGTCATGATTCATCCAGATCACCACATTGCATTTTGTCCTTGATATTTGCATGCTTTATTAATGATAAACTAATGAAGCCAAGATCTAAATCTTAGTTTTACTGTTCATCCATGTTCTTCTAGCCTTTTCCAGCTAGATTACCAAAACAGTCTCTTAAAGGAATAGAGAAAAACTCTGAAAAAACATGAAGAAAACAGAGTTATTGAAATATGTCATTTTGAAATTCACAATATTAAACCTGTCCCATCAGAAAATGTTCTAAAATGTCACTGATGAATGATTACATAAATGATGGGGATAGACAAAATGGATCTTATGAATTTCACATTTCCAGTATTTGCAGTTAGATCATCAGATTTCTATCCTTTGCAGTCTGTTTTGTCTTATCTTTACCCTTTGGGCAGCTCTTTATTTCCTTGTCAATCCTGGCAGAGTCAAAAATGCTCACCAGAGATTCACAGTATCCAATATCTGTAGGATCAAAATTGGATTGTTAAACCAATCACCTGTCAACTGTGCAAATATTTATTAAAAAAAAAAAAGCTAAAAAAGCTGAAAATAAATATGGCAAAGTTTTAAATAAAAGAACTTCTCAGTTACTTCACTGAACCTGAAATCTCTCATTTGTAGGAAGCATTTTGTGACTCTGAAAAACTGTGGATGCCATAATCTTTTAAAAATAATAAGCTTTTTTTAAAACCATAATCCACAGCTGAGTGAATATATAATATATATATATTATATAATATATATATTATATAATATTATATATTTCTTATATAAAGAAAATAAGTTGACATTGTCGCCTGTATCTGGCATGAGACATTCAAATTCTCTTTTAGAATCATAGCCTATAAATGATTGAACTTTTAGGAGACACATTCCACCTCCTGCTCTGGGCATGTACCAGCAGAGCCCAAGCAGCTGAATGCCCAATGAACAACCACAAACCTTTCCCATCTCTTTTGGTGATACCAGTGATAGGGCTCATGTTATTGCAAATATTATTTTTCAGGAATGAAAACTCCTTTCCAAAAGGTGCCTGGGCCAAGTTAGAAATCCTCAGTGAAGGGAAGTGCTGTGCCACATCCATCACCTTGGGTCACCCCAGATGGTTGGAGCATATGGCGACAGTGAAGTTGTCACTGTGGTGTCCCTGAGTCCCCAGGTCATGTGCCCAAACAAAGATGTTGCTCTCTTTTCTGAGCTGACCTTTGAGGGAGCAAGCAGAATTTCCCTTCAGGTGTCATCTGCTCATTTGGCTCTCCATAAACCACCAACAAACTGGCTTCAAAGGCAAACATGCACCAAGACAGGGCTTCCCCAAGGGGCTTTATTAGATAAATTATTTTAAGTGTTTCTGGCCAGGAGAAGTCTGATAAAAACAGATGGTAAAATGGAGGAGTCTCTTTCCAAAGGGAAGGATTTTGTTTTTCAAGCTTTGCTGCAATGTCACTGTGTTTCTGGAAAAGATTTAAGAGCTGGGTCTGCACAGAAGAAAACTAAATTAATAAATGTGGGTAAACCATCCCAATTTTTATAATAACACAGGGTTTTCTTCATTACTATTCTCTTTCCAAGAATGCTTTCACTGGGGTGTGTTTTAGCAGGAGATATTCACCAGCTGGGGCTGCCTTAATGTGAGAGTTGGGAATATTGTCTCCCTCTTATGCACAAGAAAGAAAGCAAAGATTAAACTCCTTGCATAACCCAATGCCTGAGCCACTTTAAACAGGTGAAATACCAGAAGGAACACTAATGAGCACAAGTAATTACTGAAAATGGGCAGTGAGAAGGAGCACAGAAGGTGAGGCAAGGTGTAAAGGCTTTGTGTGAAGGAGGAGCACCACTAATGAGTGCATCTCCTGAGTGTGCTTGTGCTGCTGCCCCTACACAGGGCGAGAGTCCTTCTCTAAAACATTTTCTGATTTTCTAAAACATTTTCTAGAATAATTGCTGATAAAATGCAGAGTTCCTCTGTAGGGTGGATGACTCCCTGGTTGTCATCTGGTAACTGTGGCATGTCACCCACAAAGGGAGCAGTGATGAGAAGCAGCTGGGGCAGCCCAAGGTGACTTGGTACAGCTTTGAGGATCAGCCAGAACTCACAACTGAAAGGTAACAGGAGGGAGCCAAACATCTCTGAGAGCATGAAAGGTTTCTGGCTGGGTACCACAGAACAGAGTCCTGCAAAAAAAACCCCAAACCATTAAGATGTTCAAGCTTTGGTTGTCTCTTCAAAAGGGAAGGCAGAGCAAGTCTACCTTCACCGTGTGGTGTGTGTGCTTCTGGTACCATCTCTGAGCCCACAGAGGAAAGCCTTCAGCTTGGACTCATCCCAGGAAATTTATGCTTCACAAATACATTTTCTTATAATAAAATATTATTTGGCATTCAGACAAGTCCTTCTGCATGCTGTGCCTCATTTGGAGAAGACTCCTCTTTATTGCTGGCTGCTGATCAAACTCTGTCTCTAGGATTTCTGCAGTGGGCTCACAATTAAGAACCAGTCCAAACCATAATGAGTGCTACAAATTATTCTGGGTATCGTCAACTTCATTATCTCACTCTAAACCTATTTTTTTATGATATTAAAATAGTATCATAAAGAACGTTGCACAGAAAAGTTTCTTGGAAAATAGATTCAAAGTATATCACAGGAGTCATATAAAGTTGTCATAAATCTTTATGATAGCAACACCACTTTATTTATAGCATAATTTTTTTCATGGTGATAATTGCTGCAGTTAGTACCAGAATAGGGCAATCTGTAATTTAAAAAAGCAAATTTCTTTAATTGTGTTTTTTAAATTTCAAGCTATTTTTTGTGAATGGTTTTTAGCTGAAATTGAAAGTACTTTTAAAATTTGGTTTGGGTTTTTCCTTCAAATTTTGATTGATACAATATTTTAGAGCCATGTGCCTCACAATTGTTCCTTGAAAGCTTTGGAACACAAGAAAGAATGATTACTGCACTATTTTTTTGGTGTAAACACATAATGTTCCTGTCCTAAATTTTTGTAATCTCTTCTAATTGCATGCAAGTTTTTGGGCTTGGTTTTTATTTGTCATTTGGGTATTGCAAAGCAGTAGCACCAGTTTGCCTGCTTTGCTGCAAAAGGGAGAATTTTATAGCTGTGTGAGGCAAGTCCAAGCTAAAATATAAAGTTATCAGCTAAATAATTCTGGGTTAATATTTTCTGAGTTTCCTGAGCCTCATGCTTGCCAAGGAGCCTATTTCTCAAACAATAATATTAGCTGGGTATTTTTATTTCCAGCATTTCAAACCAGTCTGCTTTACCACAGGGACCTTGTCAGAGCACACAGATTTTCCTGGAACCCCATTTTTTGTGTCATTTCAGGCTCACAACCATGGAGCCTTCTATTAAATCGGGCTCTCAGCCTGTCCTGAAGGATCTTTGCTGTTGCCAGGTGGAAATGGACTTCCTAATTGGTGGTAAAGCAGCTGGAAAAAGGGACACAGTATTTTATTATTTGCTTTGGTTTGGATTCTTTTATTCCATAACTCAAAAAATTGGAAAATAGCTCTTATTTAGTACCAAACCAAATAACTCAGGCACCTGCATTCCTCATTTGGGTTTTAGGAATGCAGTTGTTACTTAACAATTATGGTTGCTACTGTTGCAGTGCATTTCATTGAAAAAAAAGACCAAAAAAAAGTAGACAATTGTTGTGTTTTAAGTTTGTTGAATTCTGACAAAAATCAACCTGAGAGAAATTTGTTAATCATCAGGATTAAAGCCCTTATTTCTATATTTGGTAATTAACACCAGAATGTAGAAATATCAGGTACTGTGTCTCTCCTTTGACCAACTGCAGCTGCTGTAATATTTCAAACAAATTGCTGTTCTTGCTCTTGTATAAAAGAAGTTCTGATAGTTTAATTTAGTATCTAGTGGTATCACCAAATACACTTTTACTTGTTTTTATTTTTCTCTTATCTCAGCACTTGGGAAATGTGCAATGCAGAGGCCCTGCTTTAGATGCAGTTGTTTGAGGGACTTCCAAAAAAAAATGCATGCAATGAAGATATATAATGTGAGGGCATTGATATTTGTGTGTATATTTTGTGTGTATATATATATATATATATATATATATATATATATAAAACAAGAGCAAAAAGATCCTCTAATCAGATCTATCATATCTATACCATATTGATATCAAAGTACAGGAACAGAAACCAGAATTAAATTGTTCTGTCCAGATAGAGAACTGAGGAACCAAAAGATTGAGTGCTTTCGGTCAAGGTCACTCTGGAAACCAGTAGCAGAGGTGAAAATTGGCTTGATACAGATAGCTCAGCTGCAGCCCCTGCCAGCAGTGCCTCCATCCAGATGGATGTGCCACCAGAGGTACTCTCTGGCTAATATGATCCCAGAAGAAAAGGCAGGTGCTGAGGGCTTTTGATACAGGCTGGTATATATTACAAGTGTTTTCAAACATGGAGAGAAAAATGAGCTAAAGCAAGGGTAGGACAATGAAGTATTTTATTTTATGGAGTGGGAGTAATTCTGTTGATACACTTTTGGGAATTTAAGTTTCATGACTGGTGCTAAAAATGTAAGGCAGTGTGGGATTGTAATGCTGTGTAAGGGACCCAGGGCAAACTTCAATCTAATTTTGTGTGACCCCCACAGACAAAAAAATTGGATGAGAAGTGCTTTGAAGACATCTTTGGATCTGTAGTTTCTGCAGCAAGCAATGTCACCTGAGGATATCTTAAATGGACATTTGCACCCTTTGAAAAAATCATCACCAGCAACTTACTCTAAATCAAAAATCCAGTACTTTACACCACTCTCACTAAATATTTCATAGGATGGAAAGAGCTGCCACAGAGGAAATATTTTTAAAAAATAATATTTTGTAATTTCCATGAGAAGGCTCAAAATGGCTGTTGTATTCTTAGAGTGGGAAGCAGCAAAACAAAGGGCGAGTCTCGGCAGTCAGCTAATTGTGTTTTGTACTGAGAAAAGAGATTTCCTATGACACTGGTCCCAGGAGCACCAGCATGGCTTAAAAGCATTCTCCTGTTGGGTGGAAGTCTGTGTGCCTGTTTGATTGAGTGGAAGGAGTGCAGGGGAAAAATGAGAACACAAATCCATGTTTTGGCTGCCACACGGTCAATACAGTAATAGGTCAGCAGAAACATCAAAACACAATCAAGAGCTGTCTTCAGGGCTGTGGGTGAGCAAGAATTGTTGGGCAGGAAGCCAAGGGAAATGAGAAGAGGTCTTCTGTTGTTCTTAGAGCTCATCAAGAGGTGCTAAAGGAGCAAACTGAAATCTCTTTCTGTTGAAAATGAGATCTGTGTTCAAATCTGCACGGGCAGTTTCATTACGTGTGGCACAGCACATCTCTCCATGTCATCTCTCCTGAGCTGAGTGAACTTTGGGGGTGAGGAAGTCGATGGTGGGTGTGTAAATAGTGCCCATCCAGTTTGTACCACACTGCAGAAAATTTTCTGTAGTGTGTTTGGGATGGGTGCAGTACTCAGGAGCATTAAAACCAAGAGTCATTGCAAGTAAGCTGTATTGACAGCAGTAAGATAATAACTTTTGCTTTTATGCTTTTCACATGAAGGAAAACAGATGAAAACATTTGGTACCATCATTATTTGCCACCCTCTGCATAAACTGTAACAGACTTTCAAAAGCACAACACTGACTATGAACCTTGCTGGGCACAGAGGCTTCATGGGCTTGAATCTCCAACTCAAAGTAAAGGATTTTTATATTCCTGAGCAAATTTATATTTATATATATAGTATTTATATTCATATTTATTTAAATTCTGAAGCTCAAACTACCCTCAAAAGGCTATAAAGTTGTACAAAAATTGTATGGGTTGTATTAATGAGTCAGCACAACAGATCCATACTGGGTGGTTTGTTCTTGGCAGTTCTAACCACCTACATGGTTGGGTGGGGCTCTTTTCTGCAGAAGAAATGAGTCAAAAACCTTCAGAACATTAGGATTCATTTTCTGGTTTGACACAAACCTGGGATGGGTTTTTTTTAACCACAAGGTCAGTATGTTTTAAACTAAAACAGGAGAGATTTAAATTAGATTGAAGAAATTCTAGTGAGTCCCTGGCACATGTTGCCCAAAGAAGCTGTGGATGCCTCATCCCTGGAAATGTTCAAGGCTAGGCTGGATGGTGCTTGGAGCACCCTGGGATGGTGGAATTTGTCTCTGCCTGTGGCAGGGGTGCTGGAATGAAACATTTTTTAAGGTCCCTTCCAACCCAAGCCATTCTGTGATATCAGTTTGCAGAACAGAGGTCACTGGGGATAGGAGAAGAATGCTCAAGGCAGATCGGTTTTGGCATTCTTCTAATGTGCTGCTGCCCAAATACAAGAGAGAGCATTGAAAATACATAATTTCTCCACCATTTCCATTTAAGCATCTCCTGTAATTGCCATAATTAATGTGTACTCTGGAAATACTTTCTGACATGCAATCTTACTGTTTCTCTGTTTTTATTGGGCTTTTTTTGGTTTGGTTGGGTTTTTTTTATTTTATTTTCGTTTTTTTGTTGTTGTTGTGGTGGGGTTTTTTTACTTCTTTTTTTACTTTCTAAATAATGGATCTTTAATGAATTGTGACACGTACTTTACTTTGCTCATTATTAGCCTGACATGTGGCCTTTGTTTTCTCTTGCAACCTGTAGGTGGTCATGCACTCACCTGTGAGCTTTGTTACCAGCCATGGAAGACTGATTTAATCGAAAAGTAAATGACCATCCCAGAATTGCTTTAATATAATTGGAAAAACCCCTCTGATTCTCTAAAGCCAACCATGCAGTGCACTAAAGCCAAGAAAACGTCCCTCATTGACATCCCTGGGCTTTGGCTTGGGACCCCTGCCAGTGTTTTATTGAAATGGGCTTTGAACAGTTTCATATATTCAGCTCCAACCAATTCTAGAGTTCAATGAGAGAAATGTTCTAGAGCTGAATTGTAATGTACCCTGCTAGTAAAATATTCATTTGATTACAGTGGCTGGCTGCCACTGTATTTATTTTGAAAGTACAAGCTGGTGCTGCACTCTTCTGAAATCCAAGACTGGAAATTAGGCACAAGTGTCATATGTACAAAATAAAACCTATCAGAGATCTAAGAGCTCTGGAGTGAACAGGAGGGGGAAAAGAAGAGAGAAGAAACACCTGTAGCAAGCCCTAGAAAAGGGAGAAACAAACAACACATTAAAAAGCTTCGTGGACTTGGTGAGAGGTACCTCACAAAGGATAAAGATTCTCAGTTCTTAGGGCAGCTAAAGAAAACCTGATTATCTCAGTTCAGTCAGGTATTTCAAGTCTCAGAGAACAAAGCACTTTTTATTACTATTAGGTAATAATAATATCTTGCCCTCAGTGTTGGCAAATTGTCTCTTTCTTTTCTGAAAATAGAGAATACAATTTTTTCAAGTCAGCAGTGGAGAATTGCATTATGTATTCCAAAAGGTTTGAATTCATCATATATTTATTAAAAGGAAACCAACAGAGGATGCTGAGATATTTAGGGCATTCTGTATTCATTTTTATTTTATGGGTAGTTTTCTTCTACAAAAACCACTGAGGTAACATGGCAGGAGTTAATATTGAGTTTTCCTCTTCCTCTACAAAGCCCATGCAGGTCAAAACTCTTCTTCCACCTTTCTGTTTTATGACAAAGCTGGGTTCTTCTCCTTGAAAATACAGTTTTTAACATTACTCAGTGTTATGAACTTTGTCTAGTCTTCAGCTAAAAAAACACCTTAAATACTTTCCTCACCTCCAGTTTAACCCATTTTGAAGTAAAACTGCCAGTATCAAGTTCCAACAGCTTCCAAATGAAGTGCCATAACCCCAGCAGCGTGGTGACACATGGAGTTCACAGGCTGGGCAGAAATTGAGCTGTGTGGCTCAGTCCTGCCAGAAGGCTTGAAAGCTTAAAGATAAAACAGGAAAGAGGGTGGCTGAAGAAAAAAAAGAAAATTATCCAGGAGTAACTGCTTGACATGATGGCCATTTTCATCAATGTTAATAATTTTCATTAACGTTATTGAACAAGAATTATAGACCTTATTTTCAAGCTTCTATCTCCTTATAGGCAATTCATTTCACTCCTTATTTCCAGCACATCATTAATTCTACCTTGCATCCTATTTCATTCTCTTTTATCTCTTTTGGGTGCCCAGTTACTCTCAATTAAATATTAATAATCATCTTTTTAATTTACCCTGTAATTTGGAAACAGAGGAAAGCTGCCATGGCTCTTGTCTTTTCCCAGGGACAATATTTCTGAGCAGTGCTGGAGGATTCCAAGTGGGAATGCATCCATCTCTGGGGGTATCAGGCCTGGGTTGACAGCATGAGGATTGTCCTGCCACTCTTCTCTGCTGGAGCTGTATGGAGGTGTCAGAAGGGATGAAAGGGGGGAGACAGAGGCCTCAAATGAGTTTAAACAAAGCCTTCTAGGTCCTAAATTTTTGGAACATCCCTTTTGCAGAACCAGATCATCCAGGAAGGCTGCTCTGCTGGGAATGAGCATCTGGGAGAAAGGAGAAGTCAGACACAGCAAATGGATTTTTGATCTGTGTTTCCCTTCCTGGGGTTTCCAAGGCTGCTGTGCCAGGGAATGAGCATCAGGCAGGGGTTCAGATCACAGGCAAGCTCTACCTGTCATTTCTGCAAATCAGGGATCTCTGTGGTGTGTGAAGCTGGAAGTTCAATATCCGTTTTGTGGGAGTGTGCAGAGAAATTCACAACCCCAGAGGTTTGTGTCCAAAAAGGAGACAGAGGAGTCCTGGAACTTTATTCAAATAAAGGGAGAGGCCATGGGGTTTCTCATATTGTTGGGGGATGCAGCCCCCTTTTTATCCTAATTTCCCAGCTGCATCTCCCTCTTCCTTCCCTTCTCCCACTGGCTGAGGTACTCAGAAGGCAGAGATTTCCCAAATTTCCTTCTCTGTGCCCCTCTCTAATATGCACCCCTTTCTTTCCTCTCTTTCATAACAAAACACTATTCCTAATTCTATGAAGCCTTTGCTCTTTTCCTCCAAGTTCAGGAATTTGCCATGGCCCTGTCTGAGCACCAGCCCACGTCAATGAGTAACATTTTCTAGAACTGCTGGTTTCTGCTGTTCTCCCCCTATCTGTAAGTCCCTGTCCCTATCTGCAAGCAGATCCTCACTGTCTGTCTGTAAAGACTCACTAATCTTTTTCCTTTCAACAGGAAAAGTGCTAGACGAAGCTCTAAGTGCAGCTGGGCTGCCGTTTACAGAGGATGGAAACAGCAGGAGGGTCACTGCTCTGCTTCAGGATGTTTGGGGTGGAGCATGGGGAGTTTTAAGGCCATTGATCTGCTTATTGAGCAAGAAGATAGTAAATCTCCAGCCCCCAGCTTGATGATAGAAGAGCCATTTCACACCGACTTTGCCCCTCAGTGCTGATTTCAAACAGAGCCACAGCTGCTCAGCACATCCTCAGCTGTGATGGATGTGAGCAGTCAGGGATATTGTCACCTTATCAATAGGATGAGGAGGGACATTAAACATGAGAACATGTCAGTCTCAATCAACTTGAAAATATCTTGTTTCAGGACAAGCTGTAAAGTGATTATTCATTTTAGATAGAAGTTGCTGCAGATTTATTCTTGTCTTCTTTTTTCCTAAAAATGATCAATAATAATAAGATTTTTCTAAGCTGCCCCAAGAACTGAGAATCTTTATGCTTTGTGAGATATCTCTCACTAAATCCATGAGGCTTTTTAATGTGTGCAGTGTACTAAAACACAATTCTCTTAGACCTCACTCTGATGTGAAAATTAAAAACAAATAAAAAAATAGACCCATCCATGTTCTTTGAAAAATATATTTCAATATTTTCCCCTTTAATTAAAAAATGCTTTATTCAAATGGAAGCCCTGTACTTATAACTGGAGAATGAGATGTTGTGGGATGACCATGCAAGGAAAATGCTTTTTGCTAAAAATTAAATAGTTTTCTACCATCTGCCACTCAGACCTGTCTCTAAAAAAATGATGGGGAACATGTAGAAGATGAGGATTCTTTCCTATTTCATTCACATCTAGACAGCCATGCCTTTTAGTTCTGGACACAGATTCCCAGTGCTGTGTGTTAATAAACTAATCACCTGTTTCAGAAAGGATTTAAAAGAGTGAGCTCTATTTACATGAACCCCACCTATGTAATTTTTTTTTTTCCTACAACAGTTCTTGGACAAGAAGAGGCCAGAACCTGAAAGAATTCAAGGAGGAAATTCGTTGAAACTTCCAAATATTTAACCAAGGTTATAATTACTGATGGAATTGAGGATTGATCATTTTCTTTCAAGGTAATTGGTTCAAATCCAATCCATGATGCTCAGTTGCAGGTACAGAGGTGTGGATGTGTCTGTGTGTCCTGGGAAATTGAGTTATTCACCCACTAGTCAACCTGGGAGAGATTTGGGACCATAAACTAATACCATCCCTACTATTGATAATCCTATAATTAATTAGGTCAATGATTTGTTTTATTTTTTATCTTTAGTGAGAGTTTACTAATACTGGTAATATAATTAACGTATAATTTTCCTTCAAGTGTAGTCATCAAAAGTGTTTCCAGTTCAATCTCTGTTGAAATGTCTTATTTCTTTCCTGTTTTTATTTTACTTCAAAGGGTTTTAGTTGCTAGCTGAGATTAGAGAGAGGAAGAGTTAAAAAACTCACCAAAAAAAAACCCCAGAAAAGCAGAAAATGAAACTCCTTCAAGAAAATGATATTTTCAGAAAAATAATTACTCCAGGTTCTGAGGTGAATATTTCAACTTTTGGCTGATTCTTTTACCTGAACTCTGAACTGCTGCTAATGAGAAACTGGGGTCAGCCATTTCCTAACCTCAACCAGCACAAGCCAACCTAAAGTTTCTATTAAAGCAGGTAATCTCTGATTTATTAGGGAACATGGACTGATAAATTTTGAGAGGGCATTTCCAACATTACTTCTTCAGTAGTTCTGGGTGATTTATAAAGTCACTTTATTTTGTGAGCTTAGAAAACTAATATCTCAACTATGGATATTTTTTTTTTCTTTTGTGTTTGCTACAGATACACTGAAATAAAAATATGTCCACAGCTAAATTAAATGTATTTAGTATCAAGGGAGTGGTCTGATGGTTTCTGCATTGTAAATGCAAGATGATTAGCAGATTGGAATTTTGAAACATTCTTTTCATCTCAAGCTGAAAGAGATATTGACATTAAAAAAATGAATAAAAAGCTATCTAAATGGGAATCAATTGCCAACATTTCATTATTGCAAATATTTTCCATTCAGAAAGTGATTCCCACTGTTGTAATAATATTTAAGGGCTGTGGAAAATGGAGTGTTTTGTTGGCAACATTCGAAAATTGCATGAAAGAGAAGACTGAGGAGGATTTCCAAAACCTCCACAAACCAGGATTGTTTAATAATCACTGTATGAAATATCTATATCTGTTTTATACTCTAATGGTACTATGATACAGAGTGCAGTGCTGATCATGTCTGGTCATACTGATATTAATTTTTCATTAAAAACAGTAAAAAGACATATAATCAAACCACTAAGAAAAGAGGAAAAAAAACCAAAGGACCTACAGGAAATGTAATTTTACATTTGTTTTATAATAATAGTAGATAAGCATACCAAATTAAATTGAAAGCAATAATTTAAATTTTTCAAAAGGAATTATTCTTTCACGTGAAAAAACAATTATCTTGCAAAAATGTGTCAGAAGCTGTGATGGAATTTCAGACAATGACCTAGTTCCTGTGGTCTAAGATTTTAACATTTCACAAGTGAACTGGGTGGGTATTTGTGCACTGTGGAAATGAAGACAGAAGAATTACCCAAAATGAAAAAAAAAAAAAAGCTTGAAAAAGTGTTTTTTTCCTTGTGTTTCCCTCTGAAGACCCATCTCAGGCCTTTATTTTAGAGATGGTTTGAGATGGAGTCAAGGCTTTATGAGAAGGTTCTTATTTACTGCATATTAAGGCATAAATACCAATCTTATGTGTGCTAATCCTTCAGTGTCATAAGCCAGGAGATGTCATATTTTAGATACTGTTTTATCCACCTGAATTTTTAGACAATTTTGACACACTTGGTGCAGCAGTTTTTGGGGAGGACTATTTTTAAGGAGCTTGAGAAGGTGTAATAATCTCTAAACTGACAAATATCATGGCAGGTCTTTGCTGTGGACCAATTATCTTAAGCTAAAATTCTAATTAGATCTGGTTTGCCTTTCCAAATCCTTCTGGGGACTATCATCAAGCAATGCTTGAACCCCTCAGAAAAAACATTGCTTTCCACTAAGGAGGAAATAAAATTAAAATGGCTGAAAAATTACTGTAGATAAGGAAACAAACCCAGCTTCTGAGGAAAACAGAGAGACTGAACTAGCTGCAAACTTTTCCTTATAAAATATTCTTATTTTGGCACTGAATTAGGCATGGGCTCACCTGCACTAAGCCTCTTTTCACTGCAGGTGCCACCCATGCCTGAAGTGCCTTCAGAGGACAGTGTGGGGAGCTTTGCTGGGACAGGAGTGTCTCAGCTGGGTACAGCAGGAGCCGAGCAGAAAAAAAACCCAAGCCTGCTGCATCTCCTTTTGCTCCAGAGCAGTGTTTCACCTCTCTGGGAGTCATAGTCCAGAGGATGAAGGAAATATCATGCTGGGGCTGTCAGCATTCCTCACCTCTGTCAAGACACTGCTTTAGCATCACTTTTGCTCAAAAGAGACAGCAAATAATGAGTGTAAGCTGGGAAAAACCCCCAACTATTCGAGTTCCTGGGCAGGCACCTTATTAGTATGGCCCCTACAAGACCATCCATTGTTTTTAAGTGACTCTCAGCTCCCGTGTCCCACTGTGTGAGATGAAACACAGCCAGGGAGCAATCTCTCCTCTCTCTTACCTCAGGGCAAAATGGCTGCACTGAGGCTCAGGAGGGAAATGAAGCAAGCAGCACATTCTGCTGTACCTGTGTGGATAAAATAGGATGGACACCAAGGGCACAGTCCAAAATTCCCTATAGGAATCCTGGAAAATCACATATCCCCTCCAGCATGGCTTCCCAGGGTGGACCAGCTGTGGGAGCACTTCTATTTTCTTACACTAAAACAGGGAGCAGAAAGTCCTCAAGGGATGGGGCAGAAAATGGGACCTTTTTTCAGAGAGAAAAACCAAATTAACCAAAAGCTCCTTGTGGTTGTGTGGCTGCTTTGGCTACATTTGGGGTAGATAAGCAAGAAACTCCCTCACCTCCCTAAACCCAGCTGCAGACAGGAAAGTCACACTGACAAAATGCAAAGAGAGAGAAGTGGTTTAAGAATTATTTGATGTGCATGAGGTGTCATGAAGCACAGCAAGATGTTACATAAAAGCTTAAGAATCTTGTTACCACCACAATTTAGCATTGGCTTTGGTCACCACCTGTTCTGGAGCTGAACAAAATGCAACAGCTCCTTCCCTTTCTGCACTCTGAGGGCTTGTTTGTAGAATTATGGCCAAAACAACTTTGCATAACCATCTATTTTTATTAAAAATAATCTGCAATATTTGCATCAGCCTCTTACGTGGAATGTTTTTAGCTTCCACATTGCTTGAGGTTTAAGCAGAATTTCAACAAAAGTTTTTAAAGAATTAAACCAACATTACATCATCTGAAGCTAAAAAAGAAGCTTTGCATAGCAAAAAAATGAAAGTGTTATTTTGGATTCATATTTGGCCCACAGAGTTGTTTTGTTTTTTTTCCTAAAAATGCGTGTAAATAGATAATTTAGCAAATTTCAGTCACATTCATAATTTGTCTTGCATAACAGAATTTCTAACAAATTCAATGGTATGTGAAATATGATAACAGAAAGGCAACCAAACACTTATTGGTGTTCAGTCTAAGGCTTGTGATAGATTTAATTCTCTCATTTAAATTTACTAAAGTTACAACTGTGCTATTTTTACAGGATATTGTTGGGGTTTTTTTCCCCCTGATTCATGCATCATATTAGAATTGATTTAATCTCCTTTTTATTTTGAATGCTATAATTCCATTCATTCCAAAATTCAACAAGTCACTGTGTGGTAATCTGATAATTCTCTCACCTCAAAAAAGCTGTATGAAATGAAGTTATCTGGGGTTATCTGTGTGCTAATCCTTCAAAATCAAGATGGAAAAATAGGCATTGGCATAAATGTATAGGTCATAAAAAACCAGGAATATTTAGAGTTTTCTGAACCACTTCCACATTGTATAGATTATTTGAAGCAGAGCTGTAGTAGTGCACTCTGCTGACTCTTGGAAAATCCAGCAAATATTTTGCAGGAGGTATCAACTACTCAGCTTTGTGTGTAACATTGAATTTTTATGAAATGTGTAGTATTAAGGATTAACTACAACATTACCTTTTAATAGGATTGTAAATCTTTAATTACAGTTCAATATGGTACCAACTAAAATTGCTTTTCCAACAAAACATTTTTATTAAATGGCAAAAATATGAAATTTCCTTCAGAAGTACAGAAATCATAACATCTTGGGGAAATGTTAAGGCATGCAAAATTCCTGCTGACTTCAAATTTGCCAGTGCATGCCCACTGACTAACATGGAATTTACCCAGTCTGCCACTACCATTTTTAATAATTTTAATGTCCATTAAAGTTTTAGGTTCTTCTGTGATTCTTATATTTATATTTGTTTTTTAAACTCCCAGTGGTGTCAGCTGTAATTAAGTAAGAGATCTCATCCCAGGGAAAGGACATGGCAGGACACCTTTCCAAAGATCGAGGCAGGGGGGAAACAGAGCTTGGTGGAGAGAGAGTTTCCTTCTAGAAACAAGAGGGTCCATTGAAATTTGATATTTTATATGGGACCATCCTCTGGGCCATACCCTTGGATTACACCCACGAGGGGAAAGGCCATACATGTTACCCACTCCTAGACTTTCATTCATTAAATGAAAGAGGAAATCTGAGATTTCCACCAGGAGCTGCACCAGGAATTCTCCCTGTCTCTCTTTGTCATGAAAGGATGTGTGCAGAGTTAAAGCTCCAGTTGCAAGGAAAGGGGAAAAGGGGACACTGCATTCACAGCAAATATCTTCTAGCCCACTGATGTAAAGCCCAGTGTATCATTATTGGAGTGCTCAAGGTGGGGAATTCTTTCACACTCAGACAAACTGGGCAAGGCAAATTTCCGTGTGCATTTGGTGAAGCTGTGTCACAACAGCTGCTGGTTAGGCAGCTCTTTCTGCTCTGTGTAAGGATAAAAGGTCATTGGCAGGTGAGGTTGGTATTGGTCTCAAGGCTGTTCCACAGGCTGTCAGTTAAAAGCTAAAACAAGAGTGATTTTGCAAGTGAAACCTTCATTGTACGCAAATGCGCCTCACCGACAGGGTCACAGTACAAAGATTAAAACATGGGATTAATGTACATCTGTACAATTCCTCTTACCCCTCTCCTGACCCTCTCTTGGCTGGTATTACTGTCCTTATGTCTTCTTTTTTTTTTTTTTTCATATGTTCATCTTTTTTATTTTTTTGCCTGTCTTTGCTTTCCTCTCAAATCTGGGAGTACCAGCACAGCACCCCCAAGGTAAAGTTGCAAAGTGCTTGTGCAGAAAAACAGCAATATCAAAAGTCTGTGGAGAAGGATGAAATAAAGGTTGCCTAAAAACTAAAGAACCCTCATATACTAAGCTTCAGATTTTTTGTTGTTGTTGTTTTTACCAAGCCTTCATGGCAGAATAGGCAATTGATTAATTATTTGCTTAGCTTACACTATCTTGCTGACATATTTTTCTTCTAACAAAATATTTTTTTGAAAAAAAAAAAAGCTTTATGGGTATAGGATTTTTTTGTGTCTATGTGTTAGTCTCCCTGCTGAATGTATTTTATAATGTCAGAGAGACTGAGAGGTGATTTCTTACTCCATTTCCTCCAGCTATAATTTACCACAGGATTGTAAATGTATGTGAACTATAACACAGGGAAGGAAAAAATAGTATTTCCCATTATATTGACATTATTGGGGTAGACTGGATAAAAGACTACTAACTTAAGCTCCAAGCTTGGTGGAGCACATGGCACTTATGTTTTAATACAGAATTTGACAGGGCTGTACTTTTTATTTTATTTTATTTCTTCAATATTATTTTTACTCATGGGAATTAATTGTTCCCCTTGAAAAGGATGGCCCTGAAGTCATTGCCCCTCACCTATGGGTGGAGGGGTGAGTTATTCATCTTGATTGTCACAAAGCCTATTTTATTGCTATTTTTTCCCTCCCATTTTCCATCTCATGCTCTTCCCACTGCTTTAGTCTGTTTTCTACAAATATCTCAACCAGAGAGCTGATGCCCCTGTGTCTTCCTAAGGAATTCCACCTATACTTTCTCTGAGATTAAATTAAGCCAGAAAAAGTCAAAGTTTGGATCTGGGAAAGACCTTCCCCTGAAAAGTTCTTGTGGCTATCCTCTTGCTGTATTTTCTGTGGGATAGATAAAATTTTAAAACCAATGTTCCCTGTAGTCTGGGCCCCCATAGCAACCCCTTCATATCCTTGTGTTTTATCCTGCCTGGCCCTCCTTGCCAGAATTTCAATTTACACTCATATTTTAGTAAATTTCTGTGATGACATCAGTGGGTACATTCCCATGTCCTTTATGGGAAATGAACTTAGGTTTTCTATGAATGTTTTGGGTTTCATGGGTTTTTTTTTAAACACACTTGCTGCACAAATTGTTGCAGTAGGCAGACACAGCGCTTCTATTTCAGATCCAGCCATGAAGAGATTTCTTTTCTTTCAAAGCAGGTCCTTCCCCAGATCCTTGGCCACAGGAACTGTGGCAGCAATTACCTGGCCCTGGGTCTGGTGTGAGTGCTCCTGCCCTGAAGGAAAAAGAGGGTTTATCCCTGCTCTTCCTGCAAGTCTCTTCCTCTCAGAGAAGAGAGCACTGCATCCCAGCAGAGCCATCCTAATCAGAAAGAGGCAACAATTAATGCCACTTAATTTGAGCTTCCTTTTTTCACCTGTTTGTTTGGAGAGGACAAATCCCAACAAAACAGAAAATCACTCAGTGGCATTACCATTTTTGCTGGGTAGGAAGTAGGTTTTTATTCTTTCAGCAGAAAGCAGAAAAAAAGCACACTAACACACAAACTTACATAGACTCTTATCAGTGTCTTTAGGGAAAGTTGCATTTTTGGGGTAGAATTTCAACACTGTTTGTCTGAGATGTGGTTTAAAGATTAAGTCCCTAACTAAAATGCAACAAATATCCAATGCTCCAGAGCCAACACAGCAGTGCAAAGGAAATGTAGCCAACCTCATTAAGAGGCACTCCTTCTTTCAGACTCTGGTGCAGTTGCATTGGCAGTGGTGAGCACAGGCTGAAGAAGGAGACAAAAGCATATGAAAAATACATAAAATGACAATTTGCTGTCACATCTCCTCGAGTTATGGTCTCATCATGATTTCCAAGGCAAGTCAGCCTTTACTTTGTTAGTAGAATTGATGAGGGACACCCATCACATCTGCAGGGAGTGGAATTTATGGATCACTAATTGGTGGTGTCATTCCCTCCACCTTCATAGCCCAAATCAGTGCTGCAACTTAGCCCTGAAATTCAGTTTGGGTATTCTGGGCTGCCAGAGTGTGACACACCCAGATCCTGCCCCTAACACTGATTAACTTTCCCACAGCAGGTTTCACCAGAGTCCTATTAATCAGAGCTGCCCTGCTCAGGTTCTAAACCGGGTAATTAATTTTTCCCTGCCTGCATTACCTTTGTAGTTTCAATTACTCAACAGCTTTTTTCCTTCTTTTTTTTTTTTTTTTTCTGTTAAAACACATTTTTCTGAAATGGTGTGCAGTATGTAATTGCTCTCATACATGAATCCACCTCAGATATATCTGTATTTGAACCAGAAAAGTGGTGCCCCTCCCAACATTTGTAAAGCCTTTGCAGACACTCTAGGAAATGATGAATATATCTGTTTTCTTGGTAATATAATAGCAATTCAAGATATATCATCCTTCTCCATACTTTCAACTAAATATACCTGCATTGTTTATCCACTTGAAAATGCATAAGTGCTGCACTTTTTATGGGTCCATTGCCCTCAGCATATGAGACTCAGAGACCTGGAGAAAATCCTTCATGTCTCCACCTAAATCAGTAAGGGGAGGGCACTCTGTGATAAAAAAAGGGTGCAGGCCCCAAATATTTTTTTTTTCTGGGACACAACACTGTCTCTTAGCTGCCACAGCCCTTAACTGTTCCTATAGCTCCTAGCCATATTCTTTGCTATTACACCAAAAATAAATTTAACCTGTAACTTAGTTCACCAGAGCTATCCTGAAACATGGACATAAATACCAAATAAAACTTCATGCATTAAATAAGGACAGAGAGCAGAAATATTTGATTTGAGGCTGATACTGTCCAGATTGTTGCACACATATAATTCCCATCCCTTAGAAAGATTAAAAGGAAGAAATAATTAAAAAAAAAGGGTTGTTAATAAGCCTATCAGTGATATCTGTGCCAGGGGAATATTGATTTGGCACTGCTAACCTGCAGGAAAGGCAGGGGCTCCTTCATTTGCTGGAGCAGTAATGAGGTGAAGCTGTACTCCTCAATGGTGTTCCTCTCCAAACACAAACACTTCATCAATATTCAGATCTGCTGTTCCCTACAGGAGAGGTCCCCAGCAGGAGAAGATGAGGAATGAACTGCTCTGCCCACATGGATTTTAACACAACACCATGGCACTGTGTTGGTTCTGTGTTTTTTTGCCCTGTGGGCACTGAGGGGGCTCCTGGATTTGATGTGGTTTGGCTCATGAGGCTGGTTCAGATGCTGCTGTGAGATCAGCACTGCTGGGAATCCAAAGGTGAGCTGGACACTGAAATTTAATGCAGCAGTACAGAGCTTTTTAGCCCAGCCCCCCTGACAAAGCTTCGGAGCTGCCAGCACAGGAGGGCACTGGGGCAGGTCTGCAGTGGCCTGACAACATTAAGGGATGCCAGAGACCTTCCCTTATCTCATTAACTTCCATCACTTGGTCAGTGTAAGGAGGAGAGAGGGCAGAGGAAGGAGAAGAGAGAGATGATACATGGAAGGGGAGGGAAAGAGATCAGATAACAGAAGAGAAGCAAAGACTGTGTTTGCCTTGGGATCTGACAATGCTTTTCCTGTGTTCTAGAGCAATTTATAAAACAAAGTATTTTCATAATAAAAATAATGATTCATTGGCACTTCTCCAGCAAAATGCATTTGAATGGCATTCAAATTCCAGCTTGTCTTCAGCACAGTTACAACACAAAATTTGAGTCCAGTTTGAGTCCTTGAGGGTCTATGTTTTTAGGTCAGCAGCAGTGATTCTGTGTTTTGTGTGTGCAGTGCTGGGTTCTTCCTCTGTCCCATCCTCCCTTCTCCTGCTAGAGTTAAGTAGGAAAAGACTTTGGATCAGAGGCAATCCCCACTTGCTGGGGGCAGCTCTTCCAGTCAACCTGAAGGCTCAGTAGTGTGGGTTTTGGGACAGGGCAACCCAAGCATTTGTGTTTTAGGGCAAAAGTGCATCCTGTAGGAGCTATTCCATGATCCTCACTCCTGAGGACAGGAATCATAAAGTGTGGATGCAGAAATGCTGAGTATTTCTCTATACAGGGCTTTGTTCCACTCTGAAAGATCACCAGGCATCACCCCAGCTGTGAGTGCAAAATGGCTGGTCACTACAAGTGCTTCTCATACTTGCTTTCCCCACTACACAAAAATCTAATTTTCCTTAATGTCACTCTGCCAGTACATTATCATCCACTTCTGTGCCCTTTCTGCTGCTGAAATGGTGAGAAAAGCATCCAGGAGCAGGGAATTGAGTGTGAGTCGAGGGCCAGTGTCTTAATCATTACAATAATCTACTTTGCTGCTTTCCAGCAAAAATGAAGAGCAAGAAAATTGAAAGGGACATCGTTGCTTTTTCATTGATTCGGAAACATTTTCCACTTTTAACACTGTAGACTTTATTCTAAACATTTGTTAATGTCAGGGCTGCAGAAAAGCTGTGCTGAATCCCCGTTCCTCTTCCTTTTTATTGCAAATTAAACACCACAAAAGCTGCAAAAAGTGCACCCTGCAGTTTCCAAAGTGGTGTTCCCACAGCTGTGGGGATGGGAATGTTCCACTGCTGCAATTCTTGCTTGGCTCAGCAGCCACAGGTGCCTCAGAGTTCAGTTGAGTTCAGCTGCCTTTCTCACACCCTAGGCAAGATCTCACCTGGGTGGATCAGCAGAGTTCTAAAACACCCTAAGGAGAATTTAAGATGATTTATACAGGAATTTTAAGCTATTATTCAAAGCTCTGGAATTTAAAGAGAACCTAAATTTCAGATCTAGGCTTTAGGCTTAGGTTTAACCTTAATTTGCAAAGAGCTGTGAATAGAATATCTTGTCACAGCCCCCTCCCAACCTGCCCCAAATTTTCCTTTCCTTAGGCCAGCTGCATGAAATCATTTCCATGACACTAAACAGCTCACTTAAAAATACCAACTGTGAAAATAAAACACCCCTTTATTGTTCTGGCATTTCAGTATAGATATTAAATTATTTTTTAATTGGCAGTAAAGCACAAAACAAGAAGGAAAGGGCTTTGGTTTGGGGGTCTTGCTCCCACTACCCCCTACACAAGTGAGTTTCACATAAAGAGTGCAAGGTTTAGATTGACAAAGTCTATAAAGGCAAAAATCAATACCAATCTTCAAGTGGTTATAACATATTTTATCTTACATTAAATATTTTCAGTCTCCAAGCACTTCAAAAATAATTTTGGTTTTATTCCTCACTCTGTATTGCACTTCCTTAATTTTGTAGGGTAACCTTGTTTAAATCTGCAGGAGTTTGTCTTTTGGAGGGATCCTGCTGATACTGTTGTGGTCATAAAATAACTTACAATTAATTTTACCAGAAAATTCTCAGAAATCACCCAGAAAATTATTGAAAAAACAGATGAACATCCTTGTTTTGTTTAAGTTTTTTTGGAAATAATGCTAGGTAATTTTCTTTCCAGTCAGGAAGTTTAAGGTGGAAATCACTGTAGATCTAAAACCAAATCTAACCCTGTAAATGTAGTTGTCACCAACAGAGTTTCCTATATACTGTAAAAAGATCTGTCAACCCATCAGCAAATTAAACACTCTTTGAAATTGCATAGGCAATTGAAAAGAAAATTTTTAAAATATTAAGAGAAAAGAAGAATTCTGTGGAACATATCCATGTGCTCCAACTACAACTTCCAGCAGAGAGCTAGGCTTGGCTAAAGGATGTTCTTTGCTCTATATATATATGATCAAATATATATGATCTATATATATATGATCTATATGATCAAAATTGTAGTTAATCTAACAATAAATTAATCACACATGCTTTTAAGTGTTGAAATGAAATTAAGACATTTACCTTGATTTGTTTTTCTGTTTTTCTTTAGGATTATATTTGCACAGATCTTGGTAAAAAAAAGATTCACATTCTCTTCCCTTCATGATTTTTCTAACTTCTAATTAATTTTGCACATTCTCTGGCATCCTCTTCCAACCTTCCAGAAAAGCCATTTCCCCCAATCTGTATCACCTGTTAATTCACTGCTCCTTCTGGAGACTTCTCCCTCCCAATCCACAAAGCCATTAAAAGGCTTTCCTTTGAAAAGGCAAATTCACACTGCTGTGTCAATTATTGGTGCTGGCAAGGAGGACTTGTGGCTCTCCTGAGCAATTAACCTGGCACTCATCAATAGCAAACACCGTGCCCTGGAACAGAACGCGCCAGAGCCGCGAGTGGGGCGGATAATGAACATGGAATTGGGAAATGGTGGGCCCAGCTGGCTTCTCTGAACCCTGGGCAGGTGACCTGGAATGGGGTTAGAAAGCTCCATCTCCTGTCCTGCTGTGTTCTGGTGGAAAAGCAGTGTTGCCTCTGTGTGTGTATTTGAACAGGGAAGAGCAGAGGGTCTGTGACACGGCTGAGGTCCGTAAAACCGCGCGGGTCAGTGGACGCCAATAGGGGCCTTTCCAATGACAGCAGTTCTACAGAAATCCTTGCATGGCAAAAGTGGTGTTTGTGCTCAAAGCCACGCTGCTTGGAGCCCAATCCTCTTTTCACACGGGTGGTTTTATGCCCAGCCCTCAGCACTGTGCCCAGCCTGGGCTTTTCTCCAGGATCTCACCAGGAACACCATGAGCCTGAGCTGCTGCAGGCCACACTGGGGTGACATTTTATGTATTCAGGGTCAGGAGCTTGTCCCAGAAGGGCTCATTTTGCTCTTGTTGCATTACATGTATGCAGCTCTTCCTACATCTTTTTAAACCATTGTCTCTTGCCTCCCCCTTCCTCCCACCTCTCAAATCAACAGGTTTGTCCCAAAGCTGTGGCTCCTCAGGCTCCGTGACTGGGCTTGGCAGGGTCTGTGCTGCCCTGAAAAGGTACCTGGACCCTCAGCCAGTAAAGCATGCTGAGGTTTTACATCTGACCTGCTGTTTGCGTGCCACTTTGCTCTCCATATAATTTGGTACCTTCTAATTAATAGGAAATTTTGGTACCTAAAAAAAAAAAGAGTTCCTTTCTAATCGAATGCAAATGCTCAGTTCTCTTGGCAATAGTTTTCTACTACCTATCCCCCTAAAGACTGGTTAATTGTCTGATTTAACACCAATTCCTTATGGTGGCAGCTGACAGGAACGTGTGCTGGATATCTGAGACAGGTCCAGGGTTCTGAAATTGTCCAGCACCTCAAAACATGATCTGACTTGTTTGGTGCTGAAGAGCATCTGAAGGTTATTATAACTGTTGTAAGGTACAGACAAGCCTGCATTTAGTGCTGTACTATTTGGTTTGTAAGTGTAACTGCTCTAAAGTTATACATTAACACCATGAAATTGAAGTGGTTTTTGCATATTACATTAATTCCAGTTAATAGGGAATTAGTGCCACCTAATGTAAAAATGTAACCCAAGTGTCTCTGGTACTATAAGGGAAGGCTTTCTCATTCTTTCTCTCCCATTTGCAATAAATATTAGTGAAATTAAAATTACCATGGATTATGGAGCTGTTAAATATTATATATTCCTGTGCTATTAAATGTCATCTATTACCATTACATAAACTTTACATTTGATTAGCAACAAATAATCTGCTTTATTCTGAGAAACTGGCCATTTCGTAATGCTCTAAAGGATTAATTGTGGTAATGAAATATTTCCCTGTCACAGTCTTGTGTAAACTGTAATTATTTTGGCCCCAGTTCTGCAAAAGTGTATGCAAGTCCTTAACTGCACTCAGGTGAGGAGAATTAAGTGCATGCATAAATATTAATGTGGGCAGAAGCAAGGTCCTAGGTGTAGCTTTTTCTCCTTTAACCAAATGTATAAGCCTGAATTCCAGGGATGACCAAGTCTCTCTCGCTGTTTTATAGGGGGAAAATAACACTTTAATAAAAACTAGTGAGAGCAAAGATAAATACAGTGAAGCTCTGCTTCCCCAATAATTAATTACCTATCACTTATCCGTTTTATTCTGTTGGTTTTCAAGTAAAAGTGTGTGAGCCCATGACACCTTGGAAATAGTCAGGATGAGTAAGGAGCAAATATTAATGGAGCTTTTAGAATATTTAGGTCATGATGCTATAACCACTCCAGATGGGTAGAAAAGGCAGTACCTTGATTTTGTCTTCTGATTGACAGCGAGGAAAAAAGTGCCAAATCTCAGCTATTCTGCTTTATTCCTTAACTATGGTGAATTTCTGGCTGAACCTGACCGTGAAACTTCAAGAGAATGAGGGCCAAAACTCCCAGCATCTCTAATGCAATTTTTGTGAAATCCATCATTTGGTTACAATAAAATTTATTATGCTTTATATATTTTTTTCTTAAAACAAAATCTGAAGTTTATAAAAATTATAGAACAACTAAATCTGAAAATACCCCCCAATCTACAGTCTTGCTGAATGAACTTGACTTCGAACCATTAGAAAGACAGTTGTTATTTTGAGATGTAAACAATGGGTATTGTGAGGGATTTCACAATAAATCTCAGTACAATGCAAATTTTTAACAAAAATACAATACTTAGGGAGAAATGCATCTAGGTAAGATGTTTTGACTACTACAATATGAAGTGACTAGTGTAAAAAATCTTTTAATAACTAAATTGTATGTATTTCGTTCCCCACCAAAGTAATTTTTAAAATGAACTATTTTTAAGGGATAGACATAATACAAGATTCAAAATCTAATTGTAAAAGTAATAATTTGTGTCTTGCACTCATTTATTTTTTTCACAGCTCCAATTTAACTCACATTTTTGTTACCACAATGTAAATGATGAACATGTTGGTAGCTGCCTTTATGTCAGGTTATTTATATAAAGCTCTCAGGATTGGTGCACAGAAAATCGTTTTTGGAACAAATTACACAGTGTGGCATGCTCTGGCTTTTGAGATAGTTGCTTCAGCCTAATTGTAAAGAGTTTGCCTGACACAAACACGAGTTTGATTTACACAAATGGAAAGCTGAGGTGCTCCTGCTGAGGTGAGCTGGACTGTAATGTCAAAATTATCTTCCAGGGCCTAAAGGGTGACATGCTGCTCCCAAAAATTAGTCATTTTCTGTCTTTGGAACACATGAGGGGAGACCTGCAGTGCCCACCCTGTGCTACCTCTCCTTTTGGTTATGAGCTGCAAACCTAGAAAATCATAAACATAATATGTGATAACATATGATCATAAAGCCAGGAACTTAACCCAAAAGCTGCTCAAAACTGGTGGAGAAACCGAGGAATATGACCATCAGCTTCAATAAAGAGTAACTGGGGATTAAAAAGAAACTTTGGAAGAAATCTGGAGCCAACTTGAGAAGGAGCCACAAAGCAGCATGGAGCATTTTTGGGGCCAGGTATCCGGGGAGGGCTTTGGGGTTTGTGTGCCTTGGAGGTGGCTTGGGAAGGTGTTCTTATTAACACTTTACAGTGTCCTGCACGTTCTTATTAACACTTCACAGGTGTCCAGTGTTGTGCTGAATCTCTTCTACTGCTGGTATGGACCCTGAATAACCAGGTCACCAGCTATTTATGTTAATAAATCAATAAAATTTCTGATCTAGATTTGATTTAAACCTCCTGAACCGAGGAGATTTTTCCCTGTAACCATTGTGTATTTCAGTGGGATGTTCTGGGCTTTGGTAACTTCCGCTCCAATATACAGAATATTTCTTTTTCTTTCTCATATATTTCTCTCCTCCTCATGGCCCAAATTTTTATGTATGTTAAAGATGTCATAAATGAAGCTTCTGGACTCCAGTGGATCCATAAAAAGGTTTTTTCCCTTTTTTTTCCATGCCATCATTTTGTGAGCAAATGCACAGAGAAGGAATGATCAAATAGCCTTTGTACTAAGATCACTTATAGGGCTATACATATAATAATAGAAAGCCTTATAAAACATGCTGAATAGTGGAATGTGGAAGATAAGCAAACAAAAAAATCCACCCATAAAAGCACAGGAGTGCAGATTTCCCGTTCCCTTCTCTGAGTACATTTAAATTCAATTAGCACACTGAGGTACATTCCAGAGCCTTTAGTCCAACTGAAGTGCCTTCTAAGGTGGAAAAAACAGTGCAAACCCCCCTTTGTGTTGGGATCTATTTTTATGTCTCAGGGTGCACTTTAGAGATTGGTGAGAGGTCCAGAAAGTCACTGCAGTTTTGCTTGCCTGTGATCTCGTGCTGCAGCAAGGACAGCAAATGCCTTTCTCCACCTGGGCTGCTTTGTCTGCTTTCTGAGCCTTTTCTTTGAACTGCCTTCCATTAAAGAGAAAATAGCATTTTGCTGCTTCAGATTTGCTGGGAGATCCACATGAAGCTACAAGGAAACTCCTCTGCATGCTCCTGTGATCAAGCTGTGTGTGATGAGTGGAACTGGTCCCTGCATGCAGTAGCAGAGCAAGGCTTATTGCAGCTCTCAGCTCCCAATTATGCTTTCAGAAGTGCTCCCTGCTATTATGAAGGCAAATTTGCCCACAGATGCATTTTACCCAGTATGATCCACTTCTCCTGCATGTTGAGCTTTATTGAGGTTTCCCAAGCCTGCCTTTTCCTGAGACTTTTTCCAGGATTTTATGCTTTTGAAGAAATGCCCGAATAATGTGCTACAGGATGCTGAATAATCCCCTTTATTCCTGCTTTGTAATCAAGTTTCTGAATTTCTGCCACTTTCAAAATCCATATTTTTGGACAACCACAAGCACCATATGTTTAAAAGGGAGGGAGGATTTGCATGATATTTATGCATCCTGTGATTTTAAATTGTGTTGCCTTTGCAGGAGGAAAAAACCAGAACCTTTTCCACTACACTGGACAATGAGAAAAGTATCTTTCAAGGTGACAAATGCTAATACCTCAACACTCAAGAAAAGAAAGGATTTGCTTGGTCCATTGTATCTTCTCCTGCTTGGTGTGTCGTGGTGAAAATTGACCAACTGAGAAGTCTTCAAGAGGCAGAACAGGAAATGTATTTTCTCTGCTTTCAGCTCCTGAAGCACAAGGCTGCAGTGACAAAGAGAAAATAATGAAAACATACTAAAAAGTAAGGGGATCTGGCAAATAGGGCTTGAGTTACCAGTACAAATAATATTGCTCACACATTTGCATTTCACAATTCCCATGAAGAAACATGGTGCTATTTTTTCACACCACTGAAAAACAGAGTAAACTTCCTTTTACTGTTGATTTTTATTTCGAAAGAGCCTGTGGAAAGGTGTTTTATGCTTTCTGACAGCAGTAAAATTGAGTCAAATATTTGATTCTGATATGGAATTCCCACTCTCTGTTAAGAATTAAGTAGAAAGCTGATTGCAGCCCATTTATTTGTTAGAGTGAGATTTTAAAAGACATACCTCACAGTGTGATGCATTTATCTTAAATTAATTCTTTTTTCTCCACAGTGTAATCTTTCCAGGGAGATATCTAACATAGTTTGAATGCACATTCTACTGTAGGGAAATAAAACATTTAGGGGAACTAATGTAGTCATATCCCATTTCTATCAGTTCTTTCACCTGTTAGCCTCACATTTGTTTCAGCCCAGATCTGCTACAAATTCTGCCATTCTTATACTCTCTTATTCTTTCCTGGGACTCTGCTTTGTGTGTTGAAGGCAGAATAAATTCTTTAGTAGAAACTATCTGAATTTATATTTTGAGACCATGTCACACCATAGCCAGCCAATGTTCATGTGCTCTTGAGAACACAACAGGGCATAGAATTTCATCACAGATTTTCAGGTTAAGCCTGAATGTTTTCTAGGTGATAATTTCATACCTAAAGGTGTGAGAACTGCTGTTCATGCTGCATGATGAAACAAAGGTGTGGTTTGTGGGAGCCTGAAGAGATGTACTGCTGTATCTTTCTATAAAGCCATATTAAGGCACCCTGGGGAGCCACATTAGAATTTGGGACCTTAGGACCACACAGCTCAGGAAGAGCCTGATCAGAGGAGCTTTGCTCTTTGAGGAAATGTATTCTTTTATTGCTCTGGGTGTCAAATACTAAACTACCTGCACCAAACAGCAGCAGGAGTGCTGAAAAAATTGCTAGATAGGAATATTAGGCTGGAATATTAGGCTGGCATTTTGTGGAAAATCTGGCTTCTAACCTGCAGGAGGCAATGAGGATCTAGGACAGGTGAGTTAAAATCTAATCCTGTCCTTATTACAAGCAAAGGGTTTTTGCCTCGTGACTTAAGAGTGATTTGGAGAATAAATGGGATAAAAACTTGGAGTTCTCCAGTTGAAATTGACCTTGGGATCTTGATAACTGCAAATCAGATAATCTTTGACCTTTTTTTTTTTTTTTCATTTTGGAAAGAGCTGTAGCTTAAGAGGCCACAAAATATCATTTTCAGAACAGTTTTGGGCTTTGCAGAGCTTGCATCCACATGCTTTAAGAGGGAGAAAAAGTGTGTAAAATGTGCTGTGACTATTGGAGGCCTGGTGAACAGTCCCACCTGAAAAATGTGTTCTATACAACAGAGAAAAATGGAAAGCTGAAACATCAAAATGCCTTGACAGCAATTACACCCTCTTTGCTTTTTTTTCAAAGCACTTGCAGAAGCAGGCAAAAGGGAGAAAAGAGTGGAAACCAGTGTAAATTATGGATTTATTTTTTCCTGGAAATCTCTGACCAACCTGGTGCCCTTGTTGGACTATGCCCATAGCTGAGCACCCACACCACTATGACCTACAACCATTAACACAAGACAGAGCTGGAAGAATTATTCTCATGTTACTGGTAAATTGTGCTCAGATTACTCCACTGGAGGCCCAGCTGTGGTTTTATAATGTGCAATTACAATGTGTTAAGTGAGGCTGGTGCTTCCAGGAAGCAGGAGCATTGATGGAGTGTCTGTGCTCTGGGAGCAGCAGAGTTTTATTTATTTATTTATTTATTATATGCTGCTGAATAATGGAAGGGTCTATTTTATATTGAATTCATCAAATTGGGGTGCATGAAGCTGAGGAGCTTCACCATCACTCTGCCAGTCCTTGCCTTCATTACAGATTTATACTTTGGACCCATCAGCAGAACAATCTGCAATGAGGAGGTTTTTTTGTCGGGTCAGAACTGAAGGCTGTTTTTTTGGCAACTGAACAGAACTGAACTCTCTTTTTGGCAACTTTGTGATTTTTTTGGTGTTGATCAGAGCTTACAAGCAGCTTCTGTCCTTCCTGCTAGGAACTCCTGCTTGGTGGAGGAATCTGCTTGCAGTCTCTGCCTGGCAAATGTGGTGTGATCAATTGTCCTTCATGCAGGTAAAGTTCAGCCCACAAATTTGGAGTCAATTCTGTTTTCCTCTGTATCCTCTAACACATTAATCCACTTTCTGCAGAGAACACAAACCACTATCAGTTCAACAAACCAATAGAAGCAGTAAGAAAAGATGTCTTATTTGACTTAGTCCACTATTTATTTCAATATTTTTGGGACAAATACCTGTGAAGAAGTGATAGCCAATTCTGATCATTCTGTCACCCTATTCCGTCCAGCAAAAAACAGGCAGCTGAATGAAACCCTGTTGGCCCATATCATACAGATTATTCTTCTCTCAAAAGCTTCTTTCCCTTGACCACTCTTTAATGTTGCACTGTAATAGCAGTAATAACTACTTGCTCCAGCAGTTTTCCATGAATTTTTACAAAGTCATTGATGTGAAATTTGACTGGTATTAAACTACTTTTATCTCACATGTAATTGCTGCTGGCAGGCACCTTTCCCTTCTGCCTCCTAAATTTTAATCACTGTTACACCACATGTAATTAAATACATGCAGAAGGCATGTATTTTCGAGTTTTGAGCCTTGATTTCTTAATTTTAAAATGTTTTATGGTGGAATAAAAAGTTTACAATTCTCTAGCCTACAAAAAATGTAATCTTGTAATATATTGCTGTAATTGAATTTGCAGCTCCCAGTGACTTCCAAGGTTATTCTCAGAATGGCACTGGTGACAAGGGTGAAAGTGGCACAGATATTAACCCTCCTGGCACTTCCTGCAGTGGCCACTCCTTTAACAAATATTTGTGACATGTTTTACTCTCTTTGTCCAGGATATTGCCACTAAAACCCTGTAGATATTTTGTTTTCTTCCTCCAACACCTTCTAAGATGTCCTTGGGAGGGAGAATTTGCTTCCAAGCCTGACATGAAGCAAAAATAACATAAAAATAAAAACATCTCACCTGCTCATCATGTTACTCATATTTGATTTAAAGAGTGCTCAGGGCAAGTAGGAGGTTTCTTGATGCTTGGCAGATGTTTCAGAAGTCAGACAGTACAAAAGGGAGGCACAACTTAATTAAAATCATCACTTGCCTCAAAATATTGGGACAAACAGACCCATGAGGAATTTTGTCCATGTTGAAAGAGAAAAGGCTAGGGGGCAGCAGCAGTTGTGGGAGTTTCAATCCTTCCTGCTTGTTTTATCTTTGACCTGAAGTGAATGGATTCCTTTCCTTTCCTGGTCTTTGCTCTTCTGTGTTAAGCAAAGCAGAATAAGAAAATAGTTTGGTGGTTTTTTTGGCTTCTTTTTGGTTTTGTTTTTTTTTTTTCCAATTTAAATTTCAAAATTGATCATGGGCCATTTTAAAGCACAGCTTTAAACAGCTTTGCTGCACTGGCTGCTGGACACAACCAAGATGCTGCTTTAGATTGGTCCTTGCACAGCTCTGTGCTATGGCCATTCTCAGGTTTTTCATACCAGCAAAGTTTTGGCAACTGTCTTTTTCCCTAGTTTGCTTTCTTAGGGATGGACAGCTCTGTGGGGATTTTTAAAAATATCTCTGTAGTTTTTCTGTGGTTTAGGGTGTTTTTAGGGACTCAGCTTGTTGGTGAGTGCAACAGGGACTAAAGAATGCTTTGAAACTTTCAGGGGCTTTGTTAGCAAGTTTATGCCACTGCACAGGAGTGGTTTGGATGAACTTTTTTAATTGTCAAAGTCCAAAGTTCTAATTAGGTCATCCAATAAAGTAACTTGAGGTAAACAGCAAAAGCACTTTCTGACTCCCCTGACTCCAGTGAGAAGAGTGGATTGCTGGCACTTCTGAGACATCAGCCCATTCAGGTTTTTTTTTCTACAGGTAACAAGTGCTATTAGAAAGGAGACAAAAGACCCTTCTCTGTAATCATGGGAGGCAGAACAAAAGTAAGTGGTGACAAGGGAGATTCAGGCATTCAGAAGAAAGAACAAAATGCTTTCCAGTGGTAAAAATAATGAAAAAAACAGAGTAGCTTGCCTAGGGAAAAGGTTGAGTCTCCACCCTTTGAGCTATTTAAGAGTAAAATATCATCAGGTGTCTAAATTTTGTTGATGTTGCCAAACAAAAGGGAAGGTCTGGAGGGAATTCCACAACCTCTTGGAACACTATGCATTTGAGCAATTTGTTAGACATAGCTCTGGGATTATGGATATTTAAAAAAAAGATAGGCTGAACATTTTTACACAAACTACTAAATTTTGCAAAATTATCCCAGTGCTAGTCTGACCAACTTAGACTACTGAGTTTGCAAGAGCAGTGAGATGGTGTTTTTCTCCATAAAATATTAATTTTGGGGGTTTTTTTTGCTTGTTTGCTTTTTTTTTTTTTCCCCTGGGAAGTAAAACAGGGTAAAAAAGTTTCTTTAAACCCACTCCAAATCAAATCACTGCAATATTTCTACATGTTTATAATGCACCTACAATGTGCAGTGTGAGTCTTGCAATGAAAAAGTCTCAGATACAACAAGTACAATAAAACTCTCCATTTAAAACTTACAACTTTCTGCATCATTAGATTGTTTGGGAGAAATGCAAAAAAAAAATCCCTTATTTTTCTCTAATGAAGGATTTTTTTTTTTTTTTTTTGAGTGCTAAATGGCAAATTTCTGGGTCAAACGCCTGCCAATTTAATAGGAATTAAACCAGTGATGTGATAGCTCTGTACATTATTTGCAATTCAGGGAAGCATGAAATTTAGTCCTACCCTGTGCTGGGTCACCAGCATATTGCTGTGCTGACATTTGGACATGACTGCATTCCTTTCCTCTCTGCCTTGCAAATGAGCAGTTTGGAAATAAAAACAGAATTAAACTGAGGCAGGCCTGGCAAGAGAGCTGTTTCACCACTCCTATTGATGTTTTATTCCAGGGTAAAGTGTTATAAATACTCGCATAAAATTATAAATGCTATGTATTCAAAAGAGATCTGGAGTTCAATAATTAACCTTTTTATTTATATTCCTTAAAATTAATTTTTTCATTTAAAATGGCTGATTTTACACACAATATTGCTATACTCCATAGTGAAACCATGACTGAGTGCTATCTCTTGTTAGTGATGCTGTGAAGTTCTGCCATTACTATAATCTTTATTAATCTGCAGCCTGTGACAAAAGCATTGGCAAGATAAAAATCAGACTTTTATTCCTGGCTCCCAGCCTAATGTAAGGCAAAATTTTAAATTAAAATGAAATGGCTCTGTTGAAACCTAAAGTAAAAGTTTCTACTTATAGAGTCATCTTTCAGTAAGCATATTTTCATCTTTGATATACTGGGAAATAAGTGATCCTCTTTATTAAAAAAATCCCAAGCCAATATAAAAAAATAAAATACCTTCTCCTGTGTCTCTTTTTCCCATATCAACTTTTCATGGCTCATAGGATACAATCATCTTGTTTGAGATGGATTCTGGAGAACTTATATTGAGAGCTATTACTGGCAATACAAAAAGAAAAAAAAAAGACAAAGAAAGGAACAGAAAAGCAGAATTATTTTTCAGAGTGAGTGGAAATCATCAGCTTTAAAAACTGATCTTAGCATTACACACATCCTTTGGGAATATCCTGAAGTGTCACAGTTTGAATTTTAGGAAGAAAATTTTAATAAATCACGTTCCTAATGCAAGAAGGAGTTTTCTTCTAGTAGAACTTGTTGAAGTATCTTTATGTGTCCTCCTAAGCCATCACTACTTACTTTATCTTGAAAGACATTCTTATTGTTGATTTTTTTGGTAAGATTTATTTGTACTTCATGCTAAATGGAATGCTTTTAGAAATAAGCAGTCTAATTTGCTCTGTAAAGTGCCAGAAGAGTTTCTTCCAAGAGACTTTCTGCTGCAAACAAAATATTCTGCCAGCGTTTGAGATGGCATTAGAGTCAACTCAGAGCTTCATCACAGCCTTCAGTGGTAACCAGGTGAGTGAATTTGGGAGTAAAGTAAAGAAAATTTGTGTTCCTTGCAGTTCAGTTGTCACTTCATGTGTAGGATCATTTACAGTGGGAGTGTCTGACTCTGCTACAAAAGGTTCTGAGCAAGACTGAGAGAGATATTTCCTGTGTGTGATGTTGGCCCTTCCCCTGGGTGCAAGTGTCACCCTGAAAGAACAGAAATCCGAGTCACAGCTCAACTGTTTACAACCTGTCACATCTTGCCTGCAGTGCTGAGGTGCAAATCTTGCAAATGCAAATATTTCAGGTGGTTTTCCATTTATGAATGAGGCATTACTGATATGGGCACTGGAGAACCAGCTATGACAATAACCTGATTTTTTTTTAAAACCAGTATATTTTGAACCAGCACTGTTTCACTTTCCTCTCCCCAGCCATCACAAACCTGAAAACTTTTCAGTTATTTTTAAGTTTTTCTCCCATAGAGGTTTTTTTGGTATAAAATACTTGGAATAAACATTTCTGGAATAAAATTTGGCCCACTTAAATCAGCCTTCAGTAGGTAAGGACCATATAGCTCATACATATATTAATTATTGAAGACTGTCTAAACATTAACATGCCTATTATTTAAAATATTAACTATGAAAATTAATATGTGTTTAGATGTGATTTGTGTGTTATGTCTGCATGTATTTGCATGCATTTACTTGTACACAGATGCATGATATTTACCTTGAGTTTAAAAATGCTGTCAGTGCCAATCCAGCAAATATTTTATACCCACAATTGAATATGCATCTAAGCAAATGTTGAGCTCGTGGATGCATCATTAAGCACATCAAAGGGCCTAACCTTACCAAACAACCTTTTTGGGTTCAAATATTTACCCTGAGCTAATAGGAACATGATGTGCTGACAATGACACTGGAAGTTATTTGTATTTACATAAGTATTAATGGAGTGCTTCAAGGACCCTGTAAAGGGAACTCCATAAATTGGATGCTGTCATCTTTGCAACCTTGCCTGTAATTTTCCACTAGGCAGAAAAATATGATGGTCCAAATCACATTTATTACCAAAGCTGGGTAACAGTGTTGAAGTGACTTTAATATGAATGAGCACTGGATCTTTGAAGCATCCCAAATGACACTTTCTGAAAGGAAAAAAACATTAGTTGGTGGGAGGACACTCTAATAAAATCCCAAACATGAGGGGGAAAAGAAAAACTTTAATCCAGAGGAAGCATGTAGCATCAGGTTGTACAAATGATTCTTTTTTGGGGGTGTTCCCAAATGAAATCCATCATCATGGGAAAATGACAATGCTCAGTCAGCCTGGCAGTGTCAGATCTGATTCCCTATTCATTTCCCCTGTTAAAGAGAGTTCAAAAAAACTCTTTGCCACTCTATTTTCAGTGCTCCAGCTATTGATCCCCACATATTGCAATATCTCCCTTTTGCCCTTGGGTGTCCAGTACTTATTGTATGAGTCTACTAAAAACCATTGAGGCAGAAAAAAATCTTCTTGTTCCTCTGCCATGCCACTGCCCCACGATATCAGTGCACCTTTTTGTCATCCCCTGTGGCCCACCAGAGCCTGTTCATGGTGTCATTTTGAATAAGCAAAACACACAAAGTAAAGAGCAATAGAGGAACAGCTGCCTGTGCTGTGAGCTGGCCAGAAGCCTGTGCTCACAGCAGTTCAGATTGTCAGCTGCCTGAAATATCCTAGCACCAATCAGGCAGTTATTTCTTTGTAGGAAAGCTTTAAAAAGAAAACAAAAAGTGAAATGTTCCAAGAGGCAGCAGGAAGACTTGTGCCTATGCAACAAGTCACAAACCAAAAAACTGGCATGTTCGCTGGGTGTAGAGCAATGGAAAATAAAACTTAGCAGAATCTCCAGCTCTGCTTTTGTGTGATGCAGGAGAGGAGAATTATGAAGCATTTTTTGGCTGGGTTTATAGGGAGGAAAGGTTTTGCAAACTTGACACCCAAGGGAGTTTCCCAATTAAGAATGAAAAACAGAGCCAGTGTGCCTGTGCTGGTGCAGTACCACACAGCAGAGGGTCAGAATTTTTTAAAGCATTCCTAGTGAGGGGAACAGTGACATTTTCACACAAATGTTTGTGAGGATGCTGCAGGTCTTGCTTTGCTTGGTCTCTCTCTCATGCAGGTCTGAAGCCCAACCCCCACCAGGCATTAGCTCCACCCAGCTGTGTCCAGCTCAGAATTTTACCCCATTCTCCTCTCACCCAGTGTTCAGGTTGCTGGTTTTTAATTTTTAATTTGTATATTTTTATTTGGCTGTTTTTCCCCTTTATTTCATTGGTTTTTTTGGTGTGGAGTCTCTGCAGACTGTCTGAGCTGGCTGCTCCAAACCTGGAGTGCAGCTGGCAGGAGGACTGATAATGTCATTCCCTGATTTTTTATTTTTTATTTTACTATTCTCCACAGTAAAACATCTCAGGAAAAAACCTGGAAACTGTGACTGGCACGATGTATGCAGATTATTGCTATCTATTGAGTGTGAAAATCCTGCTTCTGCATGGGGTCACGATCAGGAAGGAGCTAATGATCACACACACATATTTTATTAATACCACCATGGCTTTAAGTGTTATAGTCAGAGTGGGTTCACAGCCACTGAGGTGACTTTCATGTTATCCATGTGAAAAACACAGCTTTTTAGGAACATAAACAAATCTGGAAACACCACTGCACACCTTTCAGCATTACAAAGATTAATGCTGCTCTCTGTCATTATGCAACAGATTTTTGGAGGAGACTCAATGGAATTATTGGTAGGTGGAACTAAAGCCCCTCGTGTAGCAAATGCAGCTGAGAGTGCAGCCAGCCTGGACCAGACTCCCACTCACAGAGCTTTGAAAGCAGCTGTCTGGAATTAAGGCTCTTGGGAAAAAAAAAAAAAAAAAAAAAAAAACAAACCAAAAAAACCTGAAATCAATGCCTTTCAACTCACTGGGAGATGCTTAAAGTGCTTGTTTTAATTCTGGCCTAAAAGACTTAAGGAGTTGCTTCTGAGAGGGAAAAAGAGCCTGCAGAGAAAACTAAATGCCTTAATGCCTCAATTTAGATAATTGCCAAAGTTCAGGCTTAAGAATCAGGTTTTTAGTTTTGATCTTCAGTTAGGAGAGAAAAGCCATTCACCTTGCTTACAAATTGCTAAATTTTGATTTGATTTCCAAGTCATCCCTAAATTCAGTCCAAACTGCCCTCTCGATCTTATAACTCTCACTGGGAAAATAATTTAAAGGACTACTGTTGATAGGCTTCCAACATTTTCTTATTCAAGACATCTGACTCAAACATCTCAACTGGGGAACATCATAGGGCCTGACTTTGAGAGTTTTCAAAAGTCTGAATTTATTTTGTTTTGGGTTTTGTTTGTTTGTTTGTTTTAGAGATTTTTTTTTTGGTTGGTTGGTTCTGTGGTGTTTTGTTTGTTTGTTTTGGAATTTTTTTCTTTTGGGGGGGTTTTGTTTGTTTTGGTTTGGTTTTTTTTTTTCTTTTTTTGGTGGTTGTTGTTTTTGTGAATGAGAGATTTCAGCCACCCCTTCTGAGGTTCAGGAGCAATCTCTTGTCCACCAGGACCCCGAGATCCTTCTCCACTGAGCTGCTTCCCAGCACTTTGGCCCCCAGCCTGTGCTGTAATAACAAACCTGTACTGATTATTTCTCCCCAGGTGCAGCACTCTACATTTCCATGTGTTGAATTTAAGATAATTCCTCTCTGGCCATCTCTCCAAGGTGCCCAGGTCCCTCTGAAGGGCTGCAGAGCTCTCTGGAGTCCCAACCCCAACCCCCAGCTTTGTGTCCTCAGAGAACTTGCTGAGGAGATACCAAACCCTTCACTGCACACTGCTCCCCTTCCACCCCTTCAGCTTATCTCTTCATCTGCATTCTGAAGAACATCAGCATCATTTTTAGAAGGAACTTAATGACAGGTAAACCTTTGTCAGGCAGATGGCTGCAAATTGCAGCTGTTAGAAACCCTCCCTTACAATCTGCACTTTAATAATTACTCACTGGTGAGCCCCTGTTTTAAGCTTCTCTTACAAATGATGTTTCTCTGGTGTAACCTGGTAGAAAACTGACAAATTCAGAGATTCTTAGACAATGATTTCCCGTCTTGCTGAGGCACAGGATTATCTATCTATCCAATGTCTTGGAACTGCAGAAATCCTCTTCAGACAGCATTAACAAAGTGCCTGAAATAGCTGAATTAGAGTAATTCATGCAGCTCCCTAATAACTGCAGCAATGCACACACACACATCTTTTCTATAAAATATTTCATAAAACTACTAAATTTGTACAATTTTTCCTCAAACAGTGTAAAATTCACTGAGAATGAGTCTCACATTTCTTAAGATATCAAAGTTTTGTAGCAAATAAGCATTTCTTTGAATTCTGACCATGTTTAAATTATTCTTTATCCACACTTTAAAATAGGACCTAAAAAAGCCTACTAAGTTTCAGCAGCTACTGAAACTTTTTTTTTTTAAAAAAAAGTCTATTTCTCTTCTCCTTTGCCTGCCCCATATCCACCACCTTGGATGTGCACATTCCATGGGCATTCTCCTTTTCAAAAGAACAGGTGTAATCCATCTGTGGGAAATGAACAAGACACCAAGAAAGCTGAAAATTCCCAGTGATGCCAGAGAGTGGGAGCTTGGCTGTGGCTCCTCTGCCCTTCTCAATACCAGGACAGGGAAGGAATAAGCACAAGAACCCTCCTCTGACTACAGGAAATTGAAACAAGGAGTTTTATACCTTGCTCTGGAATTTAGGAGCCTCCAAAGGGACCCAGAATGTAACACAGGAAAGCAGGGAAAGCAAAATTATTTTGTTGCCCTTTATTTCTCAGAGATTTTACAAATCTGCAAGCCAAACAGCATTCTTAGGTACAAACTCTGTTTGCTCTTTTATCCATGTTTACTTTAAAAATGCATTTTCCCAGTTTTTCAAAATGCATAATTAGTTTCTAAAAATAAAGGACAGAGAACATGATTTGTTTATGGAGGAGGCCAGAACAAGCACCCAGTCATACCTGAATAAATAAATACAGGAGCCAAGAGCAAATAGGGAGGGAAAATGACTGGGTATTTACTTACTTACCTGAGAGACTGATGATTGCCAAAATATTATGTTTCTTTAAATGAAGTGACATGATTTAATGCTGCCACTTGAATAACTTTGTCTCAGAAACTGCTGTGAAGCTGAAAGGAGGGAAAATACTCCTCCATTAGACACCACTTTTCCTCCTTGATGGGAAACCCTGAGATACCTCAATAAAAAAATCACCTTTTCCCCTCATAAACTAGGGGTGGGCTCTGAACTGGTTCACAGTTCTATCTCAGAGCAGGAGAGAAAAGAAGCTGAGCAGGAGTTCAGCCTTGTGGCTCCTTGCTTTAATACAGCCCCAAAGCTCCCAGTAAATCAGTGTCACAAGGTGACTGAGATTCTGCCCCACCAGGATCTTGCATGGGTTTCTGTCAGAGCTGGTTCAGGTCAGCACACTGAGCAAAGAAAACATAATCAGAAATCAGAGCATTGGCCAGAGCCTGGCTGGAGAGCTGTGATCAGTCTCACATGCCCTCACTGCTGTGGCTGTGCTTGGGCTGTCAAGATTTTGAGGTAAGAGCAGCGAAATCGATCAAGACGCAGCGGTTTTGGTTCACCCATGGGAGATTTCCCAGCCAAATCACCAAAGAGTGTGGTGGGTTCAGTGCTGGCCAATCACCAGTGCACTCCTTTCCTGCTGTGAGTGGGATTAGGAGAAAGGCAAAGCAGGCTCAGAACTTAGAAAAGGTATAAAGAGAAATTTATTAACAGTAATTACAAGAAAAAAGTAATAAGAATCAAAAGAAAACATTCAGGACACTTTTCCTCCCCCTTTTCTTTCCCAATGACAATGTAAAGAAACAAAACCTAAAATTTCAGTCAGTTTACCATCTCTAGAATAGTCTTTCTTCAGTTCACTTAGGGAGACAAGTTCCCTGGACTGTGTTTTTTCTTTTCCTTTGGACCTGTTTAAACCTGCCCTGGACTGAACACCCAAATGCCACAAATGCAAAACCAGGACACAAGACTGCAGCAGAACTCCCACTTTGGGAAATATTTCCTATTTCCACTTCCATGGTGCAAAACACTGGAAGTAACAATAATGCTTACTACAGACCAAGTGCTTTTTTCCAAAAAATGCTTGTGTCAAGGTCAGGAGGTAGAAAAATCTGCAATACCAAGCATTGAATTTGCTACCAAAGGGCAGTGCAGTTGTTCCTTCTAGTGCAGTGCCTTCTTCCTTTTCTCTGAATTCCTAACCATAGTCCAAAAAAAGCTTTAACTTAAAATACTTCCTAACCCCTGCATTGATTTGTTCAAGGAATTGACTGTGTGGCCAATCAAGTAACCCTGAAGTGATTAATTAGAACATGTTCAGTTCTAAATGACTTGTTATCATATAATATACCAATGAAGGAAACTGGCCCAGTAACTCTTTTTTGCCAGAGGAAAAGAAAAAAATTGAGAGGAGATTTCAAATGGGTTGCTTTCTAATCAAGATGTGCAGAAAAGTTCCACTTTTTTTTTTTTTTTTTTGCAGTGCAGACAAACAGAAGCATTTTTACATTATTTTGAAACTTCTTGACATTTGAAAATAGTAATTTCATTGAGATGAATTTTTAATATCCAAACCCTTAGGACCCCCTTGGCTTTAAATTTAAATTTTCACAATGAAGATTGAAAGAAAAGTCAATTTTCAAGTTAAGATCATAACATGCCATTCTGGGTATTGAGGTGATTTTTCTGTCATTGAGGAACATGTCTTACTGTGGGAAGAGAAATAGGATTGTGGGGAGCCTACATGAGCTGGATATTGTGGTTTGACAAGAAGGCTCAAAGCTGTAATTCAGCTGGCAGGAAATGACACCAGGAAACAAATAAGGTAAAGTCACCCAGTGGGAAAAGTTGAGTCTTTACACAGACAGAAGCTGGAGAGGTAAAAAAAAGCTGTGGAATTGTAAGGATGCTGAAATAAAATGTGGGAAGGAAGAAAAACAGTTGTGTCATACAGAGCACCCAGCTTACCATTGGCATAGGATTCTGCCTGAGACAAAAAAAATAAAACTGCAAACCAAACCAAAAGAAAACAAAACAAGAAAACCACCAAAAAACCAAACCAAAACCAAAACCACAACAAAAAACAACCAACCAACCAAAAAACAAACAAACAAACAAAACAAAATACTTTTTGTCTAGACTTCAGGTTCTGAGTCCAATAAATGTGCTTTCAGTATCAAGCTAGTAATATTACAAAGCAACTTAATCAGACAAAGACTGCCCCTGAATCACTTTCCTGTGCTGTGGACACTCTAAATGAAGCAGGCAAAAAGATCTCTGCCAGATGGGGAAGAGGAAGCACCCAGATGGAAATGCAGGCTGGTGTCCTGTCAATCTGCTGCAGCTGTGCTTGCCCAATCAAACCAGAAGAGTCAAAGAAATTTCAGAGGATTTTTTACCACACATCAGTCTCCCTTGGTCAGCCAGCAGCATCTGGGATGCCAGAGGAAAGCACGGAGATTTTGACTGCAAGCAATTTAAAGAATAAATAGAAAGTCTACCCTGAATGAGGATTGGAATGGTTTTTTACATGCTAAACATTTGCCCTGCGTATTCTTTTCACAATGGCAGTGTAAAAATGGATGCCTGTTAGCTCTATAAATGCCTATTACTTCTGGAATTTCCAAAATGTCTGCAGTGTTTAGGGCAGCTAAAACTGGGGAATGCATTGCAATGATTTAAAATACTTCTGTCAGTTGTCCTGGTACTTTTTGAACAAGGCTGATTGCTTTTCAGTCTTTTGAAATGCACCTGTGCTCTCCTAGTCTAGAAATTATTTACAACAAGGTAAGAAAAGCTGTCTAAAATGCTCTCATTAATTCTTATATTCTGTTTTTTTTTTTCTGTAAGCACAAACGTTAAAGGAAAAAAAAAAATCTTTGTACAATTAGCTAAAGTCATAATCCTGTAAATTTTTCTGCTTGCCACTGCAGAGGCCCAAAAAGTTATTCATTTTCCTAATTCTATCACTGCCATTAAGTGAAGATATTACAGTTTCCCCAAACTGTAAATTTTATATTTAAAAAGTCAGGCCATATCCTGAGGTATCTGACATCTCTCCAACAAAACAATCCCCAGTGTGACAGCTGTGCTTTGACAGAGAGAATTAAGACAGCTTTGACAATACATCACTGAAGTGATTCTGATCCCTGAGTATTTCCAGCTGTCTTTTCTGACCTTACTGAGAACTAATGTTTTTCCTTGCTTTTCTCATCACTGTCCATGTCACCAGATGTGCTATGCTACCCACAGGTCTTTTTTCCAGAGCAGCAGCAGGGAGAATACTGAAACTCAGGGCAAGAGACAGCATAAAGTGCTGTTGTAAACTGAGAGAATCAACAGGAAGGAATGAGTGGTTTGAGGTTTATTCAAACTAGGATCCATTTCCATGCAAAGAACACCACAAATTTATTATCCAGCTCCTCCAAGTATGCAATACAGCATGGGTAATTTCAATTTGTAGGTACTGTTAATTATTCCTGTTCCATTAATAACCATGGGAACTTTTGGCTTTTGGTAGGAAATTAGAAATCAATTTGAAAAGTAATTACTTCATTAAATTTATTAATTATGTGTTATAACCACCTCAATCTTCTTTAAAATGAATGACAGGATGCTTTTCTCATTCATTATTCTATATGAATTTAAAAAGTGCTACTTTCATTTTTAATCTCAGGACAATGAAGAAGAGCTATAGAAGATATTTCTGAACCAGATGGGTAGGAGAATTCCAAAACTGGACATTTATGTCAGTACTGCAGCCAGAGAAAGCAAAACTGAGATATTTAATTGCTGATTTCAATGAAATATGGGCTCGAGGTTGCTTCTCTTAAAGGCATGCTCTAGGTAAGAAGAAACAGCACCTTCCTAGGGCTTCCATTTTCTCATGTACATGTGAGAACAGAAGAAATGAAAGTATTCTTTCTTGAATCTTAAGGAGGTACCTTTATTTTTTTTTTTTTATCCAATGTGTGGTTTGTTAATCTGTCTGCAAAGAAATTTTTAGGTGAAAAGAACAGGAAAGCATCAAGGAAAGAATTTATGTCTGCTGCAACTCATTACAAAACTTCAGCCAACTGTTCAAAATACAAACAATTATATGTCCAGAATGCAGGACTGAAAATAGGCCTTAAAAATATGCAGGAGTTTTCACAAAATAAGGTTAACTAGTTAAAGGCTTCACTAAATGCCTCCCTTTCAATTAATCTGCCACACTCCTCACACATGTTCTTTTATCCAGTTTAGGGAGCTTCTGGCTGTTTTCACTCTGGCTTGTGTGTTAGCAGCAAGGAGTCAAACCTAGTTATTTGCATGTTTTTCCTCCTCTTTCATTCTGCACTTCTATGGGCTCATAATGCACACTGACTGACTTTTTTCCCCACACCTTGAGTGATGAAAGGGTGAGAGATAAAGGAAAGTTGTCAGAACATCAGTAAATTGGAATCTGTAAAAGTAAGGTGGTTAAATATTCAACATAAGCAGTTGCTGTGGCACCAGAAAAGCTTGAGAAACAGCAGAGGAAGTGAGTAGTTTCATCATTCCTTGAGATTGCTGTGGGCACTGTGCAAAGCATCACAGATCTCTGGTTTAGGGAGAATGCAGAGCACTTCTACTCTCCTATTAACTCGTGGGCCCATATGTGCTTCTGCTTCCCTGGTGTGGCAGAGCCTCTGCTGGGCTCTCACAGAGTCCTGAGCCTGGTTTCTCTTTGCATTTGGGGACCAAAATTTTGTCTGTTGCAGGAGCAGGAGGGAAAATGTCTCAGCAGCATGGAGAGGACCCAAAGTAAGAGATGGGACTGGGAGAGGTGGGAGAACAGGGTAAGGATGGGGCACACTTTTAGCTACTGCCTGTCCTCTGTCAGCAGACACTGAAATAAGCAGAGATTTGACACAGTTGAGCTCCTGCTTTCAGCACCAAGAAGCCCTGGGGACAAGTGATCTTCTGGAGCTGCTTCCTTTTGCTGCATGGTGGGCAAAGCCCTGGTCAAGCCTTCATCTTTCTTCATTCTTCCTTGCAGCGAGGTAAATCCATGTTTCTTGTATCCACAGCCTCTTTAAGAACTTTACATACACTTGAGAAGTATTAATATTTATTTTTCTCCAACTTCTCCTTCCCTGGCCTTTTAAAATTTAACCTGTACTTAGCCTTCATTAGCTCTTCTGTGTAGTTCCTGGCTTCCAAGAACTTTGATATTTCTCACTCACCTGTAGACTTTTTTTAAATCAGTCCACACCTTCCCTGAAGTGTAATGTTAAAAAACTGGATGAAACCTTCCAATTGGTGTCTTGCCAGTGAAGAGCTAAGGAATTATTTGACATTTCTTATTTATATTCCAAATATCATTGGTTGAAACAATGTCATCCAGCTTCTTGCTGTAGCTGTCGATGCCTGACCAGGAGAGTCTTTAGGTTCCTTTAAAATGAATGTCCTGACTTTGGGGTGTGACCCATCTGAGGTTTTTACCTCTAAACTTTAAATTAGTTAGTGGAACTGTACTTCAGAAGTGCCTGTTCATGTTGGTTCATGGGATCATAGAGTGGTTAAAATAAAGGTACTCGCTTGCAGTGTGCAGGACTGCTTTTCTCCAGATAAATACAATTCATTCTTCATTTGCCAGCTGTTTTATACTTCTGGATGCTGGAGAATATGGGATTGGAAACTATTTCTTGATCAGCATCATTGACTCCTGTCTCCTGCACCCTCTAGGAGATATAGATATATTTATATAACACATAATTCAGGAGCATCTTCACACACAAAAGCATGCTGCAAGTCACAGAGCACTTCCCAAACACCCATTCCATGTGTAGTAAAAGACCAAAGTTTCAGATGCCACATGCCTCAGGAAAAAGGAAGGATGATGATTCCTCTGTGCTCCTGGCAGAGCACATTAATGAAACCACCCTGAATGCCCCTGAAAAGCAGAAAAGGACCATACCTACCCAGGGCGGGTCAATGTTAACTGCCAAACTGACAAGCAGTTGGAATTCTCTGCCATCCTCAAATCTGGAAATTGTTTCTGTCTTGTGTGGCTGAACATAGCACAGATGTGTCAGGCTAAAGGAAACCCTGCACCCTGAGACCACTAACTGTAATTTAGAGGATTTAAAAAAAAAAAAAAAAGTTTCTAGTTTATATCTACATTTGTCCCCTCCTGAAACCCTGCACCACACACATGTCAAGTGCAGTCCTACTGTTTTGTTAGAATTGTTATCTGCTGTCCTTATAGCAAGGGGGTGCAAAGCCAGAAAAATGCAGATTATTTGGAGTAGCTCCAGCAGTTCAGTCAATAAGGAGGTTCAGTCCTGTGTCTCTTCAGATACAGACACAGGATTTAATTTTCTGCACACATTAAGGAGTACATTCTACTTTTTTGGAGTAAAACAAAATTTTTTTTTTTTTTTTGCCTGCAATGAATTGCAGTTAATACTACATACAAAATGCTGAAAGAGTAGCAAAGTAGAGTAGCAAGGAGTAGCATTTCTGAATGAAAATATGACATTTTATATACCCTTAAGGAAAAAAATTGCTAGCTCCCTGGAGCTACTCTGACCAATTTAATTTACCACATCACTACACATATGAAGTCAAAACTTCCCACTGCCTTTCCATCTACACATAAAACTCAGACTATCAGATTTTTTTTTCTTGTGTGTGTTTTCATTATATTCCCTTAGACTCACTATTTAATAGATATTCACATGGTTGTGATTCTGGTCTCTTTTAATTTGATCTCTGCATTTCACCAGAATAGAATCATACACTCAATTCTTAAGTGATAGAAGAAGGTCAAAGCCAAAAAGTGGAGGCTGCCCAAAAGCATTAAGGAATTGCAACATTTAGGTAAATCAGTTGAAAAATTGAATGGATTTCTATTCTTTATGACCTTAGAGCTGACAAAGCCCTGTAGCAGGTAAGCTCTGAGTTAAAAATTAAAAATTTTAAACCATCCCTAACCAGAGGATATCTAAGCCAAACCTAAAGCTGTGAAAACCAAACACCAACTACAGAAACTCATTTTCCTGCTACCAGATTCATATCAGATCCCTTTGTTTAGGATGAAACAAAGAGTTTGAAACTGTGAGCATTTCACCCTAGGAATGAGGAAAGGCTCAGCTGAGCCTGAAAAGATTTGGTTTTATATGTTTGGGGATGTCATGAGGTCTCAATACTGCTTTTAAAAGAGTATAAATCAGAAATGTTGAATGGATCACCCTCATCATAAAGCACCTCGCAAATTGCTACACAATTGAAGTTAATTTCACGTTGTTAGTACGATAAATACCTGAGAAAAGCTGGGAATTGTGTGCTCAGAGTTCTTGTATATCAGGTGCCAGGTCTTCAACCTAATTTGGCCCAAATAGATCTTTCATTAACACTTTGCTCTTTTGAAGAGGAAATTTAGCTTGTCTTTCCATATTAATATGTTCTTTTATTCCTAAATCATACCTTGCTAAATAATTTTTATCATTACAGGGCACTAAAATCTCCAGCTAGGAGACATTTAAAACAGTAACATATTTCCACTTCAAATTTAGAAAGAAAAGCAGGGGAAAAAAATGGTGTGTGGTGCTGAGGGAGAGCATCAGAGCAAAAATCTTTGAAAGATGAGGCATATGAAACTGGCTGTCTGCCTGGCTTCCTGATGTTCTCTTTTAGGTTCTTGCTGAGACTTACTTGAATTTCAAATTGTTTTCTAAGCTGGTGAATAGCAGGTGCTTGCTAACCAGCTCATAATGAGTACAGAGGTCCAGCTCCATGGAGGCTTCTCTCCCTGCTTTTGGCTGTCTCCTGTACGTGTGGAGAAAAAGCACAGGAGCTGGAAATTGGACATTTTAATTGAAAGAGCACATACAAGAGACAATTTTGAACCCTTCTGAACATAGAGGGCTAAAAAAGAAAGCAGGATGTGGTTATTTTATTATGCTATGTATGCTGTGATATATTTGGGCATGTGTATATTATTATCCTGAAACAAGGATATTTGCAAAAAATGCTGAAATCAAACATTTACCACAGGTTTTTTTTCCTTACCTGGGCAGGTTCTTGTTCCAGGCTGCTCATTCTAGAGGCAAAAACTAACAAACATCAGTCCAGGCTCTTTCTTTTGACTAACATCTCTCTAAGGTTTAATCACAGAACATAAAAGAGTCTTCACTAAATTATTCCTTTTTTCCTCACTCTTCCCCCATTAATCCTGGATTAATGGTTTTAACATGTTTTGGGACTTTGTGAAATTATATCTTTGCAGCTCTGGAATGTGTGTAACACATAAAATGTGCAGTCTGCTACAAAAGTGCCACATAACTCCCCAAAATGAGGCCATTAACGCTGCAGTAAAATCAAGTGACACCGAGGACAATAACTGGCAAATGGGGAAACTGACCCAGCACAGCATTAGGTCAAAAATAAGCTGTAAAACCCAAAAATCTCCTCAGCTCCACAGCTGGAATCCGTCTTCTGACTCTGTAGAACACCCTCCACTCTTCTCCTCCACCACAGTTTCCATGGAAAGGGAATCAGCAGGAATTTTGGAAGCAAGTCCCAGGTGAGAGAGTCCCCTGTCTGGGATATCACAGGGTCACAACTTCAGTTTAGCAGAGTCATGATTGTCTTGTCCATTGCTAACCAAATAGGAGAGAGAAACTGAATAATGTAAGCAAAAACCATTTCTTTGTTATATAATACAATATAAAATTTAAATAACATTTTCTTATAACATTTATTTTCTATTTCTTTTTATTCTGCAAATAGAGATGTAATATTTTGCCATTTTAAATAAACATATAAAGCAAGCTTTACTTTAGAAAAACAAAGTATTTAAATAAGTTTGGAATGATTGTCATGATAGCAAAGGAACCTTTATTTACAAAAAACCTGCAGACTGACTATCACCTAGTTCAATTCAGTGTCAGCCCATTGATTCATGGAGGCTTTGTTGATTTATTGCAGTCAAGGATCTCATCCAACATTAATAAATTCCATTTTAAATGAATTGTTGTAGAGATTGCAGTATCTTAGGTTTGGTTTTCTTATTAAGCAGTGAACTGATTGCATAACCTATTGAGTGAGGAATTTATGTATTCTCATTACTGAGGAGTTATCTGCAATGCTTTATTGATGGATTTGTGTCGGATAATCCATAATTATCCGTGGCTAAAAATAACTGAAAAACTACCACAAAAAAGTCAATGAAATTGTTGATGGAGAAAAAACTAATTCTGTATTTTGCCCAACACAAAATATGATATATAAAGCCATTCCCTTCAGGCAGGTGAGGAGATAATCTATTTTGATTGCTCTTCTCATGAATGTAAAGCCATGGAAAAATTGGATATTGCATTGGAGGCACCAAGAGGATGGAATGAGAAGTGGTCTTTCTTTGCCAGGTGCACAAATGTCATTAGCACAGGACACTTCTCATTGATTATGTGGCAAAATAAGGTTTTGTTACCTGTGGAGGAGCTTTTATTTGGAAATTTTGGCCCTTTGCATCCTGTTTGTGCTCCTTTCTCAAGAGAGAGCTCAGGGAGTGAGGTAAATAGGTAATCCCTGCTTGGGGAACTGGCTGGTGAAATTGAGAAGATTTGACAGAGATGTTCATTTCTGCAGTCATGTCTGCCTTTGTTTTCTTTGGAGGGAAAAGCACAGCAGTTTCCTGAATCTCAAAAAGTTTCTTCACAATCACACAGGAAGATCTATTTACTTGGGCTTTTGAGCAAAGGGATCATGATGAAACTCAGGTGTTGGAAAAAAAACCCAAAGAAACTGTGATTTTATTTTGCTTTGCTTAGTAATAGATCTGTCAGTCTTTCAAAGTATAGATTTACTCAGTTGTGAAGGCCAGTACAGATGGAAGTACACCCACTTTCCTTGCTGCATGTGCATCACCAGTGCAGCTCCCTCAGCCTCCTGATTGCTTTTTGGCCAGTGGGAGCTCTTGTTTGAGGGGGAAATTGGATCAACAGGGAAAGAGTGACCTTGTGAGTGGTTTCTTAGAAGATAATTCCCTGCCTAAAGGGTTTGGGGAAATAATATGAAAGGACAGTTGAGTGTCAGCTAGAATGACTGTATCTTTTCTGCAGCTTCTGGAAACAGCAATTCCAGAAGTGTCTCAGCTGTCTGCCACATCTCCCTGCCCATCACCAGCAGCTGGGGTTTCTCCTTCCAGTTTCATTATCCTTTAAAGCACCCTTCATCAGTCAACCACTTTTTCACATTAGAACCCAGTGAGGGAAACACTGCTCACATGCCCCTGTCTGTCAGAACACAGCTGGTTTGAGCTGTTTCATGTAGGGGAAAGGATTGAGAAGATGTGTTTTGCATCTTGGTGGTGTGGGTTTTTACTTTCACCTTCTGGGCATGAAACAATGCAGATTCAGTAAATAGGTCTAACTGTGTGTAATGAGAATGATTTCAGTGCTTTAGGTTCATTAGTCTCACAGTGTGAACTTTAATAAAAATGAATTTGACTTGATTAGATGTAATTACAACAATTTGAGTTAAAATTTGTGTACCCTTACATGCTTATAAAAAGGGTGATTATTTTAAAATATATTTGGGTAAATGACAGAGAAAAACATGAATGGCTGTCATACAAATCAGTGACAGTAATTCTTACTTTACAGAAAAGGAACTTTTAATCACTGGGCCCAGTGGTCACTTCACCCTCTAATTCGACAAAATTATTGATCATCCACCTTTAATAAACAGGACCCTTGCATAAAGCCTGTACTTTATGTGTAGGCATGCAGGTAGCACAATCATCTCACAGTGGACATGTGAACATTTTCAGGGGTTGCACATGGTACAGAAGTCACTGAATTGGTGCCAAAACTTGTGTATAACTGAGCCAATCTGCGTTCTCTACACATTATGGCTAATGGTGATGGTCTTACCAGCACTGGACACCTTGTGCTGCATCTTTAGCTGAAGGGCAAGAAGGATCTTCACACCACACCACAGGGAAAGCAGATTAATTTACCCTGGCAGGTCTGAATAACCCACAGATCTCTGCAGTCACACCCACCCCTCTTGCCTGAAACAACCCTTTCACCATTTTGTTTTTTTCCTGTCCCCACAGAATTTTCTCAGTGGAGTAGAAGAAGGAAGGCATCAGACCTGAAACACCCTGAAGAGTGTGAGGTCTCACAGCCAGGCCCAGAGCCTCCTATTCTCTGCCAGCTTTTATTTTCAGGGTACTGCAGCATTGTGAGGTGCCTAGAAAAAAATCATGGTACATTCTGAGATTAAATCTGATTATAAATCTTTTTTACCAATAAAACACAGCAGATCTACAGAGTAGTCTTGCTTAAGGAACTTGTAAATAGGAAATTTCCCAATACTGTGCAGCCAAATTACCCATCCAGTCCACATGTGAAGGTCACTTTGGAGGGCAAGATGGCATTTTGCTGTTTTGCAGTGTTTCTGTCTCCATCACTCTCTGCTGTTTAAAATGACTTTAAAATGATAAAAACTTGGGCTAGCAACTAACTTTAAGACAGAAAAAATGCCTGGTTGGTGCCTTCTGTGAGAACCTGATAGTGCAGTTGTTTGTGGCACCAACTGCAATGAAAAGTAGAACAGTTCTATTCTGGTTGTTCCTAAAAGGTAAGGGGAAGTAAACAACCATAAATAGTGAAAAGATAATAAACTCAGAAGAACCCACCACTTCAAAATGTAAAAATGTTGGAGAAAGCCTTTGTCTGAAAAAATGTGATTTCCTTCAGTTCAAAGTGTGACCAAGCAGAGCTGATTGAGTGACCTGCCCTGGAACAGAAAGGTATGTGGGGTATTATATCTCTAACAAGCAGGAAACTTGTGCCTGTTTGATATGAGCAATACACAGAGAACAAACTGTGTTCCATCCACATTCACCTTGATGAAGGTCATGCCTGGGAACTGCAAATTGTGAGAATCAGAGACTTTAGACAGTTTGAGCATGTCTAACTGCAAGCCCATGGCATCATGGCATTTGGGTTTGAAGGTGGCATGAATGTCTAAGGACCAAAATACTGGTTTGTTTTTTAAAAAGCTCACCTGCTATGATAAAGCTGTTTCTTCCACTAGGCAGGACAGATGAGAGCAATCAAAGCACCACGTTCTTGAAGTTGCAGGTTTGAGACACAAAAGACAAAGCAGTATTAGATTTAGACTTTGTGAATGACCTGGAGTATGAGCTAAAAGTAATTTAGGTGATAAGCAGTGCAGTTATTCAACCCTTGATATCACCAGTAATCATTTTAAAAATCACTCTGTGTCTCTGCACAGTTTGCCAAGCAGCAGCATTTGCTTCTTCCTGTAATTCAAATTCCCCTGGGAGATGCTGTTTTTACAGGAGGCAGGGATTAGCAGCACTGTTAAAGCAGGCCTGAAGTTCTGGAGGAGGGAGCAGCTAAGAAAAATGAGATTGCCTTTAATGGGGATCATGTACACAGACAGCCAGGGGCTAAAACAATTCTGGCTAAATATATAACATGTCTTTATTGTGTGTTCTGAAACTTGTCAATATGTAAACTTGAAAAAACCCTGAAAATCAACACGTAAACATCCATCACTCCCTACAGAACGTATTTAGCACCTCTGAATTTTAAAAGGTTAGCCTCTTAACCCTGTGCTTGTGGTTTGAAATGGTTGGAAGCCACCGTCTGTTTTAAAGAAAATAAAATTTTATTCTATTCAGTTTACAGATTGAAGATAAACTAGGATGATTTGCTGAGTCCATTGCTGAGCTACACAATCTCCATAGATGACAGACCAGAGGTTTTGATTCCAACATACTATTTGAAAATGTGCACTTCATTTCTTCTTTTTAACCCACAGATCACTGCTTTCTCAATTGAAATTGGGTTTGTATTTTTTTGTTTGTTTTCCACTCCCCTTCAGCTCCTGATTGTTTTGCTAGCTCAGTGATTTTGCCATTTATCTTCTAGTGAGAAACAGGCCCAAAATTAATTAGATGTAGAAATAATATGACAGCTATTGATATGCTTTTCATAGAGAGAAATCTTCAAGAAGAAAGGTTCAGACAGAAAGACAATGAGCAGAAGACCCCAGTCCTCCCCTGGAAGGCCTTAAAGGAAAGAACTTTTACAGAACAAACCTGTGAGACCCTCTAGAAAGAATAAAGGGAAAAGCAGCCCCAGTCAAACATGACCAAAGCAATATTTCTGTGTCCTCTGGCAACTACAAGCCCATTCAGAGACCACTTTAAAAAGGTATTACCTGCTCAGTGCACTGAAAATGATGATGGGAATAAGATCTGCTGGGCTTGTTGCTGGTTCCTGTAATGGTTATTCCACTTCGAGGCAGATTTTCAGAAGTTTACTAAGCTAAATCCTTTCCCCTCAGTTTGCTGCCTTCAGGCACTTCTTTTCTCCAGTGTCTTCACTCACCTTATTTCAGCCTTTCTCAGCTCAGGCATTTAGGAAGCTGGAGCTGATTCATACATCTAATTTGAAGTCACTCAGATCCTGGATGGATTTGGGTCAGCTGTAGCCACCTGGGGAATGTTACTCTTTTATGCCATGGTTAAATTTTATTTTGATAATACATTAATAATAATTAATATTTGCTGAATGACCTGTGCTTTAGGAAGAAAGAGGTGCTCTGCATGTGTGTGGAAGCAACACAATAAAGTACTAACCTGTCAGGGGATAAAACACAAAGAGCTGAGTGGATCTGTTGGATTTTCTGGAATGCCAAGCTCTGGAGCACCTTGGCCTTGTGTATGTCTGGCTGCAGAAGTCATTCACTGTGTGGGACTGGATGCCATAAAATCCCTGTGCCTGCTGTACTCAGTGCAGAGTGAACAGATAGACAAAAGTGACTTCAGCACAGCTTTTAGTGAAACCACCCTTGCTGTCCAGCCTCTGGGGCACCAATGATTCCTTTTCCATTTCATGATGGAAGTTAATCTTTGCAATTTTATGTTTACCATCCTCTCCCAATTCCTCAGTATAATCTCATTTTGGGATGCCTCTACCTTCTTTAAGGGATGGTGGGACACAATAATTGCATGTTTGTCTCCACACTTCAGTGGAAAAACTGTAAGCATCAATCCTATTGCATACAGAAGGCCCAGCTCTATAGAAGAAGAAAAACAATTGGAATCTATGGATTTCCCAGCTTTTTCAGGCCAGTTCCTACATTTCTTTTTTTGGGATGTCTTGTCTGGTTTCTCCTAGGGACTGAGTGAAGACTGAATATAGATCTCCTCTTTTGGATGATTGACAGAAAGTGTGGTTAGACAAGTCTTTTTAGAGTCAGACATAACCCCAGCATAAGGGATCTCAGAAAAAATACTGACTTTTTTGTAGCACAAACCTCCCTCTCCCCTGAGTAACACCCTATTACAGTCACTGCTGACAGAATAAAGAGCTATCAAAACAACAAGCTTCAAAATAAAACTCAGGGAGCTCTTATAAAACATGAAAGCTCTGTGCTTCAAAATTCTGGACTGACAAGAGCACATTTACAGTGAAAAGTTTGGAGGGAAATAAATGAAATAAATCAAACCCCTGTGTTAAAACAAAGAAAGCTCTAAGAATTATTTACTATGCATCAGATTAACTGTAGTCTAATGATCACAGTGAACTCATTTCCAGTGGCATATATAAACCCAAATGTTAATCAGGAGAGGGGTGGGAGGAGGGAAATGGCAGAGCATGAGGACAGCTCTGGGTTATGTCACCACTCCAGTGCTGAAGGTGACAGACAGGGAACAGAAAAACCTCAAAAGCCAGGAGAAAAGTGAGGCAGATTTAATACCTGCTACCCCAGAATCCCTGCTAGGGCAGCTTTTGGCAATCTCAGAGACAAGAAATCGAGAGAAAAGTAGTGGGTGGGAAGTTCTTAGCCAAAGGGAGAAATTCCTTCCATGCCAGCTTTTTGCCTGACAGCAAAGGGAAGAGGAGAAACGCTGTGGATGGGCCCATCTCAGCCAGAGGCTGTCACATGTAATGAATCTTTTCCAGGATGAATATTTAATTAGTTTCAAGGGATTATGAACCTAGAGTTTATAATTTTCATTTACCTATGCACCACTTGCTACAAGTAGAAACGAGAATCTCAGTGGGGAATTTCTTTGATTCCTCATCGGTGTCACTGATCCAAAACCATTTTGTGCACAGGACTGAGATGATCCAGACTGCTGAAGCACCATTTTACACCATAAGTAATCTAATCTAATCTAATCTAATCTAATCTAATCTAATCTAATCTAATCTAATCTAATCTAATCTACAGCAGGGTCTTGGTACCCAAACTCCTTGTCTTTCCCCAGAGCATAGTGGATCACTGTATCACACCTGCAGCTTGTGTCTATACTATTATATTACATATTTTTAGGAACACCTTAATTTTTTTTCTTTGCCTAGGTCCTTTATGTCATTACTGCATTCACCTACTGTGTTATTTTAACTGGAAAATGATTATTCTACTTATTCCTCAAAGACTGTTGAATTAGGGATGAAATCTGCATAATATATCCTTACATTTGCTAATATTTACTAACCCGAAGTTATATTTTGTGAAATCTTTAAAAGATTTCCATGAGAAGTTACTCAAGACTTTTTCTTTTTTTTTTTTAAATTTCATTGTCATAATTACCCTATTTAATTCTTCAATTACCCTAAGAAGTAAAGGAGATTTATTTCTACCTAAAACCTAATTCATGCTACCAGTAGATAGAGAAGGAAACAGGGAAGGGACTGATCATTCTCAAATCCCTTTTTTGTTATTTGGGTTATTAATGAATGATTTTTTTTTTTTATTTCCAGAGTAGCATATCATTCAAGTAGCTTGAAAGCTTTTATAATTTGAGAATTGTTTTGTGCTCTGTTAAATAAAAATAAATAACATTAAATAATTCATATAGCACAAAGTGTTTATAACCTAGTAACTGTAAAAGATTGTAACTCTGAAGTGTAATAATACCATTGTTAAAGGAAAGGAAAGACAGGAGAGCAGTTTTGCAGGTTTTTATAGAAATTTATTTTGCAATAAGCACTGCTTCAGGCATTGTTTTTTTCTGATATAAATCAACTTATTTTAGCAATCAGCAGACACCATCACTGTGCCTACTCAAAATACAGACAACAGTTATTTAAGTGTATGAATACAAACCCTCAGTGTCAAATTCAGCTCTTCTTCAGTTGTTCACCATGGAAGTTAATTAATCTGAATTCTGAAATATCCCATTGGTCTGTTATGAAGTTATTTATGGCTTTTAAAAATGGGGACCAGGACTTAAGTATTGTGTTCCATCTTGTAGCATTTAATTTTACATTGTTTCTCAGACTTCCACAAAGCCAAGAATACTGGAAGATTTAATCCCTAGGTCCTTGGCCTGGGTGCTTATTAAATAAAATTCACTAAACAGTACAAAAATAGGTATCAGCCAAGAAATTCTTGTCTCCATTTCCAACTGTCCTGTCAAAATATGTCCTATTCTGTTACTGCTGCACAAAAATCTGAACTCAGCCTCATCCCTGACTGCAGCACAGCTTCAGGAGATGCAGGGACACACACAGGGACCATCCTAAATTCTGCCTCAGGATCTCCTAATTCTGTGCTGAGCTGTGAGCCTGCCTACTGACACAGGTGAGTTTTCTGAAATAGCAAGCAGCAAGGTTGCTTGTGGGGCTGGGAAACCAGGCACGTGATAATTCCAGAGGCATTCTTAATAATGTCTTAAATCAGTGCACTTGCTCTATTTTTTTATAGGATTTCATAACTTAATTTTATCAAAATAGAATGCAGCTTTTTTATAAAATTGTGGCAGGGGAGGATATTTTATTTAGCAGTCAGAACTTGTGTGTCAGTTGGGATATTGGAGGGATAGGAAAAATATTTTTAAAAATATCCTCAGTGGATCCATTTTCAAGTTAATTCCACTCACCAGATGCCCTTCCTAAACTACTTTCAAATGACTGCATTGCTTAAATTCAATTTCAATAACTACTAAATAGCACTTTTTGCAGTGACATGCATGAACTAAACTCCCCATTACCATCCTCTGAAACAGCTTTCTATGGATTCACTCTTTGCATGGTCCTGAAATGTTTCCATGAAAAGAGGCTGCTTGATTTCTGTATGGAAATCTGACATTTAGAGTATGAAGCAAATGAGCTGTAAAGAGGAAGGGTCAAGTAATATCAGTGGGTTTTAACTACCCTCCTGTTTATTGGAAGCATGGCACTGATTAGAAGCATGAAGCAGTGATGCTAATTTATAATTTCTGGTTATCAACTTGAACACAACTGGTTTGGGAGCAGCATTCTTCAAAGATTTACAAAGAAGCAGAGAAAGTGGCCAGTTGGAGCATTTACCTTTGTGCCACATTAGTATTGAAAGCATTGGCAACACTCCCTACCAGCTTCTCCCCCTCACTCCTGTAAAACAAGGCACAATCAAGGGTTTAAAAGGCAGGGACAAGTTTTAGGCACCCCACCTCTACCCCAGCTTGGTCCTTTCCCACTCTGTAACTTGTGTCAGGGCTGCCAATCCGAGCTGCCTGCCAGGAGCTGAGGATGCCTGTGTTTGTTCTGCTCCAGGGGGTGTCAGTCATTATTGGCACCATCTGCTCACTTCAGTGACAGCATTCCCAATCTCCTCTCCTGCAAGGTAAATGGATGCGGAGGAATCCCAGCAGCTCTGCTGCAAGAAAGAAATTTTGCCCACATGCAATGAGATTATTTTTTTATCCTTTCTTCCTTCCTTACACTTTGTGCAAATATGCCAAGTTCCCATGCACTTAAAGGTAAAATAACTTCCTGAGAAAACAAAACAGAAGGGTCCATTAATTTTTGGTACAAAGTCTGTGTCTGACTTGCTGTAATAAAACATGTCATGCTTGCTGGAACAAAAATATATATTGCATATGTAACTGTGCACTGTGTGGACAATTATGCTTTCTTCGTGATAAATAAGAAGCCAAATTTCATGGAAATGAAACTTGAACACAAAATGTGGCCAATATTTTGTGTGTTAGTTATCAGCTAATAGAGTTTATAAGGAAATACATGTCAGCAGTTTATAAGGAGGACAGGGAAAAGTAGAAGGGATTAACTACTTATGGTACATGGTAATAAACTAATGTTTGGTGTTACTAATTATTGTATGATACAAGAGCAATAATTGCCTTAACTGCTTTGAATCATTTACCAGCCCTCTATAATTTATAGCTCAAGGTTTGTGAAACTTCTAAAGTTAGAAAAAAGACTGAAACTGTAAGCACAAGAAACTTCTCCAGTGGTTCCTCTGTTACACTACATAATAATGAAAACATTCACATGAGCATGCAGAAATATGTTTGCCAAAATAAGATGAAGTTCTTCATTTACACTGCAGTCTTGAATTTTATTTCTTCACATAACTCTAAAAGGCAGAAATTTCAGTTGTAAGCTGACTATTGGTTAATGAGTGCACATCCTGTATTCCCTTTTTTCTTTATAGTAGTGTCACTGAAATGTCTCTGAAAATCAACTGGAACTTGCAAAATTCTAGTTAATAAACATGCCCTGTTTGGGTGAGGCAGAAGGATGATCTATCTTTTAAATTGCAGTGCAAAATAAAGATGTACAGGATAGGGTAAACATTGAAAGCATTTTGAACGTGGTAGCACACAGGTTTAGACACGATAATTTTGTTCACATTGAAGTATTGTTCAAAATAATGTTCAAAATAACAGCAAATTATTTCAACCACTTACCATGGACCAGAAAAGATCAGAAAGAAAACTACACTGAAATCTGTGTCTCACATATGCATTTCCTTTACATTTCAGTTTGCTTTTGCAAGAAGTTAGAAAGATAAGTAGAAAAGGCACCTTTTGGAAAATGTTTCCTGCCATAAAAATCAGTGCCTGCTATTAAATATTAACGTATAGTACACACTGAAAGAACAATTAGGCATCCATAGTACTTTAAAAATATTCCCCCATACTTTCAGAAATGAGGTAATATTGACAAACTAACAGAACACAAAGCTGTAATATTGAAACAAAATAAAGACAAATAGGTTTCCAGATTAATTCCATTAATGGTACTGGCATTCTGTCATGGTGAAAAACGTGGTGAGAATTCTATAAAACAGAAGCTGGAAATATTGCAAGTGGATGTAAACTGACTTTTTCAGCTACAAGAGTAAAATAACAAGTTCAAAATAATTACTGTTCTTTGTTTCTCTAAAGTGTGCATGAGAAATCATAATTTACAGGAGTCTAAGGAAATTTGGACTGAACAAAAATAATGCTACAAATAATGAGGTGAAATACCCACTTTCCTACTGCAACTGTCCCTGACACAGGAATAGTTTTTGTCAAGTCATTTATGTTTCCTTGGGCTAGACACTTGTTTTTGATGCCAATGGAAATGACATTTGTTTATTCCATAAAAGTTGCCCAGTAAAGGGATCTGTACATCCAGGAAAATTTAAAAATGCTGCAAGAAGGAATGGTTAGGATATTGAGCTGTGGCTCTGGAATTTAATTTTTAACCCTATCTTTATCTCTTTAGGACACTTTGGTCATTTTACCACTTTGGTCTTTATCCAAAATAGGGAGGATGGGATTTGCCATCTTCAAAATCTTTCCAGCATTGCTAAAACCAGAAGGGAAGAGTCCAGGAAAAGCCAGTGATGACTGCTGCATGCAGGCAGTACTTTCATATTTGATATTTAGAACAATTTTCATGTAAAATGGGGCTCTAGGGGTGCCCCTTGCTGGGCTGTTCTGCTACAAGGGGGAATTTCCTTCCTCTCTTTCTTCCCCTTCCCTTCTAGGCTGATCAATGAAAATTAGGCAATATTATCCAGTAATTAGCCAATATTAGCAAGACTTTTTCAATCAAGGATTTAAACCAATGCAAGTCACATTAAGAGAGCACTCACATGGTCTGCTGGATCTGCTGGGGTGGGACAAAAAGGAAAGAAATGGGGCAAAGCTCCTCATTAAGAGAGGGCTGGGGCTGCTTTGTCAGCAGACACTGGGGCATGACCTCAGCTACATGGAATTGGGACAAAAAGTCTGCACTGAGCCTTAAAACCCTTCAGCAGTTCAACCTAGGGCACCTTCATCTTTCAGGGCAGCCTGATAGAAGCAGATTTAAGAGCGTAAAGCTGCGGGCTCATTTTATATTTCTCTGTTGTCTCCTATTAAAAGCATCTGGCCTGTGCTTGACACAGGGATGGAATTAAATATATGTATTCAGAGCAGGATATGCCACTTCCCTAACCAAGGTTAGGAAAGGATTACCTCAGAGAGAACATCTTCCAGTGGCTGGCTTGGCAAACACAGCACCTGCAGCAGATAGAGAGAAAATTCACGGTTTTTCTGTTATTATAGGTCTCAATTTATCTCTTTCTCTTCCAGTATTAGTGCTGTTTTTCCTTCGTGCTAAAGTATTTTATGTCACTGAGACAAAATTTTCCACCTTTCTCCAAACAACTGCTCAAATTGGATGCCATTCTCACCTTACAAGCATTGTAAAAGTTATTAGGTGGCTTGTAACATCCAAATAACTTACACTCCCAACAGAGATGTATCCTTTAATATTTTGAATTCTTGTGTGAGGTTAAATGTGATAGGAATGCAAGGGTGAGCATTCTTTTTTTTTAACAACTTGAAAAAATTGAAAGCGCATTTCAGTCATTATCCTGATTTTAAAATGGGCAAGCAAAAGAAATGTTTCATAAGAAAAAGAGTAGCAAAGTGAGGAAAGCTTCCTTGTTTGTAATGTATTAGTGGGTATTATTATATATACATGTATTATTATTGGATATTATTGTATATATTAATGCATTATTCATGTATATATGCATGTATTATTATTGGCTATTATTATATATACTGGATTATTTTCCTAAGTATTTTTTCAAAAACACAAATGAAATTAATGTTTCCTAAGAGAAAGAACAGCAAAATTGGTAATCTGAGGAAAGAGTTCTTTCTTGCTTTTCATGTTGCTTACTGGTTTATTTATCCCATCACTTTTTTAAACACAGGCATCAACAAACAAGTTATATGGCACAGTAAGAATTTATGACCTGCAATTCACTCAGACAATACCATTAGGTCTAAGTGATGTCAGTAAGCCTGATAGTGATCACTGTAACTTAATAATCTGATTTTTTTTTTTAAATGGAAGTATTCTTTGTGTTTTTCAAGCAAAAATCCCAGAAACTCCCTGCAGCAGCCACTAAACTCACTTGTACAGAAGACCCAGCACAGTTTGAACAAGAGTTCCATGGAAAAAAAAAGAAGACTAGAAACCAGCTCTCAGCCAAAACCAGAGACAAAATTGATTTTTTTATCTTTTCCTTTCTGTGGAAATAGTAAAATGCAGCTGTTCTGTCAATGGCCATAAAGAACAGTACTATTGTATATGCTATGAAAAAAGATAGTCTAGAATATTGAAGAAATCTCCAAATCCAAAGGATTAAATAGTGCATTTCTTAAAGAAAATAGCAGTATCTTTTTTCCCAGTAAAGTTCTCCACTAGAAATTAAAACAGGGACTATACAGAGCCATGGTACATTAGATTATTGTACTACAATTGCCACACTAATAACCTTGCTTAACCACTCTGTATTAATTCTTGTGTATGTAAATTAGAAACATTCTATAGCAGTTTATTCTGCATTAAAATCACAGTTGTTTATCCATTTGCCTAATTTTCCTTCCTAAAAACTGGTGGTCAGCAATTAATTTCCTGTTTACCACATCCATTTTTGCAACTGTAATTTCTCTCCAAAGAGTAATGCCAGGACTGAGACACTGGACAGCAGAACTGCAAGGTTTTATGTTCTCCAGTATTAACCTGCTGGACAGCAGATATTTTGCTAATTTTACAAAATTAACAGCTTTCCCTGTTTTAATTTTATTTTTCAAATGACAGTTCTATATTGCTGGTGGATTCCTCCTGCATACTGTGTGCTGTGCAGAACAGCCACATCTGCTGATTTTATTTTGCACCAAAACTGCCACATCAGAACAACTCAGCTGAAATTAATGGAACTGATTAAGCAAGAGGGACCTGTGTGTCAGGCAATCAGAGATTTGTGAAGTTGTGAAGGTCCATCAGTCCATCCTCTTTATCTTCCTGCCAGAGCCAGGCTTTTCCATGCAAAACATCTGCTTTTGTTCACTGGGCTCCAAATGGTGCTAAAATGGGACAATTTTGCATAGAAGAGCTAATTAGCCCAGTTACTACAGACACATTTCAGCTTGGACCTCACCAAGCTCCATCAGGAGGTTGCAGAGCTGCCTCTTTTCTTACTTCCAACCTCTCAGGGCATTGAGTTTGATGCTTTTTGGGATGTACAAAGCAGCATTTCATTGCTGCAAAATCCAAAAATTAAAGAATTACAACTCTATACCTTGGGTCAAAAATTAGGGATGGGAAAAGAAAGAGCTTTGGAAAGCAAAAATAGGAATATGAATAGGAATTGCTAGCAATAGAAAAGTCCCTGAGAGGAGAAAAGGATGACTTGATTCTTCAGGAAAGACTTGAAGAGAGGAAGGAGCTGAAGCCTTCAAGCCATAAAATTTCTTTAGAAATGAACTGAAGTGAGGTTACGGATTTCTCGGTTTCAGCACTGCTGAGTTCTGCCCAGCAGATTGAAAATTTTCTTTAGTTTTGAATTTATAACAGAACCTGAACAGATTTCATTGACCCTGATTCCCCAATATTTTTTGTATTTCTGATTATATTGCAGAATGCAGCTCTGAGGAGTGACATGAAGTGACACCTCCTAATTAGAAAAGGGACTGCACTTCAGACTTCAGCAGCTCCAAAAGGAGGATTGTAGATTTAAGTCATTCTCAATGACTTTACAAATGGCTTTATAATTTTGGGTCATTTTAAGTCTCTTAAAAAAAAAAAATTAAAAAGCTCAATTTCTGATATACTTGAAATTACTATTAACAAAGAAAGAGCCTGATAAAATATTGTGTGCAATATTCATTATTACAGAAAATTAGATTGTTCTTTTCCTGGTTCATCCTGAACACTTTTTCTGGTTTGTGGGATTTCTTTGCAAGGAAAATATTCTCTACCTATTGCCTGCTTGCTGCTGGGGCTAGGGGGAACCTAAGAGATGAGGAAGAAACAGAAATTTGTGCTGAACACCTTTACTGTGCTACTTAACCTTGTCATAAATCCTTTAATAACCACCAGCTGTTCTGTTGTTACACCCTTCTGAGGTTAGCTGGTAAAATCTCCCTCCTGCTTTAAAACTTCCTGGTAAAAGCAGCTTTTTTCCTTGCAAAGTCCATCCTAAGGCTGAACAGCAAATAGCCAAGGGACTGTGCCCCAAAATCCTGCTCATCTCCAGGCATGGATGCCCCTCCCTATTCCCATGAATGGGGAAAGGCACATGGAATTCAGCATAAAAATAATTTAAGCTGATGTTTACAGCTTCAAAGGGAAAAATAAAAGCCAGGCAAATCCTTTAGTGTATTTCAGGATGTTGTGGAGGATATGTAGAAGTCATTCCAGGAATGATGTGGAAATGTCTCATAGTTCAGATTATTCTGTCTTCTGAAATTCTCAGATGCTTGTGAGGATCTCTGCTGGCATTTTTTAATTAAAAAAAAAAAAAAAGTTTTCGGTTCAATGAGCTGAGAACATTTTTGAAACACATTTCTCTGAAAGCAAATGGAGGGATTCACATATTTAGCTGGGAAAAAAATATCCCCATGTTAAAAAAAAAAAATAAACCTAATTTTGTGCTATGCAGAGAGCATAGGGAGAGGGAGTCAAGTCCTGATCTTTGAATGTTTAAGGTTGAGGGTATTGAATTATTCAATTTATTTTGAATAGTCCTGTGTCCTGCAGGCCTCAGGGATGATGCAGGCTAAAATGCCAAAAAGGGTGTCACTGCATAAAAGCTGCTGAATTTATGCAAGTGAGCTTCCTCAGCTTACATGTGACCTCTTCTGACTTCACCTTAGCTACAAAAGAAGCTGCTAAATTAAGCTTGCAGAAAAGCTCAGAAAGGTCATAAACTGTTCTTGCAAACAGCCAAAGTTGTGTGGTCAGTGCTGCCAAAGAAAGTTGGTTCTTTTTTATGAACTTTGCTTCTCTGACTGTCATTTTCACTTGGAATATTTTTCCCCTTGGAGGAATTCCTCCAGGATTTTTCCTTCTGCCTTGTCTCACCACAGTGACTCATCTGGGAAAGAAATGTAGCCTTCAGTTTAGCCAGTCTGCTTTTATCAAGAGGCTTTTTTGGGAAGAAAAGAAGATTTAAAGTGAAATTCCTTAGCTTAGCACAGATTAGGGCCTTCTGGTACTTCACATGTGCAGAGATGGATTATTAACCTTTGGGGAATGGTAGCAGAGTGTTCACATTAACTTCTCACAGTGTTTGAGGTTTTTTCCCCAAGTGCACATTGAGGAGCCATTGGAATGATAATAATGAAGATCTCACTAATTCCTACAACACCTTGTTTTATTGCAACAATCTCTGCAGAGTGAATACAGCACAAACCATTCCCAGCAACTACAATTATTATTATTACTATTATTATTATCATCATCATCATCAGTTTTATTGCTGTGTTAATGTTCATCTAAAATTTTAATAAAAGCTTCAGCACCTCTCAGATGGTGTTTATGTACCTTGATCTCCATGTGGACTAAATTTAAACACAGGAACAGAGTAGTAGGCTGTTGTTTGGGGTGTTTTGTTTGTTTTTCTGTTTGTTTGGTTGGTTTTAGTTTCAGTGAACTAATTTCTTCTCATGGGGCAGATCAATCATTCTTCAGAATCAAAATCCTCCCAAAGCAGAAGCCTCTGGGCTAAAAATAATGGAGTTTCTGGGAGACACTGCACATGCAAAGGTGTAATATTGATGTGGAAACTGCAATGTGGGATCTATTTCTGAGGAAAGCTTTGCTAAGGAAACATTTAATACTAATATAATAATGTTTGCTCAATATTTCAAGTGAATTTAATTTGAACAAAATATATTCTTTGACATCAGAGAAATGTATCAGCATAATTTTAAAACTAATAAATCCTTTGCTTCTCTATCTGTTACTCATTACTTTTTCTAGAATTTAAATAAAATAATTGAGGTAGTATTGGCTGGCCAGATTTTTGAACCAGTAAAGCAGAGGTTTCTAATGTGAGTAGGTTAAACTTTTTGAAGAGTTAAAACCAGCTTTTTGCAGCCATATTCTCTTGGCAGACAGACTTGCTTTGAAGGTAGATTTTTTTTTCCCCCCATGTCAGTTCATTAAAGTAAACCAGTTCAGAGAGTAATTTAAAGTAGAGAATTTTCTGAGGTGTTGAGAAATTGGCAGAACTGTTTTCCTCAAAAGGTATGGCTCTAAATGAGGAGTGAGAACTAGCAGTCCCATAATCCAGGATAATTTGGACCCTGGAAAGATAACTCATTAATTAAAAATAGCACTTTTAGAATAAGCTGCTGGTTTTTTTCCTTTTTTTTTTCCCCAGCAATATCATGCCTGCAAAAAATGTCAGACACTTGTTAAACTGTAAGCTTTAATTGCAAATTTAGATTTCTATTTTTAGGCTTTCCTGATTAAAGTCAAAGTCTCAGATAAAGTTTGATGCAAATCACAAGTGGAAAGGAATAATTTAGTAAATAAATGGAAGCTAGCATATGGCTACTCTGAATAAATGGTATATTACTAATATATAAGTAGTCTGAATAAATGACATACTTTATCACATACAATAATAGGGTAGTCAGCTATAAAAAAAAGAGATTTTTTTTCTTTTTGTGTGTTTGCTTATCCTCTTTTGTACAGTTTCATCTCGTTTCAAGTCAATTTAAGGTTAAAATTTGCATCCAAACCATTTCCATTTTTGACAGCAGTGTAAGCAAAACCAAATTGCATCTTGCTAGTCACTCAGGGGGAACAAGAGAAAAAAAAAAAGGAACTATATAACAGGCTTAGGTACACTATACAGCATTTTTTGAGGGGAAAAAAAATAAAGGTAGCAGAGATCCTCCAAGGTGACTCTGCCTCTGAAGAGGTGGCAAGCTGTTATTTCCTCGGTGTCACGGCTGGGCTGCCTGCTGAGGGACGCCTGGTGATGAACAGGGGCTCTCTGACAGGAGCCTGACCACCCCTCACTTGGAAAAGGTGCTGGGAGAAAGATTATCAAAGCATGAGGCCTTTATGAAGTGTGGCATTTAAAGCACGTCCCCATAAGCCCTTCCCTCGTGTCCTTTCAAGAGGAAAACAGATCTCAGGGCAACAAAGAGGGATGTCACAGTGCCTTTCCTGGCAGGTAATGGAGCACAGATGAAAAATCTTTTACAGGGCGTGTTCAGGGGGATAAAGTCAGAGATTGTGCTGGGTTCTAAACACAGAGCTGTCAGTGCCCCCATTAGTCAGAGCTCTCAGGACGTGTTTATACCTACACTGGGGAAACTTCAGCCAGGGACTGAATGTGAAAATGCTTGAACAATTTAAGGCACAGAGTGCCCCATCCTGAGCCAGGTGCGTGGTATTTGCTGGGTGCCCAGGACAAAGGAGGAATTGAGAATCTGACTCCATGTTCTAAGGAGGCTAATTTATTATTTTATGTTATTATATTATAGTAAAGAATGCCATACTAAAACTATACTGAAGAATAGAGAAAGGATACTTACAGAAGGCTTAACAATAATGAAAACTCGTGACTCCTTCCAGAGTCTGACACAGCCTAACTGTGATTGGTCATTAAGTTAAAACAATTCACATGTTGAATAAACAATTTCCAAACCACATTCCAAAGCAGATAAACACAGGAGATGCAATCAGATAATATTGTTTTCATTTTTCTCTGAGACTTCCCAGCTTCCCAGGAGAAGAAATCCTGGTGAAGGGATTTTTCCAGAAAATATGATGGTGACATAGGAGCTCTCCAGGCACAGAAGGCTGGCTGTGTGCAGTTGCTGAGCCATCCCCTGGAACACCACACACCTTGGAAGATTTGCAGGGGGGTTTTCTCTTCAGGACCGTGGCAAATGCTGAGCTGCTGCCACAGAGCACACAGACTCTGCTGCTCCTCATCAGCAGCCTCGTTTGCCCCTTTGGCAAGTGTCTGAGGTTGCAAGATTTATCTGGGGTGTGAAATGAATTCCCATCTGTCAGAGCTGGGGCAGGAATCTTCTGTCCATGGGGCAGTTTTCTTTATCTCTCCCACAGCCCATCCTCCCTCTAGGAGATCTCTGTTCTCCATGGCCACTGAGTGTCCCTGCAGGGCTGATCAAATTCCAGCATCCCATGGGGAGATGCTCCGCCCAGGGGAGGAGCCAAGCATTCCTACCTGGATCCAATCTGACCTGGGAACAGCCCAGCAGCCTTTGCCCACTGCATTCCCAGAGGAGCAGCTTTCTCCATCCCTGCATTCCCAGAGGGAGAGCAGGCCCATCTCCAGCAGCCCTGGAGCTGCAGAGGAAAACTCCCCCCTTGTGCAGGATCCCTGCTCCAGCAGAACCACAGCTGGCACTGCAGGAGGGCTGAGCCCCCCTGGGATGGGACTGTGCCACCACCCTGACACACTGGGATGGGACTGTGCCACCACCCTGAGCCCCCCTGGGATGGGACTGTGCCCCCACCCTGAGCCCCCCTGGGATGGGACTGTGCCACCACCCTGAGCCCCCCTGGGATGGGGCTGTGCCACCACCCTGAGCCCCCTGGGATGGGACTGTGCCACCACCCTGAGCCCCCTGGGATGGGACTGTGCCACCACCCTGAGCCCCCCTGGGATGGGACTGTGCCACCACCCTGAGCCCCCCTGGGATGGGACTGTGCCACCACCCTGACACACAGGGGTCCAGCTCCTATTCTGATTCTGACAGTGGTTTGTTTTCTTTTTTTTTGTACTATTGCATTTGTATTTTTAATTTTCCTTGTAGAGAACTGTTATTCCTGCTCCCATATCTTTGCCTGAGAACCCCTTAATTTATAAACCATATTAAGTTGGAGGGGTTTACATTTTCCATTTCAAGGAAGGCTCCTGTCTTCCTTAGCAGACACCTGTCTTTTCAAACCAAGACAGCAAGCAAGTGGCACCAAGTGCCTGCTTTTTGAAATAGGACTGTTCTATAATGACTTATACAGACCTAAATTCAGCAGTAAACTGGGAAGAAGAAATCCAGTTAGAGGATTTCCTTTCAAAGACTGAGAGAAAATTGCCTTTTTTTCTTTTCCTCTTTTGGCATTGTGTCTAAAATAAACATTCATTAAAACTTTGTCCAAAATCCAGCTACAGTGGTTTCGCAGCATGCCTCAGGAATAGTGCAGTAACAAAGTGCAAAGAAATGGAATCAGATCACCATGGCAGAATAAAAACCTGAAAATTATTAAGCCTTTTCAAAGACCTCAGGTTATCAGTTGTTAAAAAAGAAAATGAAAAATCTGAGGCCACATGTAATGCTGACATTTTTTTCAGTAGCAACCAGGATGCTTGATAAGAGCATGATCCAATTCCTGGCACTGTCATGCACAGCTCCAGTTTAAATGCTTCATGTAAAACTGCATTTAGGGTTAGGACCACTTTTTCCTCATCTATAAAAATAGTGATTTATATTTCCTGACCCATGCTAAAGAAATTACTGTTAATTACTTAGGATATAATTATGCTAGAACTTCAATATAACATTAAAACACCCAGCTAATAAGAGAATTTAATACACAATAGGAGGAAATTTACAAGTTTAAACCTGACTAGAAGTTGCTTCTCTGTTGTAACATATAAAAACTACACTTTTCACAACAATAAAAGGAACTGAGACTTTCCCTTTCTAGAATAACCAAGGGCAAGGAGCCCCAAAGCCTTCATAAACATTGGTGAAGAATTCATGACTCAGTCATTACCTAGCCATATTTCTGAGCCATGGAAAGCTTTAATCTTTCTAGTCTTCCACTCTCCTAACTTTGAATCCTACTTTGAATCCTTGAAAGTTTGGGGCACTGTTTAAAATATGAGTATCAGTGTTTAATGATAACAATCCATCATCTGCTTGTCAGCTTCATCTGGAATGCTGTCGAGATCTCCCTGGTAATAATGGATTTTTGAGACAATCAATAGCTTGGATACAGACACTTCAGGATGCAAGAGCAAAGTGCCTGTGAGAAAGGGCAGCTAAACAAAATTCAAGAGCAAAATTCGAAATTTTCTGTGAAAACATGTAGAACTTTAAGAGAAAGCCAGCAGAGATGTTAATTCAGCAGCAGCAGAGGAGCAGCGTGTTCTGAGAAGCAGAGGGGACTGACACATCCCCATTTGATTGACACCTGCCTGGCTGGCAAAGCCCCATCAGGCATTTCATCAGGAGGTGAGGAGCCTATTAATGTTTACCCTGGCAAATCATTATTCATAGTTAGCTGCTGGGTGCATTAGCAAGTTTAAAAGAGCTTTGCACTCCTCATTTGTGCACACACTGCCTGCAGAAAGTGTTTTACTGTAAAAGCTGCTGGAATTATTGTGGCACAGTGAGGGGAGTTGGTTCCTTGCACACACACACACATACACACATGATGCCACCTGCATGGCAGCAGGCATGAAACCAGCTAATAATTTCACATCCATCCTTAAATCAAGGTTGAATGAAACCCAATAATGATCTTTCTCAGTTCTGCTGAAGGTTCAGTTTCGCTGAGTTTGTGACCTTAGGAAAGGGTAAAAGAAAATCTGCTGAGTTGTGCAAATAGCAGAGTTTGAAATAGATACTGATTGTTTAATAAATAAGGAATCTACAGGATGGGTCTTGGGACAAAGATATTTATGGGTAGCTTAACTTCAAGCCCCTCTACTGTTCTTTCATTGGGAAGTTATACATCCTTATATTCCATTTTAACCTTGGGTACTTACCTTGGATATATGCTTTGTAAGAAACTTCTTCCATATTTGCTAGCAATCTGAGTGGATACTAAGTTAAAGAGTCTGAAGAGAAGCCCTTGCTGAGGGAAACAGAGTCCACATAATAAATAAAGACGGTATGTCAGACATGTGGCCTCTGCAGTTCCAGTGGCACAGGATGTAACCAAGCACAAATACTCCAAAACACAGGAGCAGCAAGGCTGCAGAACATGAGTGGCAGGCTGACATTAACAGCATCCAGCAGTGATAACAGCAGACAAACCATGGATTTAAATCCTGGCTGTCTCAGAGCCTGGTCAGTCCTTTCTCTGTCAGCCATAAATTTCAGGCCAGTGCTCATATATCAGCTAAATCATTGGAATGGTCCTTCACTGTATCATTCCCCAGCTGTTGACTGGGTGCATCCATCAATGAGGTGAGCAGCTTTTGCTGCAGCTGGAGTAAAATCTATTTTTCAGTTGGAAAAGAAAGTCAGTGGCAAGGTTACCTAATGTAGTAACAATCTTTCTATTTAACCTTTTATGCCAAAACACCTTGATGTAAGTGACAGTCACCCATTTAGGACACAGAAACAACATTTAGGCTGCTTGTCACTACAGGAAGTGTGAAGTGTTGAACAGTCTTGAACTGTACTCAGCCTGCTTAGAAAATGTTAGGATCTGACCTCCTTGCTTTGCAAGTTTTTATTTAAATCAACAGCAATGAACATGTTTCTTCAAGTGTATTATAATTTGCTGCAGCCAGTTTGTAAAGAGAGGTAAAAATGAACAACTTCAGCCTTGTGTTTGTAATCCTGGGAAATGTGTGGACTGGAAAAGATAACCTTAGGCTTGAACTTCCTGGACAGACATGCAAATACCATCATATAACTGAATTCCCTCCTGGTTTCTACGCATCAGTTTTGCTTCACCCATTTTTTAAAAGCTCCTTTAAATGATTGGCCAACACCAAAATTGCACAGAAAGAAAACTGCAGCTATCTCCATCTGCATGTGGATTAGCAGGTAGAAAAGAAAACAAATCCATTTGCCATACAGGAGCTGTAAATCCTGGGACCTGATGGAACTGCACTAATTAACAAAGAATTAAAGCTAGGTATTTTTGGCATTCCTACTTCACTGATAAATTTATGGCAAGCGAGTTAGAAAAGCACCAGATGAGAGAGAGAGATGAAAGTCATTTACATCAACTAGCTTGGCTAGAGCTGAGTCCAAATGGCATTTAATGACATATATTTTCATTCTGAGAAAATATTGGTTTTACATAGGGAAGGGAAAAAAGCCACCTTTGGTAAAATCTTAAATTTACAGTATTTTTACAAAGGAAAAAAAAATCTTAATCCCTGATCAGCTGTTTGCAAACCCACTGAAACTTGTCAAGGGACTTATGTTTTGAAACAATGCCTTTGGCTATAAATACATAACAATATTTTGTGTGTTCTATACTTACAAAAAGACCACATTTCTCCTGCATTTTGATAAGATCAAAAGCAGAATTTTCAAACCTGTGAATGTATCTGGTATCCATTAGTAGCCCAAACATTGCTTTTCCAGTTTCACACTGATGAGAATTTGTTAAGTTAGGGAAGCAAAAGTTGCAGTTGTGTTTAAATGAGCCCTTGGGCAACTGATTGTACTCTTGAAGTTGTCTCATTCTCCAAGAGAATTCATCAGCTTTGCAAAGTATTATCATTTAACCTCTTCTGCAATGTGCATGCATCCAAAACCACCAGTTTAGTCATACACTCTCCACTATTTGCACACTGATTGACAATTTGCTAGCAATCTGCTGCTCCTGACTGGATCTTGCTAAACAGGAACTTTTTTGGTCACTGAAAGATGGTTTTAATTTCCCAAGTGCAGGAAAAAACAAATAATCTGCCAAGAAATTTTTCTTAAAACTCACACGAGTCACTCTGAAGGTTGAACAGACCACTCCACATAATGGGTGGCTTTTCTTTTTGCATCACATTCACTTTACCTAGCATCAAAACCTTTACATCAATTAACACGCTCCACTTCCTATTAGATGCCATTCTATCAAACTGAAATTGTCCTTGGCAATTCTCCTGTTTAATTTAACAGATCCTGCTCTAAAACTCTGTGTCCTAAATTCCATACCTCACTTGTAGAGCCTGCAGCCCACACCACCCCGTGCAGCCTTGTCCAGATGCTGACAGGTCAACCAGCTTTCAAAGAGTAAGAGAAATGCTGCCTACATTTCAGCTGGAAATCTCCAGGAAGACTTGTTGCCCTTTGTTGTGCACATTTACAGAATTGATTCTGGCAGTTCCCCATCATTTCCTCTGCTCAAAGGAGAGAACCAAGCCTTGCACTGCCTGCCCAGTGTGAGCAGCAGTACCTGACCCAGGAGTGTGTCTGCACTGTATAGAGGAAAGCAAATTATTACCAACTCATTACAAAACCCACCCACACCATGGGCAAAAAAGTATTTTTTTCTTCCTCGGGGACTCTATCAGAAATATGGTCAATCTGAAGGCTGATGAACTTTCTTAATATGTTTCTACTCATTCCCTTTAATGATCCCATTTCCTCCAAGGTTTTAGAAAAGTTGACCATGGGAAAAAAACCTAATTCAAAACAGCTTTGCCATGAATTAGATCTCTGAATTGAGCTGGGGTTAAATGGTAAACTAATTCTCAGCTAACTGCTTCTCATGTAGTTCATTCTTTTGAATGCATGGCTGCAAATCTGCTTGCTCACACTGCTGTTTGCAAGGCTGGAGTGACTATTAAGTTTTGTAATTAGTGGAATGCAATTATTTCCCGTAATGGGCTGTAAATTCACATTATGCAATAAATCATTCCTATGTACACTTAAGGATTCATTACTCTTCTTAGCAGCTGAATATTTACTAAGCACAGAAATGTTCAGCTGGAGTGGGTTATTGGGAAAGCATTAGTTGTTCCCAAATGAACCCTCTTTGGTGAGGGAAAGTGGTTAGCAGCAGGAAAATTGTGGTTCTACCACTGAGGTTAGAACTAAGACTTGCAAACCTGATTCAGCTGGGCACTAGAAAAATATTTGCATATCAGTTCCACTGGGATCATTTACTGTCCTCATTAAGGCTATGAAGTGCTTTCTTAAATCATCTTCTGAAATAATAGTCAAGGAGAGAGAGCTGCTGTTCCCACTAAAGATTTGTCAGCCAGGATAGGAGTGAGAGAGCAGCAGAATCCATGGAACTGCTAAACCCAAGCCAGAACAGCCCTAAGCCTTGCCTGTGCCTTATCAATTTTGTACTTTGGGAGGGTAGAAAAAAAAAAAACTGCAGGGTGATTTCAGTAGAGACAAGGAGGAAAGTTTATTATAATACTGTACTGAGCTGAAGACTCTGCACTAATGTGGCCTTTAAATTGGGTCTTCCTTGGAGATATGCTATTTGTCACCTCTTAGTCAATTAAAGGAAGCAGAAGCTCAGAACATCTTTGAGTACTGCCATCAAGAGCCGAGAGTGCAGGAAAAGGGAATTTGTTCAGCAGAGAAAAAATAAAGATTCAGCACAAAATTTGTAATCTGTGTTGTCAAAATTCAGATTCTTTCATATACTAACCTAATATAGCATGCATAACTGATATGCATATGTTCCTCCACCATCCTAATATGGTTCATGAGGGGTAAACCAGTCCAGAGATACTTGACTCCTCAGCAAAATGAAATTTTTAATATAAACAGGCAAGCACCACCCTAAATAAGATGGAGGACTTCAGTAAAAAAGCCTTTCTTGCATTTTTCCTGTACTAATTTTGTTGTAACTTTTCCCCTCTCCACATCTGATCTTATCCCACCTATCTCCTCTTCTTATTAACCCTCAGTAATGAAAGTAAAACTTTCAGAAGGGTCAGAATCTCTTTTCCTTGTTGCTGTCATCACTAAACCCTCCTTTGCTCTGTCCTGTTGCAGCAGGACTGGCACAGACAGGACATATTCACAAGACATTCATGAGATACATGACCCTAATTAAAAAAAAAAAAAAAAGATAAATAAGCTAAAACAGGAAAAAAGAAATCCTCACTTGCACCTGAACCATTCACAGTCAGTGTTGTCCAAATGTCTAAGATGTGCAGGCTGCAAAAATATCCTAATGTCCTTTATTAATGATTATTTGTATTAATGATTGATTTAACTGCAAAAAAAAAAAAAAAAGGAAAAAAAAAAGGCTGATCCAACAGATAGCAGCAATGAACTGCATGCCAATAAGGGGAATCTGAGAATGAGTTTAACAGATTTTCTGCTGAAACTACTGCAGAGTAAACCCTGAAGGCATCAGTTTGTGGCCAGCAAAGATCAGCCCTGTGCTCGTCTCAGCCCAATGCTTTGCATGTGATTAACAAAGGTGAAGGGAAACAGCTCCAGGGAAGTGTCACAGTGCTAGATGGATGGGTTTAGACACTCTATGCTGTGCTAGAGCAGGGCAAAACCCAAAATTAAACAGTCAGGATGCTCTCCCAAGTCAGAGTACTTAGCACCAAAAGCACCAAAAGCACACACTTGTCAGGTTTCAGAGGAGGCTGCCTCGAAGTTCTGAGCTCTAAATAGGAATTAGTCAGTGAAAGGCCACTTTTTAAGGTTTTTTCCATGTTCTTCAGCAGTGGTGGGACAACAGAGTGCCCATACAGGAGCAGAGAGCTTCATGCTTTCCAAGAGCAGACCTTGGCATCAATCTGAGGATGAGCAAGCAGTGCATGATAAAGGGCATGCACAGCACTGTCCTGGCAAGGCTGCTCCAGAACATTCTCCCTGTGGTTTTAAGGACAAGCTGCTCTGAGTTACTGAAGGTTCCTCTTTGTATCATTGCTTTGAGTCTGGTTTTAGCTCTGCTGCCTCTTCTAGCCAAGGCTGTAACTAATAAAAATCTCCCTTTCAGTACCATTAGGACACAAGGATTCACCAAGAAGCCCTTACAACCTTCACAATATCTTTTTGACCAGTAGCAGGACCATCTTCTTGCTGTCTTCATACACAGAAGGAAGAACCTGGAACAGAGCCAGGACATTGCAAATAAATACCTTTTTAAATTTTTTTTTCTCTCTATTTGCTGGCTTTCAAAAGGGGCAAAGAAGAAATTAAATACAGTAAAAAGAAAATTGCTTTTCAGAGGCTGAATGTGTAGTTTTTTCAACTAAATATGAAGAGCAGTTTTAGGTATCACTTCCTCTGTCTACTTTATAACTCAGTAAAATACCATTAAAATATAAGGTACTTCTGAGATTCTTATGTTCAATAAAAGGGTCAATAAGAAGCTGTTATGGTAACAAACTCTTTTTCCTTAACTGCTTATCAGCTTACAATGCAGACCTTTCTCAAGGACTTCTATAAAATGTTTTGCAGCAGAGTAGAAAGTTTTACAATATTGATAATTATATCTAATTTTTAGATAAATGAAACAATATTTTTTCCCTGTGCAGAGTCCATTCAGAAAGATTTGTTTCCAGGGCCATGGAATTGCCTGTATATTAGATACCAACAAGAAAATTAACACTGTCCCACACAAAACCAGGAGAGTATCCTAATAAAAGAGGCTCTTCCAATTTCAGTATCTTTCTGTTACATGTACTTTTTATCTCCCACAAAAGTTTTCAAAGATATAATGACTGAATTTTCATTCTTTTAATCTTTTTTCCTCTTGTATTCTGTCCTGGAAATTTTCTCACTTTAGACTTCACTTCATATCCTTCTCTCCCTGCTTTTACTTTTCATTGCTCATCTATTTCTTGGCAATCCTCCACTCTCCAGGGTATATCTAATGATTATTTGGGGCCACAAGCCAAACTGTAAAACAGCTTCTGAAGGCAACACCTGAGCAAACATCTTTTGTGGGACAAGGTAAGGACATATCAATGAGCCTTTTAAAAAAATATCATTTTTTTAAATGATAAAACCTACATTGCTCCAAATGCATTTCTGTAAAACCTCACTAAATTAAATGTATTGGAGGTAATATGAACCTCTGGGCTGCTGTCTTACAGTTCAAACCTCTTGTGTGGCTAAGACTTAACTTTGTATCTAACTATTAGCCAAGTAAGAAGCCTCACAGAAAACCCATTCAAATAAGTAATTAAAGAGTAAATCATGCCAAAAATTTGCTCAAGACTGCTGAAGGCAGAGGTTAACTTAATGGAATACAGCCTTGAAAGAAATTCAGTTTAGGAAGAGAAATGCCTCTACAGCCCATCACAAGGATGGCTGTGTTTTACATCACAGCTTAGAGACTCAGATTTCTTTTTAATGGAATTAATTATCAATCACCTCCTTTTGACTACATTTATATTCCCATATAATAAGCAGGGCAATGCCAAACAGGTGGCTTTGTATTCATTATTTTTTAGCAATTGATTTTCCCAATTATCACAGATTATCACAAGAGTATTCTGAGCTGGAAGGGACCCAAAAGTTTCATCAAGTCCAACTCCTAAGTGCATGGCAGGAAAAAGCTTTAGGGTGGCCAAATTTTTAGCTTTTCAAAGAGTCCAAGTAAATTTTAAATATTAAAATATTAAGAAGAAATCAACAGTCAGTTGTTAGTCAGTCTTAGCCTAAGCTGTGCATTTCACAATGAATGAAAAGAGGGAAGCACAGAGGAGAAAACTTTATGTAGCAAAAGATGACAAATTAGTACAGCTCTGTCTCAAATTCACGTTTAGTACAAGATAAAATGAGCAGGTTCAAAGGCAAGTCATAAATCAAGCTTATGAAAGGAGAGTGAGGAATTCACACATAATGAAATCTGCTGACAGCAAAGTCAGTGTGGATCACTCCACAAGCTCAAAATAAATAAGAGTAAATCAGAAACAAACAAAAATTACTGTGAGGAACAAATACCCAAGAAAATGAGTGGGAATACAGCCTCTCACTTAATATAGAAGCAATTCTGTCCGAGATGAAAACCAGAGAAATATTTACAAAAGTATGACAGGACTGTGGAACATATTCAGAAATCTCACAAAGCTCCTAATGCAGGGCAATGATTTTAAACATTTTACATTTTATATATATATTTTACATTTATATTTGGTAAGATTGTAGCTAATGCTCTCACATGCTTTGAGGTGTCCTTAATTAGCCAAATACAGATTAAGGTAGTGGCTCTTCTCTATGAAACATCTTTAAAACATTTTAATGAAAACAGAGCAGAAGGAACATGCTTCTGACTTTCTCTTGGAATGGGGGAAAAAATCTGGTGCAAAATTCAAGTATAATACTAGTTTAAGCCATTAGAAGTTGAAAGAATTTTGATAAAATATATGATGGACTTTGTCTTATTCAAAAGTGTTCACACAGTGCTCCAGTCTGCCCTCCTTGGGCTTTCAGATAAAGAGTTGCTGGGAATTCAGACACTGTGTTCTCTGGGATATTCTGCAAATCTGTCTTGAATTTAATCCCAGAAAAGTCTAGGGAGAGACCCTCACTAATCTCATTCACAGAACAGGTAGCACCTTTAAATAAATCAAAAGCATATCTTGCCTAAATTTTTATTCTGGAGCTGTTCATTAAAGTGGTGAAATAAAGGTGAAGTTCCTTTCCTAATAAAGAAAGCTGCAAAGGTTTTATTAATTAAGTATAAACATTGGGGACAATATTTCTGATTCCTACAGCAAATAGGGATGTGGCTTCAGTCCCACTATTTCTACCTCATTTAAGTATTTCCAATTCCAGTGAAGTTAAAAGTTTTGTAAGAGTAAGTGAAATATTAGCAGAAGGGACAATTTACAGGAAGGATTTCCACACATTTCAACAGAGGACTCTGGCCCCTTGGAGTCTTATTAGCACATTTTGATTTCTTGATGAAGATTATGGATTTTCAGTATTTAATTATTGTAGATTAGAATAAAATTACAGGTGTCCTCCTTGGGTATGTTTTCTTGAGGGTTGTAGGAGAACATTTCAGTTGCTATCAAAAGGTAGCAAGAATGAGGGAGTGAAACCAAGATTACCTTGGAGAAAAACAGCAACTGAGAGAGAAAATATTACTGGGTTTAATAACTAAAACAGCTCAAAAAACAGTGACAGGCTGATCTAGGTATAGTTGTTAAAATGGCTTTATTCAGATTCTCATGAACTGACTAGTTTAAAACAACTGTGGGGAGTTGTGAGTGAAATAAGAGAAAAAAATGACTGTCAGACCAAACATATCTTATACCTGAGGTGTTGTCACAGAGAAATCAAATTCTACAGCTCCTAATGTAAATGCATCTAGACAGGACTATTATCTCTAAAATTACAAATCTGGCATCACAATTCTTTTAATGAGTAAGTAAGAAAAGCCCTCCAGAAAACAATATTTATGAATGTTCAAATAACATTCAGAATTAGTTTACCAGTGCCATATAAATAAATTTGATGGAAAGCATTTCTGATGGGACAGATATATGTACGTCCTTAATCTTCAACAGAAATTGGACAAGTCTGTCAAAGCAGAAAGAAAAGTGTAAATACTGTATGCTTTTTTTTTTTAATAACCAACCTCATTTTAATAATAATTGAGCAGTGCCTGAAGATCAAATCAGAATTTTATGGATTCTGGGGTTTGTTTCTTTTGTTTCCCTTTATGAAATGCAGACAACCTGAAGAGAGGCTGGACTAAATTTGTAACACAAAATGCCTTTTTGATCTGTTATGCTGCAGAAGTTTCTCAAGAATGAGAAGAAAAGCAGATATAGATGTCAAAGGTTAGGAATGAGCAATCTCAAGCAGTCATTGACTTTCAAATCCAGGCCACCATCATCTTGATATTCCCACCTCCCTGTGTTGGTTTGGCTATGAGCTCTTCACAGTTTTATTCATTCTGTGCTCTTTGATTTTATTCTGGTGGTTGATGCTTCAGTTAAAAAAGGGCCAATGTATAAAACCTCTCTTAAGACTGGTGCACTTTCAGAGAGGGATGTGAAATTGGATAGAATTTTTCCAGTATGGCTTTTCCATGAAGAAAAGAGGCAAAATTCTTGAGTAATAAAACCAGATAAATTATAAAGCCTTTCTGAAGTGATTTTAAACAAGAAGAAATTATAGGTTTTTACAGAGATGGAGAAAAAGTAAAGTATCACCAGAGAGCTACTGGTGACAAATTACTGATTTCAGTAGAGTAAAAATGATCAATTGAGGACAAGGCTGAGACCCTCCCAAAGTCCTGAAAATGTAGACAGTGAAGCTTGGCAGAACCTGCCCATTCAAATTAACACAGGGAAGTTTTCTGGTTGAACTCAGCCAAGACATCCACTCTCATATTTGTGCAGAGCAAACCCAGCACTTCACAAGCAGCTGCTCCTGTTCAAGCTGCTCTTTGCAAAGGCACATTTCTCTCAGATGTGTCACATGCAGCAGCTCAATTGAGTTTTCTGGTGGGCTCAGCAGCTGCAGAGAGGGACAGGTTTCCAGGAGGGTGTCGTTCCCATTCAGACTGTAAAATAAGTGACTTGACACTCAAATTGAGCTTTTGCTTGTGCTAAAAGATTTGCAAGCCTTGCAACACTAGTGGATTTATAAAAATTTGCAATTATGGCTACAGGAATATTATTTTTTTCCAAGTTTTGCAGCATGTGGGAATAGGATTTTATTTAGCTCTACATGGTCCAAATGAAGACATCTGTATTTGAATATTTCATCCTTATTTTGATTTACAGAGAATATAAATACCCCATTTCTCAGTGGGGAGAAATCAGTGCTTATAATACATGATACTGCATCATCAGACATATCTCATGTATTTAGTGGTGTGCATGGTACAAAATTGCCAGTGATTGGAACACTGTGATGTTTTCAGAAGTGCCCTTGGTCTCCAAGCTGGCATCCCTCTGAAACTCACTTTTCTCTCTGTTTTATTCACACTTTGCTTTTTCTGTACCCTTGAGAACACACTAAATTCCAACTAGTGTTTTAGGCAGGCGAGTGGTTATCAGCTCTTACAATACCTGATTTGTAAAACATTAAACCAGAGCTGCCTTTTTACCCACAGCTGGCTCAGCTGGATGGGATAGATCCCATCCCTAGTGTTTTTTAATGCCCAGGATGGGCCTCATCTGCCTTTCCCCACACAAACCAGCTCTGAAAGGTGAGAGGCACCTGGAGACAGCACTCAGAACAGCAATACACCCACGGGGGAAAGCTGAGATTGATTTTTTTTCATCTGGACCAGGGGTTTAGCATTTACACTGTTTTGCTTGTATTGCAACCCTCTACATGCACAGGATGTTTATGGTGATTATAATGGACATTTCTCATCTCTGTTTGCAGAACATGCTGATGGCTGTTTATTTTCCCTGAGACTCAGCTGTTATTTCCCCCCTCCTATGGAATGACAATGATGCTATTTTAAGTAAAAGCTGATCCTGGTAGTGAAAAGACTCATTTCACTGAGGCCCACAATACATTCCTGCTCTCAGCACACTGGCTTGCTAACTCCAGGCTTTTGGAAAGACAGAACATTTCTTGCAAAGGATTGGGGGCAAGGTTGATGGGAAAATTCTGCCAGCAAGACAAAACCTTGGCCTATCAAGCACTCCTCCCTTGAGCACCACCTCTCCCCAAAGCTGAAAGCCTGATCAACTCTGAATTTTAGGGCAGCACAGCTCGCAACCATTTTACCTCTAACTCCTCAGCACACTCCCATTATTCTCCAAATATTTGTATTTCCCTTCCAGAGGACACTTATAAAGACATGAATATGTTTTACAGGTGCATAAATAAAATGCTGCTACTGAAGTCTGTGGCAGCTGGATCTACTCTTTTGCTTTCTAGGACAGGGAACTGTCTTTTATTTATTCAGCTGAACATACCAGCAGGTACCACAGGGGTAGAGACATCAATTTCAGTCCTCCTTATTGAACCTCCAAGGAAAACTTGTACTCTATCAATCAAGCAGGAGGCCAGGCTGTGTGTAAGCACTGAAGGTGCTGATCTCAGCCTGATACTCTTTTCAATCCATTTCTGGCTGTAAATAGGATTCTGCTGCAGGTAGAGTAGAGCTATGGAGCACAGAAGATCTGCCCTGCTGAGCTTTTGTGTGACTTCATTTCAAAGAGAAAACCAATTGATCCCTAGGAGGCAGAGGAGTGTAACTCTCAGAATCTCCCACTGAACTGCCTCAGACTGAGAAAAGAAAACTTCCTTTCCTTTTTTTTCATGTGGATGAAGGAATGCAAAAATATTCTGTGTATGTGCACCTGACCACAGCCACAAATCTCAGTGCACCAGAACCTTTTTGGGTGGAAGCTCAGGGGCTGCACCTTTAAAAGAAGATGCTGAGCTCAGAAGCCACTGGCAGTGACACATCCACAGAAGACAGTAAATCTATAATGTGTTTAACAAGTTGTGTGTTTTCCCACAGCTCCTGAGCGCAGCTCACGATTCCACCAGAGCAATCACTCTGCTGAACATCCTTCTACCTCCCAAGTCATGCTTAAATCAATGGCTTTTGGTGAAAATGCAGCAGAATGATGCATGGCTGAGGATAACAATATCTGGGGGAAAGATACAAACCAGTAAACTGTTTCATCTTCTGCCACTGAAAGGGTGGCCTTGATTGAAAGCTTTTTATTTTTCTTATAATAATTTAAACAACACAGCTTCAGCTGCAGCCTTCTGGACTGTGCTGTTTTGGCTCTGATTGGACACCAGGTGCCCACAGAAGCTGACCTATCACTCCCATCCTCAGCTGGACAGGTGAGAGAAGATATTATAAAAGACTCATCTGTCCAGGTAAGGGCAGGGAGAAATCACTCACCAGTTACTGTCACTGTCAAAACTCACCTTGGGGAGATAAGTTTAATTTATTAAAAATCATATTAGAATAAGTTAATGGGAAATAAAAATCATTAACAAAACTTTTTCCTGGGCTGTGAAAATGCACAGCTGTTTTTCTTTTCAGAGGTTTGGTAGAAATGGTGGTTCTTGACCTCCTGCTGAATTTTGAATTGTCAGAGTTTTAGGAAAATATCTCCTCCCATGAAATGCCAAACTTCCCCTTTTTAGTACCAGAATAAAACCTTAGTTTTCTCTGATATCCTGTCAGCAGTTTCAGACTGCTTCATTTCCATGCCCACTCATGGAGCTGCAGAGATAATTTGTGTTGTACAGTTCAAACTTTTCTATCCCCAGTGAACAATTAAATTCTCATTGGTGCTAGTGGCATTTAGGGAATTGAAGCCATGTTGGGGAAATGCCTAGCTTGAGCCAAAATAAAGCAAGAATTTGAACATGAAATTTCTATACCTTTTCACCTCTGTGAGTGTTAGAGGTGGACTGAGAAGCTTTCAGCTTCTAAGAGCTGTTGAAGTTATTCCACTTCATTGTAGAAATTAATTCATATCAAAAATTGCTGCACCAAAACCACATGGACCTACTTAAAAATTATATTTATGGGGTGATACTTACCCCATAAATATATAAACTTTAATATTTTTGGAGCAGGTTGCTGTCTTTCATCTTCCCTTTAGAGTAGGTAAAACAAAAGCAATATTCACATTGATTGGTGGATTTTATCATGTTTAACAATGGCATCAAATTCAGAGCTCACCCCTATCTTCTTCCTTGCCACTTATTTGACTTTTTTTTTAATCAAAGCTTTGAGATTTCTAATCCTTTGTCAAATTTGGCTTAAAATCACTGGCAAGGTCAAAAGTTTATTGGAACAGGAGACAAACAATGTGATCACATAAATCTTACCTTCAAAGAACAGAAGGAAAATCATCAGATTTAAAAATAAAAAGAAAATTCTGTTCTTATGAACCATTCTTGTGGGATAAAAACCCTACCTTGATCTATTAATTCTGTATTGTTTTCCTTACTGGTGTCAGTTCTGCTAATCTTTGATTTTCAACCTTTATTTAAAATACTTGAATTATTATAAAAAGAGTAGAAATTAGAAAATTCACGTAATTGGTATCTAGTCCATTCTATTGTGAAATCTTACCTTGAAAAAAATCTTTTCCTTGTCTGAGTAACAGGAACAGCCAGTTTTTCCATATTTTTCTAGATAATAATCAAATCACCACTAGGTCAAATTTACCACGAGGCTGCTGTTATTTCTTTTAAATAGCTGAAAATCAGTTTTACTCAGACTAAGGCTCTGCTTCATGTCCCCAGAAGCAAGAGGAACACAGGATGGATATTTTTAGGGAGGGAATGGAGGGAGGGAGGGAGGAAGAGAATGCAAGAAGGGAGGGAGTGTGTTGCTTTGTTGGGTTTTTTCTTTCATTCCAGTTGAACTATTTTCATCTATCCTTCACTTCCTAACTGGGATGAATCCAAAAATATTAAACATTCATTCTGTGCCAGTATTCTAAATCAACTTTTCTTATCTGACACTATTTTTAAAAAATGTCTTTGCATAAATTATTTCCTCATTTATTTATTTATTTACAGCTGACCTATACCAGCATTCATCTGAACACGCTGAACAACGTAAGCTGCTCTCTGTAATTAGGCTTTTTTTTTTAATTAAAACAAATTAAGGGGAGTTATTTACATGAAATCAGCTTTGCCACTAAAAAAACCTTTATTGGTATTTACATGATTGCCTGCTGCACATTTGCTTTGGTAATTATACACATGTTAGCTCTTAATGGAATGAAAAGGGCACAGAGACCCAATGTTTTTAATCTACTGTCATTTATACCCCAAAGTTGCCAAATTGGTGCTCAGCTAAAGAAAGTTTTTCAGTGGAATAGTGAGCACTGCTTTTGCTGAGCTAATCTTGAAGCTACACTTGTACTTCTGCCTATTTTCAAGATAGGAATGGGGAAAAAAATGGAAGAACAAAAAAAAAAAAAAAGGAAGGGCTGAATAAAATAGAAATGGAAACAAAAATATTATAGTAACTCAATAGTAACTGAACCTCCTTTGCTAAGAGAATGCATCAATATCATGACAAACAAAAAAAGGAAAGGACACCTGCAGTTCAGCATAAGTCTTTTTGAAGTGAGTGGAGCTCTCTGACAGAACAATAGACTCTGCCACAGAATAAAGGAGCTTTTTGAGGAATTAGTTGTACACATAGTCCAGCTTGAACCTTTTTTTTTTTTTTCTCAGTAAAATCACTTTAAAAGGGCCCTGCACAGCAAAACTAGAATCTCTGGAAAGGAATGATTGCTGGGTTTATGTGTTGAAGCAATGTAGGAAAGTAATTAGGGAGAAAAAAATGTCAGCTTGTTACACTTCAGCTGAGAGGAGAATGTGGTGTTGATACCCAACTACTGCATTATTTGTATCCACTCTGCCATCCTAAATACTTCTCCTGAGTTACCCTGAGGGGAGTGAATTTAGCATTTCCTCCCTCTCTGTTGAAATACATGAATCCATGTATGAAGAGTCACTTGAGCAGCAGGACAGCACTTTATTTACATGAGAGGCACATAACCAGTGCCTGGAGGCACCTTCACCAACATTTAAAAAATAGACTGACTCCACAAAACAAACTGCATTTGACACTAAATAGTTCTACATATCAATAGAATACAATGCAATGCATATTACACATGTATACACACTCAATACAATACAATACAAATAGTTCTACAAAGTTAAAAGAAAAAATGGATCCAAAGACACAAAACCACTCACACCTCCTCCCAAATGTCATAGAGGTTTGCAACAGGATCTAATAATTTCATTCTTGCATTTCAGTGATGCAAGTGATGGCACAGCCTCAGAAAGCTCACTTGGGAATTTGAGACATTTTTGAAGCAACCAGGAGCCCTGGTGGACTTGGATGGGCTTGGCTGTCAGTTTCCACAATGCAGAGATATGCCTGTCTTTGGAAATTAAAAAAAGACACAGGATGCTTGGTTGGGAGGGACCTTAAAGCCCATCCAGAGCCCCACCCTGCCATGGCAGGGACCCCTCCCACTGTCCCAGTTTGCTCCAAGCCCTGTCCAACCTGGCCTTGGAGGACGCTGCCAGGGATCCAGGGGAAGCCACAGCTGCTCTGGGCACCCTGTGCCAGGGCCTGCCCACCCTCACTGTAAAAAACATCCTTCTAATATCTGATCTAAACTTCTTTCAATTTGAAGGCTTTGCCCCTTGTCTTGTCACTCCAGGCCCTTGTAAATAATCCCTTTCCATATTTTTGGAAGGCTCCCTTTGGGTACTGGAAGGGCTCAGTTAGGGGAGAGAGAGGCGGGGGAAAGAGAGGGCAGAGAGAAGGGTGGGAGATAAGAGAAGAGAGAGAGGAGGGTGCTGTGTGCATGTGTTTTGCTCCACAGCAGATAAAAATACACAATTTACACCCTCTTCCATCTATATCTGCCAAAACTGATCATAGTTTTGATAAAACTGATAAAAGTAGTCAGTAATTTTTTTTACTATGCTTTTTCAAAGATAAAATGAATGGAGCTTTCAAGTATTTTCATCCAGCTCTCATTCTAGGCAGCCATGAAGCTGTCTATACAACCACCCTCAATCATCAGATTTTTTAGATACACAGCCTGTGAATTATCTGGACAAAAAGTGAAGTTCGATCCTGTGCTTTAAAACCAGTGCAGGTCACTGCAGATGGTAGCCTGCATCTGAGCCTTCGTGGAATTCTGGGTTTTGGGACTGAATTTTTAGCAAAGGTATGGACAAAGGCTTTAGAATACTTGTGGACTTTCCTAGGCAAGTCATGTCTATGGCAGTCAGCCAAAATTTGGTAGCTATTTAAAGAAAACTACAGAGAAAAATATTCATGTGATAAAAATGTGATAAAGGGGTCTGAAAACTTGCTCTGTTTGATACCTGTCCTGGAAGGCCACTTTTGGAAGCTGAGTCTGCTTTGGTCATTGGGAACTTATGGGTTATTGAGGAGCAGACCTGATTTATTTTCAGAAATCCCTTTGGAGACATCAAGCATCTTGCACAGGTACCAACTATCACAGAGCAGCCACCCATTCCTGCCAAATCTCGAATCTTCCAACCCTCCCTGCTCAAGTGGTGAAGGCCATCCATCAATAACATCATAAAAGTCATAATCACATTTCATAGATACATAAAATATGAGTTGTTTACAGCACCATGCTTGTCAAGGAATTAAAAGTCAGAGGAGGTTCATAAAACTGAAGGTAGAAGGAGCAGTGCAGATCTGAAACATTCCATAAACATCCATCTGGCTCCCTGAGAACAAATCTCAGGGAATAGGTGGCTCAGCTTATTTGGGATTCAGAATTGTCCCTGCAGCAGCACTGTGGATCAGAGCACAAGTCACACGTCCTTGGGCAGAACTGCACGTGCACCAATGTCTCCACCCTAAAGATTTGTCTGTTTAATATTATGGAAAGAATCACTGCCAGGACTCTTCCAGAAAAAGGAAATTCTCACAGGAAATAGCAGTAAATGGTATCTGTGGCATAGGAAAGAAGAAGAAATATTAAATCTGCGAGAAAGCCTAGTGGAGGATAAATGAGCAGTTTACTGTGGGACCACTGGGTCTCTGCCAGAGCCAGGTGCTATTTTACAGGCTGTGCAAAGATCTCTCAGTTCTATGCTTGCCTGGGAATTAACCCACCACATTCATGCAAAAGCTTGTTGGTTAATGAATCACCTGAATAAATAGGTTTGATTGCCAGGGTTTTCCCACCTTGGCCCTCCTGCCCCATCCAAAGTCTGGAATCAAGAAACTCTTTTCAGGGGTTTCAATTTCTAACCATAATCTTAAATGCATTGCTGTTATTTTATGCAGTGTAAGATTTTGTGACACTTCTGTATGAACCTGACATGGCAGAGAAAACATATAGAAAATAACACAAAAAAACCCAGAAGGGCAGCTTTTAAATAAAGCTTGGTATAAAACACATAATTTTGCTTTTCCTTTTTAATAACCTGCATAAAAATAATGTAGCCTGGAGACTGAATGCTACCCATAGAAGAGGTGAAATCATTATATAGTATTAGACTCTGGGAATTAACTCTGAGGATCACTAATGTTACAAAATATACAGGTTTAAGTTCAGAAAAACAGGGTAAGCCACTATGATAGTGCCACATCCTCTTTTGCATATTATAATTTTTAAAGAAAAAGCAGTGCAGGAAAGAAGGAGAGAAAAGCCAGCTGAATGAACAGAGCTTGATTTGGGCAATGATATAAAATCCACTCTCTCATTCCGGGTGTTCAGGGCACAGTTTGCAAGGCCTAAATCACCACATCTTGTGGTTCAGCAGGTCTCAGAACAAAACATTCTGATTACAATGTGCTGCTGTTTAGAACACTCCAGAGAATTTTGGGAATGGGTTTTCTCCGTGCACATTAAGGAAAAATGTGTTTAAAAGACTCATTCAACAGGAGGACTCCTCCATGGATGAGGGGAAGGCATCTCTGAGAGATATTCTTTATATTTTTGAATGTTTCAAAATGAACCATGGTGCCATCAAGAAAAAAAAAATTGCACTTCAGTACTTGCTCCTTGGTAATGTACTGGCTTCACTTTTAGGGCGTCAGAGAAGCTCTAAAATTCACAAATTTAGGTACTGTGAAGGGTCAAAGACCTCCTCCTCCTCCACCTAAAAGTGTCATCTGTTCAACTTTGGCTGAAATGCAATCCTGCACTGCAGCACTTCACTGCCTGAAGTTTTGTCAGCCACTGAAAGGACTGCAGCTCCTAGGCAGGGACACCTGAGGATGCTGATAAAATAGGAGGATAAACAATTTAATGAATAAATAATTAACCTGTAATTAAAGCTTTATTAAACCAGCCTTGCATTAGACATGTGCATACTGTGACTCTTAGTGCTATTCTGAGATCTTACAGGCCTGACTCACTCCTTTTTTTTGCATTCTCTGTGTAAATCTTTGCCATGAAAAAGTTAAAAATTAGTTGCTATCAGAGAGTAGTGTCTTTTGAACTATTGTAAATTAATGCACATTTTAAACCCCAAACCCATTCTTTTCCAAATGATCATGACATATTACTCTTGTTAACTACATTTATTCCTATTTGCAAAATCTCCTTTCCTACAGAACAAATTGTTTCAGAGCTCAGCCATGTATAAATTAGTTATAGCAGTATTGCAGAGATCTAACTAAATCTGCTGCAAAAGATTAGGTTCCACAAGACCTAAATTGCTGTTTCTGCATATGCACAAGTAATTAAAAATGATTCATAGAGGCTGTGAAAATCCAAGAACCTCCCATAAATATTGTGGACATCAGAAATGGGAGAGGTAGGTTTGATGAAGTGCAGGAGATGTGGTGCTGATCTTTCACAATGAAATGATGGAGAGAAGGTCCTGACCAGTCACAGCTTCTCTGCCTCCATGGGAAAGAGAGAAAACACTTCTGCTCCTCACTGTAATTCTTCTCCTTTTCATTGTCACCAGCCTGGCTTTCTAATAAAGCCACTTTGTTACTACATTTATCCCTGAGAGTCCATTATTTAATAGGTGCACCCCAGATTGTGACAAGTGCTGGCAGTGGGTGAACTCGTATTTCAAGTGCAGAGAAAAGTTTTACAAATTTGTCCTAGCTGGTTTACAAAACACAGTTTGGTGAATTAAAGTCACTGAAAAAATATTACATTTTGAAGAGGTGAGACATCTATGGCAAAATTCATAAATTAATTTCCTCCAGACTACAAAACTTATAAAAAGATCATCTCAAGATCGCAGTTTAACCCCCTCCTTTCAGAGAGAATCCAAAATATCCTGTGCCACACACATCATTTTTGATCAGATGGGGAAAAGACTGTGTGGGGTTGAGTAGGCACTCCTGCTAATTTCTGGAATTAAAAGCACAGGGTAAGGAAATAAGAAAGTACAACTGAACGTGTGAACATCTACATCCTTTTTGTCATTTATTGGGGATCTTGACTAGTCTTGCAACAGGTGATGCTGTAGAAAACCATACTTAAAATGGGGGAAAGGGAAGAATAACAGAATAAAACACCAAAAATTAATTTATTTTTCAAGAAAACGGGAAAAAAGGAAGTAAGCTTTATGGTATTTTCAAGTTTTAATTGTGTGAAAAGCTTTAATATTTTGCCATTTTAAGAACTACTGGTTAAAAGTAGACAGCCCCTGGCAGCACTTTTTCTGAGAGCCATTAAACCCACCCCATACAAAGAAATATATCTTTAATTTCCACTTTTAAAATTTCAAAATATAAAGTTGTTGTAGTTCACCTGGTTTGTTAAACACCTTCTTTAAGGTCACCTTTCATCCTGCTTTCCTCCCTCTTTCTTTCCCCACAAAGAAAACCTGAATTTTAAATTAATATACAGAACATTTGTCTCATAACTCTTTTTTATAAAACCACTGAAATTCAAATATATTAGATAAACCTGAATGTGAATCTCAGCAGGCTTTTTGAAGGTCTCTCAGCACATTGGTTCTTACAGAAACAAATCTGCCTTGGGATAATAAGGCAAGCCTGCTTATACATTAATAAGTGCTAAAGGAAAGGAAAGCTATGGGTGATGCAGTCCCTCAAGTGCAGCTTTGTCATTATTTTATCACTGTGGCCTGTGCTGGAATTGGAGTAGGGAAATGAAATCAGCTATTTATTGGAGAGAGCTAGAGAAGATCTGAGATGCCTTTGATCATAATTGACTACAGGATTTCCTTTTCAATGTGTGAAGAAATCACAAAAATCACAAAGCAGTGGCTTTTCTTTTTTTTTTTTTTTTTTTTTGAAGGCTGTGAATGTGGTGGTTTGGATATTGAAATTAGGGGAGTTTTTTACATCATTTGTGGTGCTGTCTGATTTGCTGGTTTTTGGATTTTTTCCTGTGGAAATACTGAGGTAACAAATAAACTTCTTCAGACTGGTATTAGAATTCCATATTATCATATGGAATTTTTGTTTTTCTTATGTGGCTTAGAAACAGGTTCCCTTTTATCTTGGAACCTTTAAAAGCATTGCTGTCAGCACCTGAAACTCCATTTATTTCTCCTGGGTGGCAAACCTCTCTGCTCTGACTGAGTTTCCAGGCACCATGCTCAACAACACAGTCAACCCAATTCTTATAATTAATCACTAACAACTCATTTCCTTTGATTACATTTGTTTCTTTTGCCCAACATACCCAGAAGAGAGAGCCAGGACTACTTTGTTCAATCTGTAATGAGCACAAGCTAATCTCCATTTAATAGCATGTAACTAATGACATCTAAATGACCTCTGCTCCTTCACACCCCTGACTTTATTACATTTGTGGAATAATGACCCTCTCAATCAAACCTTTCCTCATAAGAAGATTTCAGCAGCATCACAGTTTGCATCACAGCTGCTTCCACTCCTTGAGCACAGACCAAGGAGTGGAATTGGCTGTGAGACAAACACAAGCTGCTGTGACTGTGCCCACAGCAGGGCACACTGAGCCAGTGCCTTCACCTAACACAGCACCTCTGCCAAGCCTTGATTTGCAGGAGTCCTGCAGTCCTCAGACACCTGAGCAATTTATGTCCTTCATTCTCTGAGCTGAACTGCTGAACTAACCTGTAAACTCAATTAACACCAAGGATAACTCAGTGATTTCTTCCCTGACTAGTCACTGGACAGTGGCTGAGATGAGTTGCCACCCTGGGCAATATCAGAGCTAAAAGAAGTACTCCAGTATTGGTCCAAAAAACCCAAAAAAACACAGTAGGTAAAATTTTTTAAGATGCAAGAATCTCAAAATCTTTTTCCAAAAATAATTTCTAATGTAGATCAACCTTCTCCTATTGGAGCTACACCTAATTTCATACCCTCATACTAAACTGTAATTCTGTCTCTGCCCCAGGAATTACCTGGAATAAATCTACATCTTGCTGGGAACTCTGGTGGTGCAGAGTAACATCTCACATTTCAAATAAAGCTTTGGGAAGACAGGTCTAATTTTGTCTTATCTACCATAGTTCTCCAGCATGGTGATTTTTAATAGGTTTTTTTTTTTTTTTTGGAAGATCTAAAAGTGAGTTACCTAGTTATTAAAAGCATTTTTATATCCCCAAATCCTTCAGAGCCCTTAAACCCACACATCCCTGAGGCAAACTTTATTAAGTTCACAGACTTCTGATGTCCAGCAACAACTCTATAAATCTGCAAGGCTCTAACACCTCCCAAACCTCCTTTAAAGTTCTCAGAGCCCTGAGGCAGCCCTTCCCATCACAGCATGGCCAGAGGGCATCAAGACAGGCAGGAGCAGGTGGAATATGGACCCAGGAAAAGTTCAGTGCACCAGCACAGGGAGAGGGGAGCAGGCAGAAAAGAGTCCTGGAGTTTGCAGATGCTCCAAGCATCCCTGTGCTGACAAGGAGAAGCATAACCTGTGACAAGGACACAAAACAGATTCTCTGATTCTAACCCTGGCACAAACTTGATGTGGTTTTTCCTACATCTCTGCAAGGCAGGAAGGGCTCACCCACCCTTTTCCTTACAACCAGGAAAATTACTGTTAGGTGAAAGGATGGAATTCAACCAAAAACATCACGACAATTAGGAAAATGGGATGGACTTAAAAATGTGATGCTGCTGCAGTTAGTGAGGAGGCAAAATACACAGAGGAGGAGAAAATCCCAAATGATCAACTCCATCAGAGTACAGAGAGGGAAGGGCTTCTCCTGCCTCTCACTCACAGAACACCAGAGCTTTCAAACATTTATATTTAAGGATGTTGCAAGAGATGACAGCTGAATACAAGGAATAAAGGCTGCTAAAATATATGTATCAGCTGCTAAAATATATTCATATTTATTTTTCAGCTCTTTGAGGGAACCACAAGCAAGCACACAAGCATTGAAATCAGCCAAAAATCAGTATTTCTGATTACAGCTGAATTAGTGCAAACTGCTCCAAATTTTTCTAGGTATTTCTCATCAAATGAAAACTGAAGCTGGAAAACTGATCACAGGAGAAGAGAAAATTGGTTGTTCTGCCCGTGGCTTCATCTTGGATTTGATAAACGCTCTTGTTGTCTCTTCACAGTAGATGAAAATGGAACATTTAAAAGAGAAAGACATGGAGTTTGTTAAAGAAACTCTGTCTGGATTTTCTTCATCAGGTAGAACATCCTTGATCACTAAAATAATGGCATCTTTGCATTACCCATTCTGTGATTCTGCAAATAATTCATTTTCTCTCCTTGTGTTTGACAGTTGTGACAGAAGTTCTACCAACGTAGAGTTCCTCGGCCACCAGAAATTTTTTCTTCATCACTAGCAGGAAGTAATGCCAGCTGGAAAATAAATCACCAGAAATTCCATGAGACTTCCAGGCAAAAATTATCCTACCAGAAACTCCAACATCCTGGTACAGATCACAAATATGTCTTTACAAATACACACACTTATTATGCCACGTACTTGGCCAGGGAGCAAACTTGATAGAAAATAACAGAGCTATTATTTATTTCTGCAAGAGCAGGTTTAAAAGGAGGTAAAGGAGGACACAGCTCCTTCAGAACAGAAATCCAGGACTCAACAAGGAGAAAAAGGCAGGTCAGACCTCACTTGTGGTGTCTTTTCAGGATATGAAATAAAGCAGCAGTTCATGTCACTTCAGAGGAAGCAAATGCCACAATATAGCACAGACACAATTGATGGGCTGACATAAAAAAAATAAATCCATCAACAGATAAGGTTTGTTTGACATTGAGTCTGGGGAGCTGTGTCTGATGGCTCTGGTCTAACCAGATGATGGAAATTTTATGAACTTGGACAGCAGAGGTTTTGACTTTGTGGGTAAAACTGTGCAGCAGAAATGGTTTCATTTGATTCAATTCATTGGAGTATCGATTTCCAGGGTTGATGATTTATTAAAGTAACATTTGGTACAGCTGGATCTCCCAGTAATGATGATGCTGTTAGTGACACTGAAAATAAATCACTGTAAATCTTTAAAAGAATACAAGTGCTTAGCCAACAAATTGGGTGTCCTGGATTTAGGGAGAAGCTTGGGAATTCCTGCTAAATCATATAGTGACCCTTTTTTTTTTTTTTTTTCCCCCTGTGGAACTGTTCTCCTTTTTTTGTCAACACTGGACAGAGGACAAGTTTATTTAAACATACCTGGGAGTTTATAGCCTCATTTTTTACCTAAATAGTCAACTGAACATGCAAAGTGTGAAGTACACATTTAATTTAACTTCTTCACTGCTAAACAATCCTGTGTGAAAATCAGGGAGCGATGTAGCAAACTGAACAGCTCACCACTGGTGCAAATGCTTCCCTATCTTGTGTGGAATATAATTCAATAGTTTAGAAAATCCCTGGGCACACAAAAGACAGTTTTGTGTCCATAAGTAATCTCTTGTGTGTCCACCTGGCAGGTGCCTCCAAATATTTACCTCTGAAGAGGCTGCAGCTTCACAGAGCTGGAGGATTTCCTTTCCCTGGCACTTTTTCACTGTTTCACCTGCTGACAGTAATTTTCAACACTCACCTTTGTAATTAAGGCTGCACTCAGAAGCAGGCAAGTCTTCCCATGGGGAAATGAGTGCAACCAAGATCATCAGCACTCCTCACAGCAATAATGCTGCTGCTCATCAGGCTGCTGCTGCACTGCTGCTCCATAATCACTTTTAGACTGCCTGAGATGGGATCTCCAATAGAATGGAGTCCATTCTCTGTGGGAAACAAAGGTAAAATGAATGCTCAGCAGCACTGCACATTGAGAAAATGCATTTCTACAACACTAAATTACAGGAAGTTAAGAACTTCACAAGGGGATCATGACTTTTTATTTTCCTTTTTTTTTTTTTTAATTTGCTAAGGACAACTAGTTTATCTTGCTTTGTAATTAACTTTCTTTCCAAAGCCTTATTTTTTTTTGTGTGTGTGTGAGGGAATAACCTTGGTAACCTAACCATAGGCAGTTCTGCCTGTTGACATTGCAACCCTGGTGTTCCTAAATAAAATTCTCTCAAGTATTCTGTCTGTGATCAGGCAAACCTGTAAATGAACTGCAAAACTGAGAACTAATTTGTTCCATTTAGCCACAGCCTTGACAAGAGGTGTGAAGAGCCATCTTCCCTTAAGGACCCAAAATTCCCTGCTCCATGGCTCTGTGGTGGTGCTCAAGAGGTGATCAATTAGCTAAAGCTCATTTAAAGATTCTCCACAGGGTCTCTACACTGGGTTAGACCAGAAATTGCAATGAAGGGGAGGGATCAGCAGCCTTGTAGTTCTCTTCCATATCTTCTGTCTAATGAGTCAGGGATTGATATTGCAGGATGTTAAACAAACTTTGTAGAATTATACATAAAGTCTGCCTTCTTGGAAAAGATGAAAGAGATGTAAAAAAACCCCAGTGAGTGGCCACAACTTCCCCCCATTTCTTTCTGAATTTATTCTGGGTAGGTCCTCTCAGACTGTCACTCACACAATCCCCCTTGCTTACTCAGTAAAGAAAAACAGAAGAAAAAGAAAGAAAAAAGAAGGAAAAATGAAGATGACATCTATACACCTGCAGAAAACCCATTGGTCAGCAGTTATTAGCTGTTTGGGAATTTGGAGTTTTTGATAAATCTTCAAGGCCACATCTGTAAAAATGCTCATTTTAAACTTCTGTATCATGTAGTTATCTTGGGGCTAAAAATCTGTGCTTGGCTGATTATAATATATTAGGTTCTCAATAAATTCACAAGGAAAATACCAAATTTTCTGTTAAAAAAAAAAAAAAAAAAAGAGAGGAAGGACTAGCAGAGATACCAAATCTGCAAATGAAGCTTGCTTCAATGTATAAAAAAGCTGGCCATGAATTATGTTTGTCTTAAGCCCTGTCAGCTTTGTCATGAGTTTTATAGCAGAACAGTTACAAATGGATCTTCTCTGCTAAAGGCTGTGAGCATCATCATCATTATGGATTTTATTTTATATTTTATTTTATTTTATTTTATTTTATTTTATTTTATTTTATTTTATTTTATTTTATTTTATTTTATTTTATTTTATTTTATTTTATTTCATTTTATTTTATTTCATTTTATTTTATTTTATTTTAATGTATTTCATTTTATTTTATTTTTCCCTACAGATTTACTCCTTTCATGTGCAGTGTACCTGATGATAGCAAGGTGAAGCCTTCACTGATATTTCAAGTGGGGTCATTCTCTTGTTTCTGACCTGTGTGTAAACCTCTGTGACCCCAAACCTGACACTCTCTCTTACTGAAGATGAATTTTCCTTGGTAGTGGCTTGACTGAACCTCCTGTTAGAGTAAAGGCTGACCTAGAACCATGGAGGCCTCAGAATTGGGAGAGATCATTTCTCCCCTTACCACAGGCATCATTGGAATCATGAAGAATTACAGCAGAAAAACAAGAGCAGGACAGAAACACATAAACAGATTAAAAGCAGAAGTGATTATTTTAGTAATTAAACATTTCTTAACTGAAATTACATTAAATGCAAAAGTAGCATGAAAGGTCAGGAGAGATTTTCAAAGAGTGCTCCAGAGGAAGGGAAAGGGAAAAGCAATTAAATACAAAGATAGAAGGTTATAATGCATAGAAGATTATTGCAAACAAGTGGCTGCCAGCAATAAACTGCATTGTTTTGAATGTTTAATTAATAAAATAATCTTTTTCATTAACCACTGCCACTGGGGAAGACAGATTGGAAAAAACCATGCAGGAAACACCACAGACCCATTTCCTACTTGTGTGCATTTACATATAGGTAGAAATCTGAAAATTAATTTTGTTTGTCTTCAGAACAATAGCATCAGAAGGAATATGTGGTTATTACTGACAATGCACATTCAGGTCATGTTTTCTTTTAAAAAGCCACCAAATTTGCCCACACAAATGTTTGGGTGGGCTACAGGATGCACTTTTTTCTTTGCTTTGTTGTGGATAATACTCAGAGGTAGAAAAGGCAGCTGGGGGAAGCAGCACCACTAAAAGGAAAAAACTAAATTAAATACTTTTATTTATTAAAAATGTGATCACTTTTTTTTGTGCATGTTGGACTATTGTCTGTTTTTCTTTTTTGAGGCATACCCAGTGAAGTAAATGCTTGTAAAAAGTGATGACAAACATGTTTGGTTGAGGATTTTTTGTATGTAAGGAGGTAAAAACTGTACTTGAAAAGTACATACTGATATGTGGATATTTTTGAATTTCATAAAAGATGGATATTTTTGATATCAGTTTTCTATAATTGTAGACTCTGTAATTTTCATGCATTGACAGCTTCTGTGGATACAGGAGGTTGCACAAGCTGACAGTTAGGGCAAGCATTTATGATTATTTTTGCTTGATCTTTGGACCTATGAAACATTTGTGAGTGCTCGTGTATTTTGATTACAAATGCATGACTTAGTTTTGTTTGTTTAAAGATGTTTCATAAAACACTTGTAATGGTTATTGTTCATTTATTTGCCTTTGCATTTCTTTTTGCTAAGAATCCTGGAAGTGAAGAATGTGCTTTAATATGTGATGTAAAGTATTTGTTATTATTTTGTTGCAAAAATTCCAGCACTTAAAAATTCCAATTCTGAAGCAGGGTTGGTTAGAGCCTGTTTTCAATAGTGCCTTTTAATTGTGGGTTCAGTCTCTGTATGGGCATAAGAGGGCATACCCACATAAGAAGTGGGTTTGGTAATGTTGGTGGGGTCCCTTCCAGACCAGAATATTCACAAGGAGGTGATCCTGACTTCAGGTGAATAACAGCCTCCTTTATCCCCTTGACAAGAATAGAGATTGAAGGTGTTTGCTTTCCTCTTCTAAGAGCAGGACATTCAGCAAAGCACAGAAGGCGGAAGGAGCTGGGTGTAGGGCCAGTGTGTAAAATTCAGCCTCTCTCTCTGTGCTCCCTGCTCATGAATGTTTTGCTGTGCCAAAAATCTCCCCTTCTGCCTTCAGCATCAGCCCATGAGCAAAGCTGAGCTGCTCAGAGCTCTGACACCACCTGTGATTAAAGCAAGGCCTTGATCAAAAGCAGTTTTTTAACTCCCAGCTCACTGCTCTCTGCAAGGCAGTGACTTTGTCAAACTGTACCAATCAAAAACCCCACTGGATGTTGTAAATAAAAACACTTTAAACAACAACAACAACAATAAGGAAGAAAAAGATCTTTGATCAGGCTGCAGTTAATTGATTAAAATGTCCATTTCATTGTCCTTTCATGTCTAAGCTACAATAAACAACATGAGAGAGCAGAACTCGGCGTGCAGTAGAAAAAAGGAGGCCATGAAGGAAAGCCTGGCAAGTAAACAAAGATTAAAAAGAAAGGGAAAAAATAGATTATACAGAATAAATACAGAAACCTGCTGTGCTCATGCCCAGAAGCTTAACCCAATTCTCCAGCTATGCCACTGAAAGGCAGGGGAATTAAAAACCATCAGCAAATCACGGACTCATATTTGCATTTATTTTCCTCACTGTAACCACAGGAAACCTTTCCTACCAAACCCACAATGTGATTTGTGCAAAACTAACCTCATATAATGCTTCCAGTATGAAATGGATTAAGTACTGGGGAAGAATATTGACTTTCATTCTAGGGAAATCTGAAAAAAATCCTCGTCTTTGGTTAACAAATAAACCAGGTTTCCCACTCTGATGAAAGTGGAATTGCTATAGTTGCAATTTCTCTCTCATCTGAGAGCTATCAGGATGGCACCCAAGTTCCAGATGTTCTCAAAGACACTCAGGTATTTAAACATCAGCAGGGGCCACTGAAACACTTGAGGATGCTCACAAGTAACCAGTTTACAGGCTCCTTCTCTGTGCAGAGGAAGAGCCACCCAATCCCTCCTCCTCCTCTCTGGCCACTCAGCACAATGATGCTTCAACCTCTTTGAATCTTCTCTCTGGAGAGCCAAGGCTCCCTCTGTGATTCAAATAGAAAACCTAGAGACACCTGTCTCACAAAAGCCCATCATTTTTATTTGTCTCTCTCAGCCTTTCTATTAAGAAGAGATCACAACTTCATTAAACAATTATGTTCAATGCTGGGCATGACATTTGCAAATGGATAAAATAAAGTGAAAGAATATTCTAGAGTTTGCATTTTTACTTTTCCCTAAAGAACATCAATGAGCAAAAGATACTCAAATAAAATGTTTTAAAACTTGAATTTTATATGTCAAGGCATGCAAATCAATACACACTGACAGACAAAGCAATTGGGAGGTGAGGCAAGTGAATTGTGCCTCTCACGTTGCACCTTGGTTGAGTTTTATTAAAGCATAAAAAAATTACTCCAGAGATCCTGTTTTATCTTGCTGAGCTAAAAAACTTGTGAATACAGTGGTTTGAAATGAAAGTAAAGATATTTTTTCATAAAATCAGTTGAATTGCTGTCACTTCTATCTTTACCACTTCTGCAGTGACTGATGCTTTGCAGCCCAAACATCCACCCCCAGTGCCAAGCTTGAGCTCTCTTTTTTTCTCATTTAAAGCCCAAATGCACATCCCCAGTCACTTGGATTTGGGGATTATTGCCTCTTGCTTGCAGTGCTTGATGTGTGAGCTGTGTATGAGCGACTGGCTCCCTTCTCTGAAAAACATGAAAACATCACTCTGCAAACACTCAGAGCTGCCCAATATCCCACCTGAGTCACATTGGGCTTAAAATATAAAGCACTGATCCTGCCAGCACTTATTGCTGCTTGGGAAAAAGTGACTGCCATGAATAAAAGCCCCAGAGAAATCTACCCAGAGTGTCAGCACTCCTAGCACTAAATTGAATTATTAAGCAGTATTGGTGTAAAGATTGCACATTCAGATGTTTAACAGGTGCAAAATCTTCTGACATAACATGGCAATTTGCCTGAAGTATTCCACAATTTCCATTTCTTCTCTGTAACAGTGCAAACAACTCCTCCACCTTGGAAAGGCAAACAAACAGCTGGGTACAACATATTTACCAGAAGACCACTAAAAGCACTTCTGTTCAAATAAACAGAATTGCAGCAGCAAACCTCGAGATTATATGGACTTTTATGGAGTTTTTATGGATCCATTAGCTTGAATAGCTGCTGAATTTTTGAACTAGAATAACAGATTTGCATATATTGCCTCAAATTTGCACCTTGCAAGGTCTGTTTCCTAATTTTGAATGATGAAGGCAGCAATGTAATAGCAGAGTGTGCCTGAATAGTGCATTATATGAACTGTAATACTTTTTATTCTCTCTAATTTATTAATGTGCCATACTTCAAACAGCAGGGCCTTTTTCAATCATCTCATTGAAGTGTCAAAGATGCTTAGTACAAACATTTCCAAGATATTAGTTATTAGACTGTTCATGCATTTTATTTTAGCAAATAGTGAAATCATTCATTTCAATTTAATTTTAGTGTTCAATTCACACAGAACATTTTCACATAGTTCTCAAATCTACTAATATTAGTCAGACTTAATCTTCTGGTTGGAAAGAGCAAGATTACAAAACTTCATTCCCACAAGTAATGGAAGCAACTTCACTTAAATGAAATCACTGCAGAATAATTTTCATTTAATTTTTTAAAATTAATAAAATGCACAGCACTCCTCTCCTCTTGCAGCACAAAAAAGTGTAAAGAAGGATAAGTTTTCACCTAAGCACAGTCAAACACTGATAAAAATTCTGGATTTTTGGGGATGAAAATGAAGACAAATCAGCAGTTTTTCCAAAATATCAAATAGGACCTCCTCTTAACTACTTGTTCTGTGGAACCTTCTTGAATACAAACAACCTAGAATAGCTTTATCAATACAAATGGGTATTTCCTTTGCTGCAGAAGAGTAGTTTTTTTAAATTACCAAGCTATGTATATAAATAACCAGGGAGAAAAACAAGACAAAAAAAAAAAAAACTGAGACAAACACAAGTAAATTGCCAGATAATCGTTAAAGATTTCACTTTAGCTAAACTACTGGTACTGATCTTAATTATCCAAATAGCTCCATTAAACAAATGAGATGTCTGGGAACCACACAGGAATATGTGTTCTGATTTTGCTCTCCAAATTGTTTGATTAATATGCTACAAAGCTAATTAATCTTAAGGGAAAGCATAAGAATTGTGCCTCATATTGCACAGGTTATCTGTTGTTAACTAGTAATACACCCAAATGAACTTTTAATCTAAAGAATGCATTCATTATTCATATGTGCTCTATTTTATATTGCATTTTAGGACTGCCTAAATATTGGTGATCTTTCTCTTAAACCCAACTATTTATAGCATAAATTTGAAGATTCTAAAATACCTCAGAGAAGTGTAGACAGATTTGCAAAATTCTACTTCAGGAAAATTTGTAATGTTGTTAGGAAGTACAGAACTTAAAACTACAACACTCAGGTTGTGGGACTGGAATTTTCCAAACAGCAAAATTCTCTTGTGATTTTTTAACCCCTAAAGCAAAGACATTTCTACCTTTGGACACACTGTAAACCCTGGGGATGACACCTAAGAGGAAAATTCTTTCCTCTTTCTTGATGAGTTGAGCAGACAGCCTGCATGAGAAGAAAAAGGAAACAGGACACTTGAAGGAACTTTAAAAAGCAGAGATATTACAAAACTTCATGGAATCATCTTAGAGTGTCCTGGGTTGGAAGGGACCCTAAAGATCATCCAGTTCCAATCCCTCTGCCATGGGCAGGGACACCTCTCACTGGACCAGGTTGAAAAAGAAAGTCTGTCATAAACTGTGAGAAAAAGCACTACAAAGTAGCTTTAATATTCTCTACTCTGATGAAAATTTTGACTTTGTATGATTGACAGAAAAGTGAATTTACTGATTGTAATCATCAGCATTAATACATATGCTACATGTGATAATATTTATATCAACTTGTGTCATCATTCTACTACTTAGGGAACATTTTGCTTGCTGGCTGTTCAGTGCAAGGAGGTGTAAGGACTAATTAGCCCTGTGAAAATGCACATTCTGCTAACTTTGTTTTTCAGTCTGGGAAGTTCCTCATGGACACTTGCTCCACTTAGTGTGAAAGTAAAATATGTGCTGAGCTTAAGGGCTAAAGATTTAGAAACTCTGCATTTCCAAAAGGAGGTCTATTAAAAAAAAAATAAGTCATGGTCTTTCTTCAAAGATACATTGAGCTGAATTGTATGTGAAATACTTGAAGAAATAAAGCAAAGAAATGATATCATCTAGGTAGATTATCTAGGTGTTCCAGCTACTGATGAGATTTAAAGCATCTTTTTGGCTAGCAGACAATTACAGACTGCCACATTCAAAAGCTTACATGCAATTTGTCATATTCCTGTCTGAGGGATGTTTTAACTGCCTGTGTGTGACAATAGTGAGAAAAACAGCAGATGGGATCAGAGCACTGGTTTACTGAGCCAACTAAACACACTTGTGGGAGAAAAACATCAGAAACCATGCTAATAAAAATTTATTTTCTGTAATCACAAAATAACACCTGACATTATGTGCCCCTGTCTTTTAGTACTTTGAGAAGATTTCCTACTCCATTTTGTTTTCTCTCTAATCTACATTCGCCTGCTGAAAAAAAATCCCAAACAAATCAAAAAAGCAGTTTAATGCCTCATGTTTTAACAAAAGATTTTAGACTACAATTTTCTCTCTTTTAGAGCTTTGTATGGCTCCAGGAACATACTATCAAGATAACAGGTAAAGATTTTTCTTTTGTAAAACACACCTTTTCAATTACAGAAATTAATCCCAGAGTTTATCAATTAGATTTGTGTGCACATACAGAAACTCATTTTCAAGCAAAATATTTGCCTTTTATTTTTTTCCAATTTTCATAATAATAAGAGTTCCCAGATGATAAGGAAAAGCTGTTGCAATAACAAAGCACACAAGCAGAATATATTAAAGCAGGAGATGTTTCTTTTGATGGTAAATTCCTTTTTTTACATTAATATCTATGCTTTTGCTGAAGTCACTTGGTCTGTTCAGCCTGGAGAGGAGGAGACTGAGGGGAGACCTCAGCACAGTGAGGAAGAGGAGGGGTAGGCACTGAACTCTGCTCTCTGCTGACCATGATTTTGGATATTTTATCTTTTCAACTAGGATTAACCAAAGCTTCAGTGAAGAATGAAGAGAAGAATCTGTAAAAGAGCTAACAAATATAACAAGAGTGAAATGCTAGAAAGATGAAGGGAAAAACTCAAAAAGTTGAGTGAATCAGCACTTCAAGTGGAAAGGCTGAAAAACGAGACATCTCTGATATATTTGGAAGCCTCAAAATCATTGAAGTTACTTTGTCAATGATGAAAATAGAAGCAAAGCTGCCTCTTGTAATGAAGGCCAGCATGCATGAAAGCAGACAGAGCCTCATCCTACAAAAATCCTTTAAATGTGGGGTGAAAAAGAGTGTTCTGGGAGGGAGGAGGAGGAAATGCTCACAACGAGACCTGTTTGGGACAGAAATGGGCAGATGAGGAAACTGTAGGGAGGAAAGGAGGGTTGAAGTGTAGACTGGGCATAAAAGAGGGAAAATTATGGATAAAGGAATAAAGACAGATATGAGAATGTCAAAAAAGGGAGGGGAATTCAGAGTATAAGAGGGCATTTCTAAACATGACTAGATGCCCAAATTGAGACATTTGCAAAAGGAAAAAGCAATGCTGAAGTCCAGCTAGGAGAAAGGAAGTGATGTTTTCTATGGAGCAGTTAAAATTGCATTCTTATGTTCACTGTAGCTCCAGTTCTCCATCAGCTGAGTGCATGATCAGACTGAGGTGGGAGCTTTGGGAAAATCATGGAACATGTCAAAACAAAGTTTGTGGTTTTCAGGTCTTACAGCTCCATCAAATGATTTTCATTCTTGTTTTGAAAAGGAATTCTGGATTTTTTTTCAGACAAGCAAAAAAAAAAAAAAAAAAGGCAATTGGAGATCCTCTCTCATTCTGACCTTGGAATTCCTTGGAATGACCAAGGAATGAAAAAATAACTTGAGCCGAAGTCATAGAGGAACAGACTAGGGACATGAGGGAAAAGAATTAAATTAGAAGTAGAAGTTAAACTAAAGTTAGCATCTGTCAGCCAGCAAGTCTTTGGCTCTGTCAGACTCTGTAATTTTCATTCCACAGAGGTCGACAGCAGAAAAATGGCACCTGACTGAGGTGAAATGTTTAGTTCTGAGAACATCTCCTGACAATAATACAGATTTCCATTAGTTTCATACTGCAGCACAAATATCTTAGTGCTTTTTCATGGAAAGCTTCACTTTGATAACCCTGGCTGCTGCTGGCCAGAATGGTGTGCAAAAAAATCTCCCTGCCTGGAGGAAAAAACTGGGAAGAAATTTTCATGTTGTGTGGATGTGAAAATAATGATCTTGTTTTGAAACCTCCTCAAGACATAAGGCAGCATCTGCCAGTAAAATAGGTGTTTTATGGTCAGAAACTTTTTTTTTTGTTTGCTAAAAAAGTAGCAAAAGGTAACTTGGAGAAATATCTGCCCAGATGATTTTGTGCTGGGTGGGAAATACAATAAAATAACACTGACCCCTGTGGTATTGAGTTAAGCTGTTCTCCAGAGAGGCAGGTCTGTGACAATGGCATGATAAATATACATATTGGCACTTTAACCCATCAGAATGAATACAGAATAACCTATTTATATGTCTAGTGCATTTGTCAGCAGAACAATGAAAGAGTTGTTCTGTCTTCAAAAAAGTCATCTCCAAGTTTTGTGCTCAGCCCATAAACACTGCCCTTTAGGCTGATTAACCCAGTTTGATTTGGGTTTATGAGCTCACCAAAGAGAAATCTCTTGAGGGAAGTTGTTTTAAAAACTCTCCTTCCAGAACAGGTTCATTTTAATGAAGAGATTGAAGAGGACACCAAGAGCAAAACTGGCTCTTGTCAGGGTACAGTTTCCCATTCTGTGTGATTCTGTGATTTTCCTGAAGAAGGGAGAGATGGAGAGTGAGAAAGGTGTTGGGATGGAGAACAGCCATCTTCCAGCTGTTATCCCTGCTGGATTGACAGATTAAATGGAAATTAATGTAACATGTTTCTTCCATCAAAGCACTTTTCCCATTGCTATCCCCTAATGTGAGTAGCACCTCAATTTTTTAAAAAACTTGGGTTTTGATGGGCAATGTTACCTAATTACCACAAAATTTATTCCAGAACTCCTAAATCTAGGAAAAGTGGAGGTGATAGCTAATTTGAGAGATGTTTAGGCAGACAGGTGATGCACCATGAGTGCATTGAGCTGTGTGGAATCCTCCATCCAACCAGCTACACAATTGCACTAAACAGATATCACAGAAGATATCTGGCAGCAAGTAAATAATTAGAACCTAAACCCACCAGTACTATGAGGCTCAGAGCTATCCTTGGAGAATGAAATTCTGTTTGGTGGAAATCTGCAGGCTGGAAAGAGCCTGGCAGACTTCAAGGCAGATGAAATAGCATTATTGCTCCCTATTTCTCAAATGATAGAGGTGATTGTAGATCAAAACTTGTTTCACTGACTTCAGGGCAGTGTCTGTGAACTGGCACTGGGCTTTGTTTCAGGGGCCTGGAGAAAAAGCTAAATAATTTACTGAAGATCCCTGCTTCTTTCTTTCATATGTATTTTTGTCTCTCAGTTTCTGCTGGTAGCAATACCCTTGCTCCTGGCTAACTGTGCTGTGTATCACCAAATTCACATCACCTATGACAGAAAATGTAGCTCTCCTCTTTTTCCCAGACTGACCAGAAGCCTTTTTTCTTACCTGTCATTAAAAACAACTGTAAAAAACACCAACCAAATAAAAAAACACCAAAAACTCAACCTCTCTAACTTTGCAATTACATCTTACACATAGCTGGAAATGTGAGACCCTTTTGTAAAGTAAAATCTCTCAAAACGCAGGCATGTAATTTACCCTTGGAAAAGTCAAATTCTGTTCAATATGAATCAGGAAAGAAAAAAAACAAATCTAAAACTTGATCTCCTGATTTGTGAGCAATAGTGGAACATATTTTTAGAGTGTTTAAGGAGAAATTTGTACTTTGCTTCACTAGAGCTACAAATGTTGGATCAGTTTCAAAACTTAGCTAGCAACAAAAACTGATTAAGATATATCTGAAAGAGTTTATGAAATAGTATTGTAAGAAAAATTACAGCAGAGACAAAAGGAGAAGACATGCAGGAACTGGAGCTATTGTTTTTAAAGAAAAGTGAAGAAAAATAGCTTTTAACTTTCCAAAGGACTGAAAATGAGCAAAGTAGCTATTGTGTATGACAGGGAAATAAAAAGAAAATTTATGAAGATGTAAAGGTGGACCACAGCTGCAGTCAGTAGAGAAAATTCAGTTCAATTCACACACTTCAGATGCAAGGAAAAATTTCTCTCTTCACTTAGAGCTGTGATCTTTATTAGTGTTTTTCTGGTGAAGTATGCAGCCTTTACCTGTATTGTGGGGTGATTTTCCCACACCCTGGCAAACAAGTGCTGCAGGACAGAGCAGCTGATGCAAACCTGAGACCTGTGCAGCCATGGGATCTGTGGAGAACTCTGGCAGCAGGGAAAGGGGCAGACAGCACAAGTAATACTTGCTGACAGAACTGAAGGAAACAGATCCAGGTGGGTTTTGATAACATTAAAAAAAACCCCAAAAAAAGCAATAATCCAGAAATGAATCTATCAAATGAGTTCTCCACTCCTTATGGAGTTCTGGAGCTCTGCTGAAGTGTTACAGATCCTTGAATGAGCCAAATAATTCACTTGCAGACAAATATTAATGGGAATAAAAGAGAAGCTTTTCTCCCTGCCTTTTGTGTCCGTTGAACATTGATCTTTAACCTGCAACAAGCAAAACCTATCAAAGCTCCTGCAATTTTTCCTGCAGCAATCAGGGGGAATGAAGGGTCAATGCATTATGGGTCATGTCCTGGCAGTCCCAAGCCCTGCTGAGAGATTGATGGTATTGAACCCACACCCCAGAAAGGCAACCAGGCAGCTCCCAACAGCTTCCTCCTAAATAATTATCTTTTCAGACACTTGCATGTTCCCTCCATGGAAAATAGGTGGTTTTTTATTACCACTCTTTTATTGTAGGGACATCCAAGGTGGAAGGGATTTTGACAGAGCTGCAATTCAGTCTTTGGTTACTAAGGTGCTGAATACTCAGCTGAAGGGATGTTGCTGTTAGTGTCAGAGCCACTAAGAGAAAAAGGCACATACATGGAGAGCACACAAAATTAAAAAAGCTATTTATGTATATATATGCATATATATATATATATATATATATATATATATATAAAAATATAGTCATTACTGTTCTGTTCTATGTAACCCACACATTCCCTGGTCTCACATTCCTTTTCCATGGTATCCTGCTGTATCTGGTTAGATTCTCACCTTTCATTGAAAAGATGGATTGTCACACTTTTTGTGTCATTTACAAAGTTGAAACAGACCCAGCAGGTACAAATATGTCCCAATAAATATCACACCTAAAAGACTCTTCAACTTTATAGGGTTGAATGGACTAGAAGTGGAATTAATTTTTTTTTTTTTTTTGCAAATGCATCCCAAAAATGTTCCAGTCTTAAGTCAATAATGACAAAGTCCTTCCAAATTTTGCATGGCACCATAGCATTTATTTGGAAAAAACCTTTGAAAATAAGATGATGAATGTTTTTCTTGTCTGTTTGGACAAATTAAAGTGCAAATATTTGAATTGGTGAGTCACTTGCTCTCACTTAACATTTTCAAACCTACAGATGATCCAACTATAATTGAAAACATGAAGCAATAAAACAAACTTTTTCGAACTTATTACTTAATTTTGTCAAAGCCTGACTGTATTCTTGTTCCTTTTGTTTGGTGAAAGGATCCTGCAAGCATACTAAAGAATTTCCCATTTCTTGACCCTGTGCAAGTAAGTGAAATCTCTACCAAACAGTTACAAAATTGATGCTGTTCCTTGTAAAGTTTTTCCAGCAGAGCAGGTAAAGAATTTATGAGTACCTCAATAATTAGGGTTATAAAGTACATTATAATTTCATCTATTTTCTCTGTCTTGAATGGATTTTTCCTTGCTCTTTGCAGTTCCCACACAGTTTTTTGATTAATTTCTGTCATGAAAACTACAGCTGTGATGGTTCTGCGAACAGAACCCTGACTGCTGCACTTGCATACTTTGCACATATTTCCTTAGTAAAAAGCCTCTCAAGTAAAAAAAAAAAAACAAAACAGAATGATGAATGAATTCTGAAGTTCCTACAGCTTCAGTATGTTCCTTTATTTTCCACTTTCCCTGAAGCTAAGCTTCTAAATTTTGTCCTCAATATTTTCTTTATTCCATTTTTTAAAGATACTTACTATGTTTCACATTTTATATATCTGCAGTCTCCTTTCAAAGAAGGGACCCTTTTTTAAAAGGCACACATATGCTGAGCTTCTTTTTGTGTAATTCTCTTATGAAATGGAAAAATATTGATCAGCATAATTTCATGCAATTCCTCAAAATGATAAGAATCTGCTGAGAACTCTTAAGCACTGAAAATCTACGTGTCCTGTGCTCCTAAGGAGTCAGCTCTGCATGACCTGGGAGCCCAAAATTTCCAAGGCTCATTTACCTGAAATCTCCTAGCTTCATTTGCAAGGTGATATTCTGCACCTGTGAAGATACAGGCTGCTCTCTGCATTTCTTGTGTGAGTCCCTCTTGGGTGATGAATTCCTGCTCTGAGTTGTGTTTTAGAATCATTCTGCAAGATTCACTTTTGGCAGAGATGTATTAGGGATGATTTTAGGGAGCTCAATGCTTCCTAATTTTTACTTGGGAGGCAAAATCTGCCTGCTCTACACACAGAAAACCAAAGTCCTCCTCTGGCTGGGACTCATCCTGTCACTGCCAGAGACCTGGGATATTTACAGGATGCTGATGGAAAGACCCTCTTGAGCATGATGATGTGCAAAGAGAATCAGTCAAAGGACACTGTACCATAAACATTTGCTCCTCTTTCTTCCATTGCTCCACATCCACTTCCTCCCCATCAATATTTTCCTGCAAAAGATTTATCCAGGCTGACTGAGGAAAAATCTGGTGGGAGCTGCTCATTCTGGACCCTTCCACCACTGGAAAAGAATGAGGAGTGTCTTCACTGTCACCTCCCATTGCCATGCCCAGATGATCAGCTTAGGTCAGAACATTTTCAAGGGTGCTAAAGTCAGTGACATTGATGTGCAAAAGAATGTAATATTCCTATCTTTTTCATATTTCCCCTCCTACATCTGTGCTACAACGAGCAAATTCAGAGGTCAGAATTCATCTTTTGCAAAATGCTGTGGAGCAAAGCAAGTCCCTCCTGATGGGACTTTCAGCAAAATGTGGAAGTGCAGGTGAGGCACACAGGAAAGAAGGAATTTGCAGTTCTGGAAAGAAGGAATTTGCAGCTCTGAGGTTTCCTGCATCATGTAACCAGCTCATGCAGACACCTACTAAACCAGGGGTGAAAAAGAAGGATGTAAACCATAATTACAGGCAAGAGTCAATCAGCTTTGAAGAAATGCTGGGACATGAATTACAGTTGGCCAGAAACTGTGAGCTAAGCCTCTTTCTACCACAGCCATTTACAACGTGTAAAAGGCCTGCTGAAAAAAATCAATAGATAACTGTAGCATTTATCAAGTTCATATAGATTTGTGTTGTTCCTGCCTAATTTGGATGGCCTCACCAAGGAGATGTTCACAAGTGGGGTATCAAAACAGCACCAGGGAGGCAATTTTCTCATTTTGCTTCATCCTGTTGGTGTTCTATTGAGGAATAAGATCTGATGTTAACTTCAGATTGTTTGAAAAGAGATTGTTATTGATCAGAGATGCACAGCTGTGCATGTCAGAGTGCTGTGTAAGACTTTCCATATATGAATCCTCAATGTGGCTTTTCCTCGTCTATTTAATTCTTTGTGCCAATGCTTTATTGCTTTTTCCAATTACACACACACACACACACAAAGCTAATTTAAATTATAAGCAAGAAATAACATTTGAAATATGCAATGGAGTTTGTTTACATTCTGCTTTTATCTTGGGGGTACTGTTTTTGCTGATGGGAAAAGAGAAAGCCAACAGAAGAGCTAAGAAATTAAATAAAAACCTGAACTAATGTTTCCAAGGGGCAGCCTGAGATCAAAATTGTTTAAATTGCAATCTACCTTAAATTAAAGAAAAAAAACAAATTAAAAAATTCATTTAAACCTTTTTTTTAGTGCCTACAGTGCTTGCAAAGTCAAATTTTACAGCAGTCATCTTGCATGAGATACAGGCAGTGAGAATTCTTTTACTGCAAGACTCCACAAAATACAAAGCAATCTGTGACCCAAATATTGTTTTACAATTTCTTAACACAGGATAAAAGATTAAATGGAAAAGGAATTTAATTTTCTGAAGATTCCTCCATCACCTCACCATCTCAGCTTCTTCTTCCCTGCTTTCTGCTCTGAATATTTTGAAGATAGAAAACAGAGATCCAGAAAAAAATTGCAGTAGTGAAAGGAGGCAGAATTAAGACATTATTTGCAAGAAACATAAAGAATATTGTGACTAAAAGGTGCAGCTTCTTTTTCCTTTTAGTGACTTGAAGACAAAACTAAAGCACTCTACACAACAAAAAAAGTCCCACGAGCACATTTTCAGGATGGGGCTTGCACAGAACCTCAGAGATGCTGAAATTGTGACATTTACTGGTGTAGGAATTCCAGCTAATGATCTGCCTCCCAGGGCTTGTTAAGATTATCTTCCTTGCTCTTGTTATACTCACTTGAGTAGTCATTTTGTATTTTTTTCCCCCCATTTGGAGTTAAGAAGCCCTACTTAGCCAAGTAGGTCTTTATAGAAGCTGCTCTGCCATGTAATCAAAGAATCTTACAAAAGGCTGCTCTTCTAGAAACACCCAATTAGCTCCATTTGCAATATTGCCTTTCTACACCCTTCTCCAAAAACCTAAAAGCAAGTGGTTAAAGGAGAAACAATGAACCTCATGCTGGGTGCCCTGCTGGTGGTAGTCATTGTTTAATTAGTCCAGAGGCAATTTAATTCATAAACAGGCTTAAATAGATACTAGGAATAAATTAATCCTTTAACTGATTTGGCAAATACTATGTGATATCAAAGTATAAATGTGGAAGAGGTTTAAGAAGCTTTTTTTTTTCTATTTTAACATTGAAATATTTTTAATAAATAGGGGTAGACTGGGGGTATGGATGGATGGATGGATGTGCAAATTCTCCTTTAGAACAGGTTCTAGAGCAAGGTGGACTCCAAAATTCAGTGCATCACCAGGAATGCTGAAGATGCAATTTAGATCTTCTCCAAGTTGTATTGCTGCTTGTGACTCTCCCTGGGAAACTGAACTCACTGTCCAGTCCCCCTTGTAGCAATTTCTCCCAGCAATTTCTCCCAAGCAACAAACCCTCTGGAATTTGTGAAAACAGCTGAGGATTGCTGAAATTCCATAGGAAACCCTAATTCCAATTTACTCAGGGCTGACAAGGCCCAGCCCAGTCTGTGTGTGCCCATGAAAGTTGCAGGTGCACAGGAGAACAGCACCAGTGTGAAGTTTGTCACAAAAACCTTACATCACATCCATTTTTTGGCTTTGCATGGAAGCACCTTTCTGCCTCACCACCTCCACCATCCCCTCACAAAAAATGTTCTGGAACAGCAGCAGAGCTCCTGTTCTGAATGAGAAAAAGATTTCAGATCTACCAGTAGGGCACAAATGAGGCTTCCTTGCTCCCTTCTGTTCTGCTGTGATGCAGAAAATTCAGTGGCTTTTGTTTCCACTTTGTTTGAATGTGCTGCAGTGCATTTTGATGCAAATGACTGAGCTAAAAATGAGTATAACTAGACCCAGCCTGTCTCTCTCTACTTCTATTTCTCTTTGTCAGCTGTGCCTTAAAAGAGCAAGCACATTTCAAGGTACCTTCACAGCCCTCCCTCCCCCAGTGAACCACACAACTACTCAAAATATCCCTTGTAGGCACTGTGGCTGGTTTGGATAGGAGATGTTTCCTCTCCCACTTCTTTCAATTCACAAAGGTTTTTAATTAATCTCTTCCATTCAGTTCTCATGAGAAGAAAGCTATTACAATGGCTAAGGTTAAAATTACATGTTTCTTTTAACAACAAGAGCCTTCCCAGCTTCTTAGTCTTATTTTGAGGGATTCAGAGTTCTAAGTTTCTGAAAGAAACACTCCCTCCTTTTCCTCTCTGTTCTCTTTTCTGTTGAAAAAGTGAGGTAAAATATTGGTATCTTTTGGATACAAAAAACAGGCAAAAGCTAAAAGAACCAGGATTAAACAAAAAGCTATGAATCAAACAAAATAATTTTCAGACTTTTAAAACTTTGATTGCTTTTTAATAATTGAAATTATGTGGTTATCATCTCTGATTATGAATGTTTCTAAACATAAATCCAAGTTCAAGATAAGCACAATATTTACCCAGCTGTTATCTGTTCCTGATCATCTCCTCTTTACTTTTCCTCTTTCTGCCAAATAGACCAGACCTGGTGTTGCCACTGTGAGAAGAGAGTTTCATGGAAGCACAGCTTTTACATTCTGCATTATTTGGTTAATACAATTTTAGCATCAACCAATTTTTACATGTTTATATTCTACAATGTCCAGGGACCTGAGATGATTTCTATAAAATATTACTCAGACCTCAGGAAAAAAGAAAACAGACATCAACAAAAGCCTATAAACACTTAATACCTTGCAGATGATTATGCAATAATATACATATATATATATTATTCTGCTCAGCCTGGCTCATCTAGAGCACTACATTTCTGTGAGACTGTTGACTGGCAAGGCACACACTGAATTTGGAAGAGCTGCTGAGCACTCCAAGCAGCAGAATGTTATAAAAGACACATTATGTTCAGTTGCTGAGAATAGACCAAGATACAGAATCATTTTGGCTTTGGATACCCTGAGATCCAAACCAACAAACCAACTGCACAGACAAAACCATCTCCACAAACTTCAGCTCTCCAGCTCCTTCTGAGGGGTGCAAAGTGGCAGGGCCAGCAGGCCACCCCTGTGGGCCAGGACGTGACCAGGGGACACAAATGGGCTCCACCCAGGGCCAGAGGCTGAGCTGCTGCTCCCAGGCTGGCCAGGCAGGATGAGGTGATGGCACAGGGCTCCTGTGCCTGCTGTAGGGTCAGAGTTTGTCTGCATTTAATCTTTAAGTCCTTTCCAGCTGTCATTTTAAATATACCTATATCTATATCTATCTACCTAAACAAAATATAACAATATAATACAGTATGTCATGTCATATTATAAATTCTAAATATTATATAATGTATTCTATATTATTCTATTCTATTCTATTCTATTCTATTCTATTATTATATATAACTAAAATATATAATGTATTATATATGTATTGTTATATATAACATATTTTATATATTAATATATTCTATTTATTTAAATATATATTTAATTAATTAATTAATTAGAGGATAGATAGATAGATAGGTAGATAGATAGATAGATAGATAGATAGATAGATAGATAGATAGATAGGTTTGTAGATGAATATATGTGTCTATACCCCTTGTAGTATACATACAGGAATTTCTTGCAATCTCCCATGCAGAAAGGCAGTGATTTCTGTCTCAGGGCGAATGCCATCAGCCTCCTTGGCTCTCAGCAGGCTGGAGATGAGCCAAAAGGATTTTTTCCAAGTGACTGACAGTCTGCCCAGGCTGCAGAGACACCCTGGTTCCTCCTCTGTGTCAGGACATGAGGAGAAGTGTGGCAACAGCCACTGTAATTTGGAGGTGAATAGGAGACTCAACAGAGGCCAAATTACATTCCAAAACACATTAATAATACACAAGAGTTCAAGAAAACATAGACCAAAATTGGTAACAAAATTCCCTTTTTTGGAAAATGCAGTGAGGGCTATTGCTGGTGTTTATTTTATATATTGTGCAGGCCTTTATAAAGAGAAGGTTAAAAAAAATCATAATGCTGGCAAGGTTGGTTGGGGTAATGCAGAGAGTGCAAACTTTATGTGAGATGGAGCTGAACTTTTTTCCATTTAACTTCCTCACACTGAATCAGTTCTTCTCAGTTTGTGTTTTTGCAACTCAAACCAGCCCTGAGTTTACTGCTCCTAGAGCTAAACTCTCAGTACTTCATACACAGCCACAGAGGTTACTGAATCTTCCACTGGGTGAAACTAATTCACCCTAAAGAAATTCATTATAATGGCCATTTTTAAGGATGAAACATGCTGGAACAACCATTTAATTTCTAGAGACAAGCATCTAAAAGCCATGATCACTCCCAGTTTCCTTAAGACAGGTCACTTCCCTGTAAAACAACACAACTCCTTAAGGCACCCAGTCAAGAAGCCACTTGCAACAAAAAGTATCCATGAATTACTGAATTTATCAATTCTTACACTGCAGTTTAGCATTGATGTCTCTGATCTCATCACACCTCCAGCAGGCACAAAAATGACATTTTCTCTTCAAATGTGTCCAGAGCTCCATGAAGAAAGGGGATCAGGTTTTCATCTGGGAAGATGGAACCTATGTTCAGGCAGAAAAGCAATATAAAAATCAATCAGGCTCCAGAGAGTACTGAAGCTGAAAAATAGACTGGTTTCAGTGTACACCAGTGATCAGAAGCTGATGCTTTATTTATGGAAGGCTCAGAATTTTCCTCTTTAACAACAGCAAAAACCAATTGGACTTATTAAGTTCAAACAGCCAAAAAATCTCATTGACAAATAAAGCCTTGCTAATTATTATACCCACTTCTCCTGAGTGCTGTGATAGTGTGGCAGAGACCAGGAACTAAGGGTAAATTCTTCATGCAGCAGAAATTCCAACACGGATGTCACGTCTCAGATTCCACTCAGCACTGCAGTAAACTTCAGCGCTTGCATTTAAAAGGAGAAAAAAAAGAAAAAAAAAAATAAGCCCCAAATGCTGCTGGCTTCAAACAGAGCTTGTCGTTGTCTGTAGAGATGCTCTGTTTGTCAGCACTTCTCATTTTTGATGCTACTACTGAGCCTGCAAGAAATAAATTTCTCTGGTTGAAACACTGAACGGTGGGGAAGCTTCAGGAGAGGAACAAAAACCTCACATCACATCCATTTTTCTTGCATTTTAAAGCAAACTTGCCAAGGCAAATTATTTTCAATGTGAGGGCCTAAGTTAACAAATAAATATATGTTATTTTTATGAATGATCCAGTAAAAAAGACAAATTAAATTAAATATAAAATCTGCATTTTATCCAAAATACTGGCTGCCTTCTGCTAAGGTGAAATCTGTCTTTCCTCAGATCCATGCTCTATAGTGCCATTAGGACTTTTTCCTGCAATATGCACTAAAGAAAAAAAAAAAATACTTAGTGAAAAATTCTGCTTTTAAATTTCTTATCTTTTCTCTGCTATTATGAAAAAATTATTTCTTCTCCAGAGGATAGACTTATACTTATGACTCAACTTCCAAGCATTTCCATTTTGTCAAAAATAATCCTCTATAATTTAACAGCAGCTACCAGAACTCCCTTTGCAGAGCAGCTGGATGTCTGTGGGCCTAGAGAATTCCTGGGGTCTTCCCAAAAAAAATTCACCAGGCAAAGCACTCCCTGCAAAGAGTCCTCAGGTCATCAGTCAAACCTGAAAATGTCAATTATTGCACTTGTCATAGTGAAAGACAAACTGCTTTAAGATAATTAGAACTCCAATTCCTTTTATAACTTAAATTAGGATAAGGTAGCTGATGATATTCTTAAGATTTTAACAAACTTGAAAGAAATAAAAAGCTGTTTAGGTAGTGATGATCAAAGTGACTGTAAATGGTACCACTACAACAAATGAAACATTTCAAATTTCGAAGATAACTTCAATACTTGAAAATATTTAAAATTCATGTGAGAAGCAAATGAAATATCTGTCCCTGGACCAATAAACAAAGGTCCATTTAGTCAGCTGGATGCCTGCATTTGACTGAGAGGTGGTTGAAATCACTAGACCTTGTTAAATATAAATGTGTCTTTAGTAACTTTTCCCCCAGCTTCAATTTCCACTTAAAAAAAAAAAAAAAATCTTCAGAATTATTTCAGTAAAATCTGAAAAATGTAGGAGGGCATGTGAGAAGATCAGACAAACTACCTTCTGAACTTAAAGAGGTCTACTTCATGATATCTCATTTTTTGTGTTTCCAGAAAAGCAAGATTCCAGTGGCTCTGAAAGACTCCCTTAATCCTCCCACTGACTCTATTTCTGCCTTCTGGGAGAAATGCTCTTCCTTACACTGAGCTCCTCTCATCCCAGGAAGTGACAGAGCCACATCTCACCCAGCTCCAGGTCCTTCATGAATATTAAAACAAAAGAGATTGTGGAAAGGAAAGCAGAATATTGGAAAGGACATTTGAGGAAATCCTCTTAAGAATTACTGAAAATACCTCGGAAGAAGAAGAAGGAAACTAGGTCATATCTTCCCCATTTTTTATTCCTTCTATTTCAGATAAAATATTTAATTGAAATAGTTAAATAAAGAAAACAGAGAGAAGAACCGAGGAGAACCTGTAATTTCTGAGGAAATATAGTTTCCTAAGCACTTGAGAGGATTTTTTTCTTAAGGCAATGGAAGGAGTTAGGATGAAGGACAGAAAGGATATCTGAAGAAGAAAAATAGAGTTTTGAAGACAGATGACTTAACTTACATTCTGAAAAATGAAGGACTTCCTTACTGCAATCAGAATTCATTTTATCCATTTTACTCAAATTACCTGGAGTAAAGCAGTCCTGTAAATAATCAGATAGATTTTCCTTTTTGTTAATTTTTTTTATGTTAAGAATCAATTTACCCTTCATTTAGTATCTTGGTCTTTTCTAGATAAGGGGAAAATAATACAAAAGCAAACCAGCCAAACAAATCCCAGACAACTTCATATTTACACCAAAATAATTGATATAAATTTTTGAATAAAACAAAATTAATACATAAATGAAAATATCAAAATAGTTTGCTTTGCTTTTTTGGCAATTGAGAGTTTGGATACAAGAAATGGATGATTAGGAAAAGATGTATAAGCTGACAAATTTACATGGATTTTACATAAGATAATTAAAAAAAAAAAATCCCTTTTCTTTTATCAGTGCCAAAAACCATTTCAGACCCACTTTGGGACATTCTGCAAAGATAGCTGCAAGAAAAATCTATTCAAAAATCAGGGGAATACAACCAGCCCCCACCACAGAGCAATTTTCTTAAGGGCTTGGTTCTTTCTACTTTCTTTACAATACTCTGTGTATTTTAACAGTTTAAGCTACACTACACTCTTACTGTAAATTTATGTGTACAAACATGAAAGCTGGGACTTTCTTATCTCCTCTCTAAGGAAATCTCATTTTCCTTTTCTTTGAGAGAACGCTCAAGATTCACGGTGCTCAAGAGTAACTTCCCTGCAGGCACCATGGAATCAACCCCAGGAAATTCCTCTCATTTGAAACCCTGTCACATCAAATAGAAAAGGAGGAAAGACAATGAGCAACCACTAAAACTGCACCACAGGCTCAGAGATGAGCATTACTGAGCAGAACAAGAATGAGAACTGGATGTTTTCTCTTCCTGGTAACTTGGTGGGGCTGCAGTTTGGATTTGTGGTGTTTTGTTGCTCACACAGCAACGAGGCTTCTTCTGTTTCTCACACTATCCTGCCAGCTCAGCTGACCCCAAATGACCACAGGGATATCCCAGACCTTTCTGAGCAACAAAAGCTGGAGGAAGAAGGAAGAGATGATGTTCAGAGCTTGGTAATCTTGATCCCAATAGCCCATTCCATGGGAGGGAGCCCTGCTCTCCTGGGGATGGCTGAACCGTGGGAACATGAAGGAATTCCTTTGCTTTGATTTACCTGTTAGGCTGCCCTGATCCCAATTCACAAATTCTCTCCCTTTTACCCTTGGAGTTCTCTACCCTATCCCAGGGGGGAGGAACAAGTGGCTGAGAGGAGCTGAGCTGATCTCCAGGGATAAATCACAGCACGTTCTGTAGCCCTGTACTCAGCTGTGTGCATGAGTGGATCCACAGAAAGCCACAGTTTCCCACCCCATGGGATTCAGCAGGAAAGCTGCCAGACCATATTAACACCTCCTAACAGCTCAGCTCAGATGAGCTCAGATGAGTTTACACACACTCTGGAAGCCAGAGCCAAAAAAAGCTTGGCTGACCTCAAAAGGAGGTGCCCAGACCACAGTGAATAATATTCATGAGGCTTGGTTGGCCCAGAACAAAGCAGCACCAGTGAACCACATTTGTGTGAATGACAAATCAATTTGTTGGGAGCTACTCTGAAATAAGATATTTCCCCCCAGAGAAAGGTCAGACCTTCAGAAACCTCTCCTCTGCTTCAGCAGTTACCAGGCAAATAATGAGGAGTAACATCCCCCATCATCTCTGAGGGAAAACAAAAGGCTTGGGGTAAAAAATTTGTAGGTGGACCTTGGAACCCCAAAATTGAGAGCCCTTGGAAAGCAGCAGGCTGTCCTACCTAAAAAGCATAAAAACAAGCAGTTCTCTTCCAGGAAATGGAGAGCATAAGTTTATGATAAATATTGTTTGGGATGAATAATTTACCCAACTCTAATTATAAATATGGGGCTCTGGAACATTATTGATGAAGCGCATCCCATAAACCTCTAATGAAAGCTAAAAAGAAGATATTATCAGGCATATTTAGTGCTAAATTACACATTAATAAAACCCACTATTGTATAGGTACTTTCCCATCTATTTGTTTGGGAGTTCTCCAGTATATTTGATGCACATGGAACTGGAACACTGCCTTAGTTATAAAATGTACTGGAAATGGGAAATTCAGGCACTTTCTGGGAAGGTCACCTGTTTTCCCTGAAGCCTGGGCCCCATCTGTAGAATTGCCTGTCTTCCTGATGTAGAAAATAAATTTTTTCACAAACAAAAGGAAAGATTCAGAAAGAGGGAATCCTACAAGCAAAATTAAGCACCAAGAATTGTTGTCAAACCCACAGTAAATACAGAGCAACTAAAGGGCTAAAATAAAATAAAATAAAATAAAATAAACCCCAGCATTACTGTCTTTTCATATTTCAAAACTGTGAGCAGCCATTAAGAAAATGCTTTACCAAAGTGGATTTTCTCCTCCTTTCTACTTCTGTGGCTTCCATGGGTAGATCAGTGGAGAGTGCTGATTTTGAGTGACATAGAAAATCATTGTACCACTATAAGTTCTAGGTTAAGATGTAATATGGGCCACAAGTCACAAAACCAACACAGAAAAATCCCCTTTATTTCATACTTCTTTCCTAATGTTAACAGTGGTTTTCCACTAATCAGATTCTATTTTTTTTAATAACTTCTTGTAATAAATTTTAGTAACACTGAAACACAATGAACTCCTACTTTCTGCTTATGGGCTGATATTTTACTTTTCCCACTACTGCATTACAGGTGCACTGTTCCTGCTTTCTTTGTGGGGGAGGGTTTTAGAAGTGCAGAGCTCAGATATCTTATTTTCTGATTTAACTGTGACTAATTGCAATGCAGAACGGATGCAGCAATACAGCTTTGGATAGCAGCTTCACAAATACCACATATGTTTTTTTACACTTTTAATTAGCACTTCCTTCCAGAATATATGTGATGAGATTATTTGAAATTGTGGAAGTCCCACAAGACCCTGCACTATTATTCCAGACAAATCCCTTCTAACACATGCTCTCCATCTCCAAGGTGCAGAAAATACCTCAGAACCCTCCATTAATGTGCAAAATGCCATAAATAAATACTCTTCATTGCCATTTGCCTGAGGATGAGATAGGCAGAGCAGCTCATTGGGTAGTTTGTCTGGGCTTCCTTCAATTTATTTCAAGTCTTGTGCAAATTTAGTTTTTCATTGCTGGTGGAGGATCACAGCACATGCTGGGCTCCCAGGTGCTGGGTTTGGTAGTTGTGTGCCAGCCTGCATCCAAACTTTTTTAGGTAGATCTAAATCTCTCCACCATGTCAAGGCACTCCATCCATTTGGGATAAACCTTTGTGGTTACATTTCTGCCTTCAGATTGATACTTGGAATATTCCTGTGGCCTCCCACTCAGTTTGGGAATTAAAATTCAATGTATAAGTAAATTCATAGCAATTTATCTAATTATTTTCTCCTGACTATCTTGGACACTGTCACTTATCTTGCTCCCAGCTTGGTGGCAGCACTAACATTTACACTTTTCTCTGAGGGTGGGTTCACATATGTTCTCTCCTGAACTGTTTCAGAACTTGACAAAGTCTGATAAGCAACCAAATGCCATTTGGGATGGGGCACAGTGAGCCAAAATACAATTCTGTTGGATATGTGATGACATTTTTTCAGACTGAAAGGAGCTAAGTTTCTTTTCTGCAGTATCCCAGGAAAAGAGGATGATTATCTTGATATCTAGAACTGTTTAACCAAATCCCTCTTCACACACCAGCAGTCAATCCCTTGTTGGAATCATCCAAAACTCCTCTTCTTGCTGAACACAGCCCTTAAACCCAACTGCTGATTTCACTTATATTCATGTTGTTATACAAAACTACCACTCACAGATACTACCAGATAAAATTGCAGACAAACAGAAACAGATGAACGTGTAAATAAATGCATAACACACATTTAGATACGGGGAAGAAGGAGCAAAAATAATACACAGCACAAGCTGTGATCATCACGGTGGAACTCACCTGAAAAATGGTGATATCAAAAAACTCTCCTGGGGAACATCTTGTCTGAGATCTGCCATGGAAACTGCAGCATGGCTGTGCCATCAGGGTTCTGATCGTTTCCAAGAGCAGAGATGTGACAGGCACTGCCACCCCCTGCCACTCGTTGACAGGTTTGGGATGTATGCTGATGGGGAAAATGCAAATATTGAGAAGTTTCATCATTTGTTTTCCTTGAGAAAAGAAAGTTATGTAAAATAACTGCTTGCTGCTTGGTTTTTTCCTGTCATTTCTCTTAAGCAGCAGTACAAATAACCTAAATTTTACAGCTTTGTTCTTGGGGGCCTGTTTTCCATCTGACAAACACTGCAGATGAAATTTTGAGGTGGTTATGTGACCTTATGAACAATGATCATACCACAAAGGCAACTTGTTAAGTCAGCTTAATAAGGAAATTACAAGCAAGGTTAGTTCAGTTTAATATCATATTTTACACCTTGCCCAAAGAAGTCATAGAAGCTCCATATAAGGCAGCAAAGTCTTCATTTCTCAACTATTCCCCTTTCAGCTAAACCCTACTCATCATGTCCACAAGTGTAGAAAGCAGGATGGATGAATTGACTTCAGACCTGGGTACCTGGTATCAGAATTTGGCTGTGCATGTTGGTGAATGAGATCTAAAGGATAATTGCCACGTGTGCTAATGGCCTTCATCAAAGCTGCATGAAGCAGCTCTTTCAACCACAGAGAGCAGAGCCATCTAAATATTTCTTTTAGTGAATAGTTTCCTTTGCAGACACTCTGGCATGAAGTGTGTGTGAGCTAAGAGACAGCATTTTTTGATTAAAATGCTTTTCTCAAAATAGACAAAGAATATAAGATGCAAGAAAATCAGAACTATTCTACTTTCACACAGAGGTAGCTGAGCCATTGGCTTCCTGATTTCTGGTAATTTTGTTGCCCCAACTTTTAAAAAATTGCTCTGAATGCTGATCAAATAGCTTACTAGCTTCTGCTTCTGTTTACAAAAGAAAATTAATCCAGGACAGCTGAAAGTGAAGTCACTCTAGAAACCCAGGAGCACCTGAACTATAGCACCACATGCTGAGCACTAGAGACAGAGCCCCTTACTTGTAGCAGCTCATAATGAATGGATGCCCAAACACTGTGTGACCTCTGGAAGGTCTGTAAATGCCCAAATTAGAAATCTCCATAAATCAATCAGCTGTATTTGAAATGGCATTCTTGCTCCTGCCATTGCTCATCTCAGAGGAGGGCTGGGGCTGTCACCAAGGCACTGGTAAAGCCATCAGTGCTGCAAGGATTTGGTGTCACACTGCACCAGAGGACTGTGGTGGTAAACAAAACAGCTTCAGAATAATCCAGCAGGATAAAATTCAAATAAATCATCAGGCATTCCAGTTTACCAGCCCTACAGCATTTTTCGGGGCAGCGTTCAAAACACTCCCTTTCCACCCCCAGCATTTTCTCTTTACAACCTGTTGAAATAACAATGTCTACAATTACAGGGTCATTTGTTATGCATGATATAATAGACTGCAAATATAAAAAGGCATTATCATTACTTTTGTCCTTTGTTCTTCCAGGCCAGAATATTGCATAGTTCTTTACTTTGACATTTATTGCTTTTAGATTGGTAATAGAATGGTTTGTGTTGCTCATTATCTTGAATGATGATAATATTAGAGTTTGGGGAGCCTGCCTTCCCTGTTAAGTAAAGTAAAGGTTTCATATAATTTACCAAAGGTTATTACTGGACAATTACCCACAATACAGTTCAAGTCTAATAAACGTTAGCCACATTCACTCTTAAATACCACATCTGGAGTGTGGTTCCTAGGAAACTGCAGAGAATGATTTAAGGCATTTATGTGCCTGGAAGGAGGAGGGGAGTTTGTCTGTGCATATGCATCTACATGGCTTTACATGGGTTTTTGGTGTTCACTAATTGATATGTGGGTTTGGTGTTTATTACTGGGAGTCCTTAGGGAAAGGAATTAATTGAAAGATATACCTAGCTGGGACTCTGAGACTAGAATGGAAGGCGAGGAGGGATAAAGTATAACCTCAGTTTTCACCCTCCCTATTAGGAATAATGGAGTATTTTCATGTTTAAATTCCTAAAAATTATATAAGGTTTTCACCTGAGACTTTACATAAGTTCTTACACAATGGCCTAAAGTATTAAATTTATCGACCAGCAAGGCATGAAATTCAGAGCCTGATTTTATCCTTCCATCCCTTTTATCACTGACCATGGTCAGCATCTCCAGCCCAGCAGCAGAGCCCTGCTCTGGACACACTTCCTCACCTGTAGCCAGGTGTGGCTCCATTCCTGGGGAGAACAACTGAGGGTTTTCCACCTGGGAAACTTTCTGGGCTGGAGATCCTTGACAATCCCCTCCATGTCTGAGACTCTCAGATGTTTACATGAGTACAACACTCTGTACCCAGGCACACACATGTATGCAAACAACATTTTTTTTCCCTGTCCCTTTTTTGTTTGCTACTCCAGTTTGCCTGCAGCCATTTATGTTCAATTTATGTTTATCAGTTCATTTCTCTAGCAGCTGCACTTTCAATGAAATGTTTTTATTTGGTGCCAAGTAATAGTAGCTGGAGTTATTTGCCCTATGAATCTTGGTAGATTAGTTTTTGTAATTTACATACATACCCAATTGCTACCAATTTTCACTGACAGTTTTCTCTTTGGACTTTGTTTCATTTCTATTTTTGAACTGTAACAGTTTCAGACGTACAGCTCTCTGCAAACTTTATGATATGCCCTGCATTATTATAGTTATCTAGTAATGCAAAAGTGAGAGAAAACCTTTAACTCAAAATGTTAAAACAGTCTGCAGAAAATGAAGTTAATGTTTCATGAAATAAATGTCATAATACAAAAAGACTTATTTTAATGGAAATTTGCTCAAAGCTCGGGATGTTTCTTTTCTGGCTGACACCAGCTACTATTCCTCACATGAATGACAAAGCCCAGAGTGATTAGGTCAGCTGGTTTCTCCACAGGGCAATAAATAACTGTACAACTCCCCAGATGTGCAGCTAGGAAGGTGTGAGCTGAGCCCGTGGGTGTGAGTGACACACCTGCAGTGGGTTTCTCTCAGAGGGAGCACACTGATGCCTGGGATTCCTGATGCTGCAAGAGCCAGAAAAGCCCTAAAACCAGGATAATGCTCTTCCATGCTGTGCTAGAAAGGCTGGAACAGATGTTCAGGGGGAGCAAAGAGAAGCACACAATTGCTGTTATTACATCACTTGAAATTGCAGGGGGTGGGCAGGTGCAGGCAGGAGGGGCACACCTGCAGCTTTGCTCAGCGTGAGGCCAACACAGGCATCTCCCAGGGTAAGGGGAGGCTTTCCAGGAGCTGCTGTGGGATTTCAGTGAGCACAGAAGCTGCACAGACCTGTTCAGAAGCAGTTCATCCCCTGGACACAGCAAGCCTGGCCCCCACCTCCCATCTTGTGCAATTGGATGTGTTGCCTAAAGATTTCAGTTTTTACCCGTTTTTCATAGCTCTGTAGACTATTAATATGTGGTTATACAGCTCCTAGTATTTTTCCTACCCTTTCTCTTAGAGTAATGAGCTAACCTTCCAACACATTACTGAAATACCATTCAGTTTTATTTTCAAGAAGACATCCTACAGGAAGAACATTTTGTTTTCCAATCCGAGAAACAACAAGAAATGGGGCAAAGAAGCCCTGGACCAACCAATGGGGCAAAGAAGCCCCACCAACAGTGGGGTAGTATCTGGGGGAAAAATTACCTAACCAACTGCTCTTCTAATTGGACAATATTTGTTAGATATGATAGATATGTTAGATATGATAATTGTAAAACTTGCAAAAATTGTAGAAATCCAACGCCGAGTGTGCCCATAGCCCATAATTGTGGATTCACCTGGGAGGTCCCAACAAAGAACTGCTTTTTTATCTTACCTTTTTAACACTGTTGCAAGGGTTTTTTATCTTTTGATATCAGCCAGCAGATGCATAACAAAATCTCAATGTGTTTGGTGTAGGGCTCAGCTTGGTGAGTTCAGCTCATGATGCTTGACAGGAGGGGACCTGCAAACAGAAGTTTTTGTTAAAATCTGGAAAGCAGGAAGTGCTGGGGACCTGGAAAAGGGACTGAAAATTGCCCTCAGTGTCCCTCCCAGACCTGCAATGACACAGAAGGAATTCCTGAGGACTTTCAACATAGCCTGAGCAACTTAGAGATACAAATTAAAACAATGTTCTTGTTATTTCCACCTTCTTTCAAGACTTCAACTTAATTTTAAAAAGCACAATGGCAGCATGCATAATGAACAGGTCCAGACTTTCAACTTTGCTTGTCCTCTGGGCTAGAACCTGGGAGTGAATTGCACTGCACAGGGAAGATACAAGGTAGCAGACAGCTTTCCTATATGAGAAAAGAAATTGATTCCTCCAGGTCTGTGTATCTTGGAAAAAAAAAAAAAAAAACCAAACAAAACAACAAGTATGAAACTTTTCCTGTGCTGTCATCTCTAAATAAATGAAAATAAAAAATTCAGAACAACTTGTGATCAAATCTAAACAATAAAGAAAAAAAAAAAAAAGCAGCTACATTTTGATGAACCGTGTCACGTTCAAAAAAACAACAGGAACCTTCAGCTGTGGAGTTTTACAATATAGCACGTTCCAAAGAGACTTTTTTTTCCCTTTCAATATTGAGGCAGGATACTCATAAAGCTGGGGAGACTGCTCAGAATCTTATAACTGAGCTGCACATAGGCTAGAATTCAGCCAGAAGAGAGAGCAGTAACTCAGCAGCCAAGCTCCAGTCACTAGAGAAGACTCTAAATCAAGCAAGGGCAAGTACTATTGATGCTGCCTTCCCCCAGATGGACACTGGTGATGAATGCATTCCAAATGCCAATAATCTCAACCTTTGTTCAGTGTGCTACAAGCTTTGCATTGCATTATTGGCAAACACCTTGCTGCTCTTTGCCACCTTTCTGCCATTGGGTGCCTGCCCATCTGGGCTTGCAAGCATTTCTTTGTTTTCCCTTTCTGCTGGCTGTTCTTATTTCCCCAGTGCCCAGGCAAACGTGGCAAACTTCTCAAATTAAAGTCACCTTGATGCCTAAATACATTTTCTTGGTCTTGTTCAGCCCTTTTTAAATTAAACTTCTACTGGTAGGTATGTTCATGTCAATTTTTATTAGTTCATTTTCACATAGCAGCTCCCAAAACATAGGGAAATTCTCTCTGATCTGTTTGTGCCATTTAGACTTCCACATCCCCTGATCAAATCTTTTAAAGGTTTCACCAGCACTGTGCACCTCAGCTGCAGGAGTTTTTTGCTTTGGATACCAAAGTAGAGGTTTGAATTAATCCTTCTATCCCTGCAATCACAATTTCTAGTGCCATTCTTGTCCCTAAAACATTATTACCATGGTTTAGAACAGCAGAGAAATCAGTTCAGTTCCTCTCTTTTCCTGGGAGAGCCTGAACCTGCACTTTTGCCAGGACACAAAATGGAACTAACCTGTTACAATTGTCCTGATTTCAGTGCTGTCCTTTCCAGCTACGAACAACAGAAAATTCCAGTTCTCTCTGGCTGAATTAATTATGTTCCTTTTTTAAAAAGTGGCATAGCAAATTCAATCATTCAGGCTTTTCTGATACAGCATCAGCCACGATACTTGAAACAACATTGAGCACCATAATAAATCACACACCTTTGCCACTACAAACAGATCACAGCAGCAGCTTCAATTTGCCATGGAATAAATATATTTCTATTTAATACACATCCTTCTCCTGCCTACAAACCCTGCAGGAACACAGCTGCAAAGGAGCCCCTGCTCTGCTGACTACAGGAGCCCAGTTTTCTTGTGGGAAGGAGCTTGACAGATATGCTTGGAATTTAGGCAGTGCATTTTTGCCTCTCATGGTTGGTTTAAAACTACATTAAAATTACATTAAAGCAATGAAGGGTTATTGATCACGATCAAAATAAAATATCTAGTTACATATAAGGAATTGAGTAAGCAGGGGTGTGAACAGAAATTTATAGGGCTCACATATGGGGAAGTGATATTCTAATGTGTCCTGGCATAACAGGGCTTGAAGAGGAATCTTACAACTGAAAAGAAGTATCACTTCCTGAGGGAAATGATTCGATGTTTGGCTTAAAAGAAAAATATTTTCATTTCCTGAGGAAAAAATATCTTATCTGGAAGATTCTTTGAACCCTAAGGAAACAAAAACCACATTTACCACCTGGGGAATTTTATTATAATATGCCTGTTTTACTGTCACATGTAATATGTTTTCTCCTATTGTTCTTGTTAGAGAAGGAATAACATGTAAAGAAAGTAAACTTGTTTTTTGTGAGTGTGGTGGGGTTTTTTTGTGTCATTGGGATTGAATTAGAGCTTTCAGAGCAACTAAAATATATTAAGTCACACGGACATGAAGTTTTAGTTCTAAGGAAGTAGAAATATATTGCAATACTGTGAACTCTTCACCTTGGAGGCTGATGTATTCATGCAATAAACAACTTTACAGCTTAAACAACTACTCTTGTCTCCTTGAAGACCCAAGGCCCAGCAAAACTCAACTGTAGTGATGCCAGCAAGGCTGTGCACATCACCTGGCACAGGATCTGTCTGGAAGAGCCCCCTGAACTTCTGCCCCTGCCTGAGGGTTTCAGCCTGGGCTGCCAGGATTGCCCCCGGGAAGAAATTGGCTTTTCTGTGCCTGTAGTGTCACCCTAATTTACAGCCTAATTGCTCTGCCCAAAGCTCAGACGAGTCACTCAATACTGGTCACTTCCTGCCACCACCAATGAGGGAAGAGGTGAGAAATCCAAGGGTAGAGCTGCACCTACTGTAGAGGCCTGAAGTCATGTGAAATTTATTCTGCCACATAGTTATTGACTCAAAAGATCAATGACACTAAGACAAAACGCTGTTATTTTTATTTGCTGGATTAGGCTTTGATTTTAACTCCGTTCTTGTTAATATTCAAGGAAGTATAATCTGTGTGAAAATTAATGGGAAATGAATCTCTGCATTATAACATGAGAAGTAGGAACACAGAGCCAGTTGTCTGGAAATTTGATTTGTGCTGTGTACTGAACGCAGTCCAGGGGGCTGCAGTACCTCATGTGAAGGATAAAAGTGAATGTTTTATAGACCTTTTTATGTCTGAAATAGGCAGCATCATTACAAATGCAGCTCTCACAAATTTCTGTTCGAGCTTGTGTAAAAACATTCTGAAACCTGGTTTTTAATTCAATATAAAACAAAGAAACAGAAGACAGTATGAATCACATTTCTTCAGAACATTCCCTTCAGTTTTATTCAAAATTCCATATTTTGAATAAAAGTCATATTATTTTACAAGCCTGACTGGTTATTTTGGACAGGTAAGTTGAGAAACCTTGACACTGCTTCAGGAAGACACAACTGTGTGAGTCCTCCTGCTCATTCTGAGTTGTTAGAAAATGGAAATGCACCTGGAAGGACATATTTAATAAGCAAATTAAAAAGAAGGGACTAGAAGATTAATTATTCTTTCTCTTTGTGTTTTAATTTATATTGCTGCATCTCTCAGCATTAACTCAGCTTCTCCCTCAGCCATCTGTGGTCCTGTATAAGACACAGAGAAAGTCCTCACATTCCTTCCTTGGTTTTGAGACAAGAAGGAGAAAGGCATGGCAGTGGCACATAAACTCCTGTAAATATTTTGATTTCCAGAACTGAAACATAAAGGGGCACACCTCAGTGAAAGTACTCCTCTAGGGTAAATATAACTGAGTTATAGCCCAAAAATAAATCCAAAGCAACACTACTTGTCACAGACACAATGGAGCTGATGAGTTTCTAAGTTCAGAAAGGAGTGTTCTGCCCTGAAATGGAGGATTTTGTTGTTAGAAGTAATAAAAACTGCTAGCACTAAAATAAAATTAAAAAAAAAAAAATCCACCAACAAACCAACCTCCTCTTAAACCATTTTCCAGTAAAAATAGCTTTTATACCTAAACATCATTACACAAGTAAATTCTTACTTTTTCTCTTCACACACCCTCTCACTCATGCATGTTTCTGTGTATTACAGGTATGAATTTCACACAATTGGAAGGAAAAAAAATTGGCAGAGATAATGCATGCACCATGTGGAAAAGCAAACAGCAGTACCAGAAAATAGTAAAGCTTCATTTATTGATGTCTGCCATATAGATATTGCAGCAGCTTCCTGGATATTGTCCTTACCAAAAAAATCTTGTATGCAGGACTAGAGCTTCTGAAAGCAAATCTCTTGTTCATGTGCAATGGAAATTTCTGAAAAGTATTTTCTTTCCCATGTCACTGTCTTTGTCTTCCATCTTTTCCTTCAGTTGATGACTTGCAAACATGAATTTTTTACAAGAATTTCATTTGTTTCTGACTTTTTAATGCAAAACCAGGTACTGTTGTGCTTGAGGTGTAGCAACAAATCAAAGCCATTCACTTCATTTGGGTAAGAATAATTTCATTTCTTGAGTTACTATACCCAAATCTAGCAGCCTATTCTTTTAGGTGATCCATCAACCCAGAAATGGCAATCCTGCATCCAGGATCTCTTTGCATATCTTTTCCTGTGCCATCCCTTTGATCCCTCCCTGAATATGTTATTTGTCATTCTTTGTACTAAACAATGAGTAGCTTACAAATACATCTGCTGCAAAATAGATAAAAAGCTCACTGCAACCAAAGGTGTGGTCAAACCCTCCCCATGAGAAGCACCTGGCCAATTTTATACTCTTCACTCCCTCTCTTCAAGAACAAATTCACTTTTCTTATTTACCAGCAAGGGACTGTGACTGGTGGCACAAAACATGCAGGACATGAATTAAACTTCCCAATTTGCAATGACCTTTACATCAAAAGAAAGGCAGAGAGGTTTTCCCAGGAGCTGGAGTGTACTTGCAGTTCCCATTTCAAAGTCACTTCATCATCTTTGAAGAGAAAGTCCTTTAAGTCCAGGAGTAATGCACATTTTCATATTGCTTTGGGATTTGCTGTGCAAATCCCACACAGGGCAGTGCTCATGGTTCAGATCAGGACTCACTTGAACAATGCAAACTTAATATGCCACCCCAAATTGTTCTGTGTTCACATTTTCTTCTGTGCCTACCTGAAATTTAAATTACCTATATAACTCTTCCCAGACAGGTTTTAATTATTCACTGGTTTAAATTATTCATATTTAGCAGAGTCCCTGCATAACACCCACTGATTTTTTTAATAAAGTAATTTTACAAATACTATGGGCCTGTAAAGTTAGAAAAGCCCTCCTACATTCCCAAATCCAATATTCCACTGCTTTTAGCAAACATTCATCTACGTTGCAGTCCCCATTTTCACATACTTCCACTATAAAATTTTCTTTCAAGGATTAAAATTCTATTTTGTCTTGTGGGGCTGAAAGAGGGCCATGCCCACGAGCATCTCAGATGCAGTTAGCTAGCCAGAACCTCACTGCCTCAATAATTTGGTGTTTTAGGAGACTTGGGGATGTTGACAGAGCTGAGCCATCTGCTTCCTACCCACTGAGGCTTCTCCAGGGGCAGCTGTAAGGGACTGTCCTCCAGGCACACCTCCTGTGCTGACCTCTCTCAGGATGATCTTTCCTTGGTTTTAAACTGCCTGGTAGCTTCCATAGTTTTTTCTTAGACTATATAAAATAAAGCTCAAAGCGTTGCCTAGGGAAAAAAAAAAAAAAATTCTCTTTTTCAATTCCACGCTGAAATTCAAGTTGCTGCAAGCCATATGGCTGCTCTGCTCCAGGGATCACTAAAACAGGGTGCCAGGGGAAGTGGATCAATGGGCATTGACTGTCTGGAAGGAAAACAGGAGGTGACATCCCTGCGAAGGTTTAACTGCAGCACTGCTTCCTACTGTGACAGAATCCAACATTTTATCTGAGCACAGAGATGTATCCTCACAGAACTTCCACACAGGCACTGTCATCTTCATGCTCTGTGCAGGAGACTGAAGGACAGATTTTTATAAGGTATTCAAATGGTTAATTTTTGATTGTTTGCTCTCAAGTCCCTCCACATCTCTGCTCCTCATCAATCCAGCAGCCCAGTGCCTGGGTCACTCTCCTGAAATCAGAAATAGAGCTGTCCTCTCTCAAATTCCCTCTAACATCCCAGATGAGCTCAATAACCCCTCCTACTTTTCCCACTTAACTCCAGTCAGGGCTTGAAACCTCAACCTGCACTCCCCTCCCTCTTGCCACAGATCCAATTCTCCTGAACAACAAAAAAAAGCCAAGTGAATGCTAAATAAATGAAGTAATTAAAGCAAGATAAATGAAACAGGAAGGTTTAATGCCCTTTGTCCTGGACAGTCTGGAATGAGGTGTCTGACTTCTTCAGGGCAGTGACTGTTATTTAAAATCCAGGCAGGCTTTTTACCTTGGCTGAGGGGGGAATGAATCACTGTTGATGTGTTCATGCAGTTAAATCCAAGGTCCAGGGGTGGAGTGTGTGAACATGTTTGTATCCAGTAACAACTTCACATTTGAATTTTTTGGGGGGGCAGATTTTGATAAAATGGTGATGGATTGGATCCAGCTTTTCACAGCCACTGAGACAGGGAAAGCCAACAAGAGACTACTCACTGAAATTAAATTTTTACAGAGATGTTTGTTGTGCCAGGAAAAACAAAACCAATATTAAATAGTTTTATATTAGGTGTCATATTAATATAATATCAATTCCCAAGCTCAGCTGTCTGGTCTCAGAATAACAGGGTCCTCCTGCATTAGATCTACTTTAGAGAAATCAAAACTGTCAGGACAGACAACCCCAAAGCAAATTCTGGGTAATTCTGTCAAAGCAAAACACCTCTGGCTGTGCTGTCTCATGACTCTGAGTCTCCTAAAGATAAAAGATGGCATCACAGACTATAGTCAATGCACAAATATCAACCACCAAAACCAGCATCCCTAACTCCTAGAGCAACTTAGTACAGCAACACAGGCCTTAAGACTCCATCCAGATCCAGATCACCTGCTCAAACAGAGGTGCAACTGTGTGAAATTACCTCTTTTCCTTCCTTTGCTCATCCTCTAGGCCAAACAAGCATGACCTCCTAAATTCCTGCCTCAGGGCAACTACATCTCTTCAGGAAGTTTCCCAGGTTTTTCTTTGCTTGTTTGTTCTGTTTTGCTTTCTTGTTTGGTTCGTTTTGCTTTTTGGGATTTTGGGGGGGATTTTTGTGTTTCTTTTTTGGGGATTGTTTTTTCTTGACAGAGGGAGAAGCAGTTTTAAAAACCAAACTGTTATTTTTAGAAGTGTCTCTATTCCTCTCAGCATTTCCCCTACAATATGTGTCCCAGAACACCCAGGAGCTATAATGATGGATAAGAGATGCCCTTGGCACAGCACCTGGCCCTCTGCAAACATCCCTTCCCAGGACCCTTCATTGTGCTGCCAGTGGCAGAGCCTGAAGTCTGAAATCTGGACTGAGTCAGGACTTGGCAGGCTCCAGGTGGGAACACAACCACTGCCTGCCAAACCAGCACCCTGACAGATTATGCTGTTACCCTTTCTCTCTGCTGGTGGGCAGCAGCAGCCCAAATGAATGAACTGCCTTTGTTCCTCATAAAAGAAGGCAGCACAAATGGCTCAAGCTGTTCTAATGATCTTACCCTGCTCTGCACTCCTGTAGGGACTTGGTTTGTGCTCAGCTTTTTGTCCTCCTGGGTAAGACTGTGGGTGTTTGTGCACACGTGCTCAACATTTTTAAAAGAACAAAGACCTAGCACAGAAGCAATTATTCAAAGGCTTTCTATTGGTTTTTATGTCAGGCTTTTGTAGCAATTGTACAATTTTTTTTTTTGGTTTACCTACATATTTAAATCCAGAGAGATGTCATTGCAGGCTATTTGGTAAGTTCTTTGGCAAAATGCTCGGGTGAAAGCAGTTTATACTTGCTCAACAAGGTCAACAGTGCCTGTCACCAGGATGAGTTTTGGGAGCTCCTTGATTTGCTGGTAGATGCCCCAAAGAATAATCTGTTCCTGAGAATAATCTGTTCCTGAGCTGTTTTAGTTTGGTTTTTAATATGACTGAGGTGTTAATGAGTTTTTAATTCGGTACAAGCAGTGCTGCTTTTAGGAAGATGAAATAGCTTGAGGAAGGCTGACTTTAAGCCATCAGAATTTAAAAAAATGTTCCTGCTTCTCTCTTCTCCTGTCTGCTTCTCCTTTCCAGTGATACCCAGCTGAAGAGGAAGCCCTATATAGAAGTATGACTATAAAACTCAGGACCAAAGGATAAATCAGGTCGAAAGGAACCTCAGAATGCCCCTGTGAACCTGAGCAACAGGAAATAAATACTCCATTACAGCCAGGAGATCACCTGCTGCTTTGTATACATACTGCTAATCCAGCAAAATTGGATTAAAATATTTTCCAAGAAGTTCACTGTGAGAGACTTCATCAGTCATAGCTCTTGTAGCTGAACTGCAGCTTTTGTAAAGCATAACCACAGGTACTCAAGTGCTCCAGTCTGATCCAGTAACAAACCACAGACATTTGGAGTTCAAAGGAAGCTCACAGAGGGAAAAAAAAAAGTGGTTTTCTTTAGCCAAAGTGACCACTAGGAAGAAGTGTTTAAGAAGGACTTCAATAAACATGGGAGAAACAAACACAAGGAACAGCAGCCAGCAAATGCATTCATACATTTGAAACCATGCATGAATGCATGGTTTCAAATAATGTTCAATTTGTCCAAGGCTGTGAAACCTTGATCAGTACCAGCCAAAGACAAAGTGGTTTCCCTCTTAAAGCCAAACTGGGCACTGGGCAGCCTTACCCCAAGGCCATGGCACTGGTCCCTCTGCAGCACAGCTGGGAGGTGTGGATAGCATTCAACCCTCCCAGTCTCCCAGCAAAAGGCGTGGCAGCGTTGTCACAGAAAGGACTTGTGTCCCACGCCAGTCAGGGGATGGTTTTCAGTGGCAACCAAAAGAAAATCTGTACCACAGCCAAACAGCTACCTTCTTTCATCCTGGCAGCTCTCCCTCTTATCTACAGGCCTGTGTCTTTGTTAGGTTCATTTTCTCTGTGTGCAAATCTCATCTGTTGTACCCAGAGAGCTGCGAGTTCTGTTCTGCCCTTGGCAGCCAAGATACCAAACCTCCCCCTTGGCTCCTTTTTTCTTCTCCCATTCCCAGGCAGCCACAGCATTCTGGGATCCATCCAGGGTGGATGAGTGACTCTCTTGGTTTAGATTTCACTTTTGTATTATTTTCTCTCCCTGGGGAGCATGAGCTCAAGAGCATTTACCAAAGACAAAACTATTATTGAGTCCAAATGGGCTGCCTTTATTCCTGACCATTTATTCCTGGGCTGTAGTTTTAGCTCATTTTGTTCTCCTCAAGTCAAACAATTGTTCTCATTTATAATTCCTGTAACCAGGCTCTCTTTTTTCCCAGCTGACTGCTCACACACACTGCCATCACTCCAGACCTGTCACTCACTAAATTATTTTGCAGGACATCCAAAAGCATAAATGGCCACAGACTCCATTGCTGTGCATAACCCCCAAACTGCTGACTTTCAAACACCCAGATTGCAATCAGCAGAGAAATCCAACATCTTTAAGTGGCCACTAGTTCAGCAAGGACAGCTGCAATCAAGCATCTCACAAATAACTGGGGAATTGGAACCTCTTGTATGTAACAGAGTTTAATTCAGCTCCACTCACAAGTCAACATTATAGGCTGGGGTGCAAATCAGAGCAAACTGAAATATTTAGCATTATAACACTGGCACACAAACACTGATTTTTGTGTACCCCATCTTACTTTTATCAGTGTTTCAGCAAGCAAATTTTGCATCATTTGCTGCTTGCTCTGGTGCTTTTTACCTTAAATAACATCACTGTACTCAAGGGGGCCCCTCACAGCTGGCAAACTCCACATGTTACCCTTCAAACACAAGCAAAGGGACAGGATCCTCTTCCACAGCTCCCTCCCATGTCACCTGCTATGAACTTCACACTAATTGTAAATACCACTGTCTTATTTGCTGCTTGTCAGGCACGGAGATCTCGTGACCTGATCTGGAGAGAAATGAAATAGCTTTCAAGGCAAGAGAGGAACAGTTGGCTCCAGATACACTCAGAACTCATGTCAACACGTGTTTAACCCAAAGGTTTCAAGTGGCAGAGAAATGAAGGCATGGAACAAGCATCACACTTAGTGCTTTGATATTAGTGAATTTAGTTTTCGTGTATTCAATTAACCATTAGTGTTGATAAGAGCAAAATTATAATTCTGGAGCACAGTAAATAAAGTGCAATTAAAACCACCAGTGTGGTAACACACCTGGGAGTTACTTTTGTGCAAGAATGTGATTCAGTAACAGAATGGGGACACATGTCTCAGAAACATTAGTGTAATATCTGCAAAAAAAGTGGCAGATTTCTTTAATTATTCCATAAGTTTAATCAAGTTGCAAAAATATCAGAAATGCCTGATTCAGCAGCTTCTTCTTAATGGCAATATAATACAACTGTGTCCATCAAAAAAAAAAATTCCTCCTGGTGGATCTGCATGTGGAGGAAAAAGTTTTTGTTTTTCTTCATCAATACATGATTTTAAGTCCAAACTTCCTTGTGCACTGGTAATTGCAGAGCACTTAGAGAATTCCTATAAAAATGAAGTGAAGTTATGTTGGCACATAACACCACCTAACCTCTCCAGCAATAGCAGTTTGCACATGTGTACCACACAGTGAAAGAATATTAAATAGACCTGTTGTGTCTGATAACAAATGAGGTTGTAAGCTAAACATATGGCCTGGAAGATTTAGAAATTTCTGTCTCTAAAAGTAGAATTAATGGGGCTTTTACAGAGTCACTGAAAGAAAGATTCCTTACTGGCTCATTTACTGTCAAACCACCACCCAGCCCCAAACAAAAACCTTCACAACCTTCCCAAGGTCATTTTTCTTATGGATATGAATGAAATTAGCAGTATCACATATTACACAGGTAGTCCTTTTCTTCCTGTATTTCTTTTGCCTTGCAGGTGACCACAATATACATATTTTTATATATTATATATATATATATATATATATATATATATATATATATATATATAAGTGCATATATATGTATATATAATATGTATGTATGTATATACATACACATATGTGTGTGTCTATATATACATATATATGTGTGTGTGTATATATATATATATATATATAAAATTATATATTGCACAGATCCTGAAAAAGGTAATACTTGTAGAATATATTGCTATGCCTGATTAGAAGGTATATGTTAAACAAAACCAAAAAAACCAAAACTACAGAGCACTGGTAAGGCTGATTTGCTAAAATAAAGATGATCTAGGGCAGTAGGAGAAAACAAATTTAATATGATTTTGGAATTCTGCAGCCATTAATAAAAACAAATAAAAGTAGGAGCTTCTTGCCCCACACATCTCAGATACTCAGGGAGCACTCTGGGCAAGCCCTGAGCACCCCAGTGCTGCTGTTTGAGAGACTCTGGTGTAGCAGGTGTAAGACACTGCCTTGAACTCTGTGTTCTTCTGGACAGGACACCTGGAGTAGGTGAAAAAAAGTTAAACATCAGCCCAGAGTCCAAGTAAAAAGGGCTTGAAAAGACAATTTAGGAGAAAACTGCAAATAAAGAGAACTGGCTTATTACAATTTAGGTCATAAGACACCTGTTTACCAGTAAAGCACTGAAAAAGAAAAGGGTTGCAATGAATTAAGATCAATGATATGAAATAAAACCAAGGAAAAACTCCACAAGATCAGCATTTGAGACACAGAAATCTGTCAGTAGAAATGGTGAAGACCCCCTCAAGAAACTCTTTTTATAAAAAGCCCCTGTGACCAAAGGGTGCATGACAGAAAACACCTGGTGCTCTGGGGGGCTGAGATGGATGACCTCTCATGTTCTGCTACGCTCCCAAACTGACAACCACAAGGATTGCAGCTGCAAGTCAGAATTCTGGCACCTTCAGGGACAGTTTGAAAGTCACAAACAGGGACACAACAAACACCTGGTCAAAGTTTCACCAGGGGTGAGCAAAAGGAAAAAGGGTGTGACAATTATTTCTGTTGACTGGGGGAAATGGAGTTTTCAGGGGAGAGAGATGATTAATTTCTTGCATCTCCCCAGGCCATTGGTGGATATGAAAAATTCCTCTGGACTGGTCTTTCACCTGCTGCTGGAGATGTCATTGACCCAGAGAAGGAGCACCCAAGCTGAGCAATTGAGTCACACCCAAGAGACTGAAGAGAAATATTTTTGTGTGCCTGCTTCAAATGAAAGTGCAAGTTAATGTCATCTGGGTTTTTAACCTAGAGAGCAGGACTATTAAATAGTATTAAATAGTATTTAATATAGTATTAAATAGTGAGGAGTACTACAGGATGTGTATCTTTTTGGGGGCCTCCCATCTCCCCAGGAAAGGCTGTGATCTTCCCAAATCTAGACAGAAAGGAGCCCAAGGGACAAATTAAATATCTGCCCTGTTTTCTCAAAGAAAAGCACAATTTTCTATACATAAGAAGTATTTTAAATACATCGCTTTGTCATCTGGCACTGTGGAAACCTCAGTGTCTCACATTCAGACTTTACACTCAAAGATATTCACCATGAAAAAAAATACATGTCATTTGGCTAAACTGCAGAGTATCAATAAAAAACCAGAATTGCTGAATGCAAAATATCTGATACAAAAGTATCAAAATGCATTTCCTCCTGCAAATATTCATTTAATCACAAAAGCAGAGAAAACAGAGCCACAAGGGAAATCATCAGGTCAGTTAGTCTGTTCTTCTTCTTCAAGGTAAAAATCAACTATTCCAAAAAACAGAACCTGTAAATTAGCCTTCAGCTTAATGTGCAGCTGCCTTTCACTATATTTCAAACTGTGGTGACAAAAAAAAAAAAAAAGAGGACCAGAGCTGATGAAATCCACATTTCAAACCTACAACAAACAAAATATTTTTCTCTTGAGACTGGTTTGCAAAACCCTTCGAATTACTGTAATGAAATGTGAGGGGTGTACAAAAAAAGAGGAATACCCACCTAATGAAAGAAATGAACGCTGTGAAATGAGTGATTTGTTGGCTGCTGCGAGCACAAGCAGCCATGAATCCTTTTCAGAAGCAGTCAGAAAAGCTTACACTGGCTCATAAATCTAAAGCTGGGGGGAGAAGAAACAGAGGCAGAAATAAAGTAAAGCAGCTGAAAGGAATGTGAACCTCAGTCATACACATTTTAGCTTAGGTGCTCTCCCTTCTCCTATATTTCTCTTTAGCCAGGTAAATTCCAGTGCACAGGTGTGGTCTTGTACACACTTCACATCCTGGCACTGACCTATGGAAAATGTACACTCAGACATAACTTCTCTCATTGATTACACAACTGCTTTTCATGCTCTGTCTTCCCAGGCAGCAAAACTAGCAGATCATCCAGCAAATATGAAGATAAAGATGTTATTTGAAAGTAATAATAGATGCAGACTCTTTTTCCAATTATATACATGAGGAAACAATTTAATCTGTTCTTCCAAACACACTTTCATAAGAATGAACTTTATAACTTTGGCATTTTGTTGCTAGTACCTCTGGGCATTTATAATTTTTGGGACTAATGGCAGTCAGAAGGTCTGCATGTAAACATTTAAATTGACCTGTGAGATATTTTTTGGGAAGAACTACACAAAATGCATCGAACTTTTGTGGTTTTACCCTGTTATGAAATTAAAATGTACAGGAATCCAATTAACCACTGGTTACACATCCATGCCTTAACTATAATGGCAAAAGTGACAACTGAATTTTTAGCTGAAATAATAAATAATTATATTAAGATCTCATTAATCTTTGCTTTTAACATTCAAAAAATACAAAATTCAATGGAAATTGGTTTTAGTGTGAGACTACCTTGATGTAAAAAGAAAAGCCTCCAAGGATTAAATAAAAGTTTGAATTGAATAAACCCAAAATGCAAGGAAGGAAAGGGATATGAATGCTCAAAGAGCATTCTGAATAAGAGTAAATTATGCAAGCATGGAGGAAAAGATGCCACTCTGCTCACTTTCTTTGTCTCATTAGAGATCTGGGGAGAATTTTGAACATGCTAAGAGAAGGCTGTTGGTCTGAGGTCCAGTGAGCTGTAAAAAACCCACAGTTATTCACTGACAGAGTTTAATGTTCATGGAGGATGCTGGACATGCACATTTCACCTCCAGGTGAAAAGGTCTTTAGTCAGTTCATGGCCAAAATTACAGAAAGTGCCAGGGGCCTGTTTGCCATGCACCAGGCCACTTCCATCACCTTGGTTTAGTGGATCCCAGGCTGGAGTGGAAAAAGCTCTTTGATGGCAGTTGTCACTCAAGAATATCTGAATTACCTCTTCAAAAGACAATTTTTCATCTTTATGGAGCAGTGTAATTGCCTTTACTAACCCCCATTGTTACACTAGAACAATTTCAGCTGTTCAGAAATGGGACCTTTGAGACTGATGTCTCATGACATAGGAGCTACTGTAAAAAGACTACTTTTAAGCCTTAATTTGGTCTAATTAAGACTAATTTTTCCTGGCTACTCATCGCTGTCTCTGTTCAGCCCTTTTTCACCCCATGAGTTTCTCTGTTACAACCTGTTTTAAATCAGGCTCACTTAAAAATTTTTTAAAAACAGGTTGAAAACCAACTTTTTAGGCAGTTTGTTTTTTTTTTTTTTGTTCTGACCAAAGATAATTTTTTTTTATATATTCAACAGGACAGAAGTTTACTCAGTTGACACAAGGCACTCTACCTCCTAGAGACCAGAATATGCTGCCAGGGGAAGAAAAAAGCTTACACTAAAACCACCAAAAAAAAAAAAAAAAAAATCTGAAATGTGGAGTTACAACCTAAGATTTTTTCTCTCATTAAATCAGTGTCTTTCTAAGCTTACTGAAAATAAATTTCCATGTTCTGGGAAACCATGGAAAGAGATTAGCTGATTTCAGGCATGAGCTAGAAGCTGCAGAGTGTGTCTCCAGGTCCTTGCCTCCACAGCAGGTGATTTCAGATGGAAAAGGCCATCTGTACAGTACAACTTCCCCAAAGCCTGCAGGTCACTTCCCAACAAGAAAGTTTACCTCCAAAGTTTCACCTTGCCTTTTCTCAAGGCCTTTCCCAACACTACCTCTAACTCAGCTCGTGTTGAATCAAATTGAAAAAAAAAACCAAAAAAAAACCCAACAACATCAAACAAAACAAAATAAAAATAATAATTTAAAAAAACAAACCACATTTTATATGTCAGCTACAGCAACTATTGCTACTGCTCCAAAGAGCAATCTCTCCTTGAAAAAAGAGCTGAAACAACAGCAGCAGCAGGGCAGAGCTGTGTGCCTGCTCCCTGGCCTCCCCACTGCAGTAACAACAGAAATGGTTGGCTCTTTCCAAAGCAGCAATTCAAACCCATTTGCCACTTTCTTCTCTACATTTTTTAAGCTGCTCTCCTCTGTTTTGAGGCACTCAGCTCGCCCCTGCAGCTGAGGAAACAGCCACAGACTCTTCTCCAAAATGAAATAGTCAGCTTGCTCCCATCTGTTCAGATGCTGGTTTTGAACCAATTTGCTTTTTTCGCCTTTTACTTTTGTCAAATTGACTTTTGTATGCCTTTCCCAGGCACGTTCAGTGTCCCTGCTGATGGATTCAGACCTGGGCAGGGCACGAGCTCCAGGCCTGGAAGAGCCTCTGTCCCTTTCCCCCCAGCATTTGTGTATCCAAGGTCCAGCCTGAATCCCCAAATGTGGGACTGTTCTGCTCCACTCCCTGTTTGATCTCAAAAATTACTAATATTTTATTGACTGATCAAATTATGGCATCAGCAATGGCTCAGCCAGACAACACAAAGGTAGAAAATGAATTTTCTCAGCTGTTCTGTTGTTGAAGGTTTTGTACAAACCCCTCCAAGCTTTGATAAAGCCACAGTCCACAACTACATCACAACTCTAAATGTGACCCCTTAATGACATTGCACTCATTTTTTGGCAGCTGGCAATGGAATTTTTGCTGTGTACATTAGACATAAAGATCAGATAAATTTTGGAGAGTGCACACATCAAACACTGTAAGTAGCTGTTCTGAAGCTAAAGGGACTCTCAGATACTCACAGGTTATTTTCAAGCTAGGAAAATTCAGCATCCTCCTTAATCTGAGATATATTTTATTTAAAGAGTCACTCACCACATCTTGGTAGCAACATCAGCACTGTTGTTGAACATTAGCTCAAGTTGTTTTCTTCTCTTTTCATTCTTCTGCCCTGCCATAAGCAAACATGCTTTAGGATCAATAAAATCTCCATTTCGCTTCATCATGATCTCACTCCTTGCATTAAAAGGGTGAATAAGATATTTTAGAAAAAAAAAAAAACAAAAACAACCAAAAGGGTACATTAATTCAATGGAGATATTAACATGTTTTGTTATGACATGCTTTCAAAGAAAATAATGATGAAAAATCACACTCTTATGCAAATTAAGAGGTTGACTCACTAACCAAAAGCCTCATAAACTCTGAGCACCTTAAAATTCAGAATAGCAGGACAGTATTTTTCTATTAAAAAATTTAAAAAATATATAAAATTTAAATGCCTCCTCCTGGTCTACTTTTATTTTTTAAAAGTGTGTGAAGGCATGTATATTTTAATATATCTGTAGGCTACCCTTTTCTTCTTCCAATGCTTTCTGTCTTTGCTCTTTTTGAGTGAGAGGTGACATAAATTCATGACTTCTCTCCTACACTACATAGCACTCATGAGTAGCCCAGAGTATCTATGGAAACTCCTTTATTAGTGACAGTGCAGGATCACACAAAAAAACCTGTCTGGAAAATCATGTGGAGCACAAGGACATTGAGAGAAGAGGATTCCTCCCCTCTGTGCAGGGAGATGCCCCCATGACACAGATTTCCACACCAGAATTCTGAAATTCTAAATTCTGGCTTCACCCAGTAGAGGAATAAGGGACAAGAGCAGAGACCAGGAATTTATGGAATTCCTGTGTAATCCAGGCATGTTCTAGTGACACCTGTGACAACAGGACAGACCCCCCCAGAAATGCCTTACAAGTCCAACTCTTCTTTTCCTCCTGATAACTGGAAGATTTCAGAGGCTCAGGTATCCAAATTATATTAATATATTCATACTATATCCTTTCATTTGGGGAAACTCAGGCTGTTTGAACAAATATTTAATTAAGCCTCATATGGCGCAGCAGGGAAAATATTTTTAATGATATCCTGCGGACAAAATCAAAATTTCCTGTCAGTTCCCTCAAGTGCCCAAATTTAATCCTGCTTTTTTTTCACACAGAGAGAAGGGTTGTGTTTAGCAGCACTTGGCAAAGCCTGACCTCTCTTAGCTATTCCCCACAATGCTGGGACAGCTTTGGGATGAAATGTGGCAGGTGTTGGAGAGGATAGAGCAACACTCTGAGCAAAAGGGTTCAGGATGGGAAAATGCATGAATTTATCCCCTCTAGATAAAAGACCATTGGCATCTGTAATTCTCTGAAGCCATGGTCTGAGATCTACAAGAAGCAGTGAGATTACTTTAATTTTACCTATATTTAAAGGTTTAATTTTTTTTTTAAGGTTTTTTGGTTTCACCTATATTTAAAGGTCTATTAAAGGGACCAAGAGTTCATCAATGTCAAAATACACACAAGTTCAATATTAGAAGTTGAAGGTAATTGCTGAGAAGTTTCATTTGTGTTTCTGTTCTGGCAAATTTTCCATTGCTCAGAGATTTCAGCCAACCTGTGGTTAGAGAAGTTAAGCTCTTCCTGCAGGACAAACCAGGTGTGGGAGACTTCAGTTGTAAACTGAACAGAATGAGGAGATTCTCATCCTGGCCTTTCCCTTTTAGAACTATTTCTCATCCTCAGAGTCATTGCTTCATTTGCAGATTGATGTAAACCAGAGTATTTTCAGCAACTCCCTTGAAGAGATTGGAAGAATGTGCTGGGAATTGATCACCAACTCCTCAGATCTTGCAGGAAACTAAGATGTGTCCTGATGGAAGGGAAATCAAGATATTGATGTAACCAAAGTAAAAAACTGGTTTGGACATACCACATTAGCAAGATATAATCTAATTGCTGTTTCAACAATGTTGCTGGAAAAAGGAAAGAAGCATAATGCTGATCAGATGGGAATTCACAAATAATGTCAGGGCCCAATTTACTGCAAATTATAAAAATTTATTTTCAACAAGTTCAAATGGTTCCTTTCTTTTCAGCTATCAGTGAGATCACATTTTATAAGTATCTCCAGTAAAATAAACCAGAATTCCTTCTCCTTAAATAGATTAAAATGTTCCAGGAAGCTAGGAAACTTTTCTTCATACATACTGACATTTGGCATTACTTTCAAAGAGCTTAAAGAATAAGCAACATTTCTTAACAGGTAGCCACAAGGTAAAAAGGAAAAAAAAAAAGATCTTCTAATGAAAAGAGAATTAGTTCAAGACTAAGAAAGCATCTATTACCAAAATTAATAAATTGCATAAAAATATAATTTGACATCCTACATAATGTCTCTGAGTATTTCTTTGACACAGATGCATTCATCAAATTATAGCAGCCTTTAGATTTTTATTTCATCAAGAAGAAGGAGAAAACGTCACCTTTGAACATGACAAATGTCACTGTGAGCAAAAATGGACAATGACTGATCACTCAATAACCAGAGATCCTTCTCCAGCTTCCTTCCCATCAGCTGTACTGCAAAAGCAGAAGCAAATATTGAGCTGGCCAGGAAAAGAGATGGATTGTGATGTGTGCATGTCTAATGCACTAAAAGGTGCTCTGGAGACAGATTCAGAGAAGTGCAGGTACAGCCAGGCTTAAGAGATTTGGCTTTGCAAACACTGACTGCAAGACAGCCCCACTTTTATTAAACACAAGGAAGGGATGATGAATACAAGCCCAGGACACTGCAAAGACATTTTCCCTGCACTCCTGGGCATGTACCTGCTGTGCAATTGTCAAATGTCACTGGTGAGTCCCAAAGACCCTTCCCAGAGAGGAAATGGTAAGAAGCAGAGTGCCTGGAGACACCAAAGCATCAACAGCCATTCAGAAAAACCAACATGGCACAGCAGATTGCTTACATCAATTCCAGATCCATTGGTACTTGTAATATCTACATATGCACCTAATCCCATACCAGTTTTAGCCAACATGCCAAAAATATAACTTAGCCAATATGTCAACAAAAATATAAAGGTAAATTAAAAAAATATAATTTTCATTTAATCTTTCAGAATTTTTGGTAGTTTTTCTTATTTCTTTGGGGTTTAATTTTGGTGGGGTTTTTTCTTATAAATATCCCAAATAATTTCTATTCATTGAAGACTGGTTTAGAAGGAAGAACAAAAGCGAACAAAATTTCAGCAGTAGCTTCTGTCTCTGCCTCTTAATTTCCTTTCTATTAAAAACCTGAAAGCAGAACTGAACCAGAACAACATTTTAAATTTACATAGCCAGAATTTTCTCACTTTTCTAGGCATCACTGCTACGTTCACAATTAACCAAATTAATCCCTATTTCAAGGAGCTTTTAAGAGCACTGAGGAGTAAATTGATCTTGTTCACTCTGCTATTTATTAACCTTGTTGTTTCACTCTTCTGCAGTTTACTAGCAGTAAACAAATCCCATGTGAGACCCAATAAAACACTTCTTTTGTAATGTTAATGTTGCTGTCTTTATAAATCTTCCATTCAAGGTACAGCCTTAGCTCTGCACTGGCTTTGATTTACAAGTGGGTTGACCTGGGCCTAACCCTGTCAGCTTTGGTTCTGAAACAGTCCTGAGCATTTCAGGCCTCTGATCTGGCAAATTCCTGAGAGGAAAGAAAAAAATGTAACTGAGGAAGGCTCTCTCTGACGAGTGATAAAGGCCTGTTCTTTTCAGGTTACACTAGAGATGGGGTTATGGTCAGAATTAATTGAGAGAGACACAGGGACAACAAAAAAGAAGTCACATGGGGGGGAAAAAAAAAGAGAATACAGAGTTTATGGGAGAATTATTGAGTAGGAAAGAAGGAGGGGTTGAAGGGAAGCAATCAATTCCCATTTATAAGGTAGGGAGCTCAGCAAACTAATTAGCATTAGAGCCAGATCAATTTTCTTACACAAAGTATTTTATGAGATTGTTACATGGCAGCGTGCTAATTAAAACTGATGGGCCTAATTAGAGCTGCATTAATAAGGTGGCAGCAACACCCCTCAGCCCGTGATGTGCTCTGCAGATAAAGATCCTGAGAGCCATCCCAGGCAGCTCCTGCTTCACACAACATTTTGGTTTGCACCAAGCCAAGCCTGGGAACAGCCTGCTCTCCTTTCTGTTGTGGGGGAACAGGAAGAAAAATGGCAAATTAGACAAATTACCACAAAAGGGAGAGACAAATTGGGAGCTGAAAACAACAGTGTGTGAGCCAGCTAATTAGTGAGAAACAATTACAAAGCACAGGCCTGATTGTCACATGCCCTGAACCCTGGGAAATCATTTACTGGGAGATCACCCCAGCAGTGCTTCAGCCAGGCTTTGCTTTATATTGAATAAAAAGCTTCAAAAATGCAAGGCAGCAGAGAAAAACCTGCTCAGCTCAGCAAATTCCAGACCTGGAGTCTACAAAAACTGAGCAGTCTCCAGGTTTCCCTCAAGGACTGAGTAGACAACCAGGACTTCACCATTTTGGCCATGAGAAGTTGTCCAGATTAAAGATCATTTTTTTTAAGAATTTTTTTCTGAACACAAATAATCAGGAAAAGATGCCTTTCTTTCTTTTTTTTTTTCCCCTAGGAAAGCACCATGTAGCATTAACAATCCTGATTTTATAATTCCAGAACATGAATGAAATTTCATTGAAAGTATGCTTATAATTTGACTGAATAACAAGCAATGGATGAATGAAGAACCTCCTACAAGAGTTTGGCAGAAGACACGTCATTAAATAACTTTATAAACAAAATGTTATTTAAGTATTCAAAAAGAAGCCAAACTATTATAAAACAAGTTGGAAATTAAGACTTATTCAGAATTAAGTAGAATATTCCCCCATGGTATTTTGGAGTCTGTTTTCCATTTAGGCTTTACCTGCTGTGATTTGGCCATGAAAAGTGAGAAATTAACATGCACTGAAAAATCAGGATATTTAGGGTTTAAAGTAGTAGCTGCTGCAGGTCAAGGTATTGTAAATTTTATATTAATGAGAAAGATAGGTACTGCAACAAGGTGGGCAGCTGGCAATTAAAAAAAAAAAAAAAACAACCTTTAACCTTTAGAAAGTAGAAATTTGGGGTTTTTTTTAGTTCTGGTGCAAGATTTCCAGACTATAAAAGTTCTGGTTGTAAATGTGCCAATATTTTCTTCCTCACTGTACAAAACAAAGCCAAGCAAAACAATTATTTGGTGTTCTGCTTCCAAAAGTTTCTGCCTTGAACCCCCCTGTCCTGGCCTCTGCTGTCTCCCACAGCAGCTCCTACAAAGCAGATACTTCATGAACATTATCTCCAAAGGAAATGCACTTCCAAAATTGCTCCAGATGTATCAGAATTTTTCACCCCTGTGGGCAAATTCTCAATGTTGTTTCAAGATAACTACTGCAAAATGAAGTTATTAATGCATCAGAATTCAAGTAGGAATTTATTCAGGGATTTTCTTTTGCCATGACTGCCAGCATCTCTGAGTAGAGATGTGTTTATACAGAATTCCCACCCAGAGAAAAAGGAGAAAAGAGGAAAACGGAAAAGCCCATGAAGAACCTGCAATAAATGACAATATCATGTTTATAATTTGAGTTATTTATCTAATCATACATTAACATGCATTCAATGCTTTTACATAATTTTTGTATAGAATTTCCTAAATCTAACCACACTCTTGGTGTAAAAGCATAGCAGCACAGAAGTAAAATACATACTTGATTTTAAATTTCACAAATTAGAATTATTAAGCTTCACAGTAATTACATAAAAGTTCATACCAAGAAAAGTATTTCTGCAATGGGGAAGGTAAATCTGCCACTAAATTTTCATCTGAAATATATAATGAGTCTGAAGGAACCAGGACAACTCATGGACCTTTGCTTAGCCAGCCACGTGTCTCAGCTTTGTACTCTTCTACAGTGCACAGCCTCTGCTAGGCATCAGATTTCTTTAAAGAAGAAATCTTTAAAAAAGATTTAAATAATTTCCATTATTTTACACGAGCTATCTCGGAACTGTGGGAAGATTTTACCAACAGTCATTTGACAATATCTGATTAACTCGTGACCTGGAAAAATAAAAAAAATCACTTATTATTAAGCCATTTTAAAACAAAACAAAAAAAAAACAGACAAACAAACAAAAACAACAATAAAAAAACAAAGTAAAAGCCAAATGTTACAGAGAAATGAACTCTTCTTGTCCTCATACTCATTTCTGAGCCATTCTCTAGAACTTTCTGGTGGGTTACACAGTTGAATGCACATTGTGGAGCTAAAGCTCATCCTCGAGCTCCTTGTCCCTAAGATCCTGCAGCACTGGCTCCATTCTCCTGGCTCACAGTGAACATAAATCTTTAGCTTTTGTGGCATTTGGAAACTGTACCTGAAAACCCATCTGTGAGGAGCTTCAGAAGCTCTGCTGAGCCCCAGACCCAACCTGTTATTTAAAGGTATTTTTTCCCTCAAACAAGGAGCTCTGCTGGCAGCCTGGGTGTGCAGCTCTTCTGTTTGGAAGAACCTGATATTTGACACAAACTGATCCAAGGACTGCACAGGTTGCAAAATTACACATTACAAAAAGCTATACAAATTACAAATCACTGTACACAGTACAAAAAAAAAAAAAATCCTGGATATAGTGGGAATGAAATAAAATCATCTTTTAGTGATCTGCCTCAATTTTTTTGCCAGTCCTATCCCCTATACTTTGAGAAAACTTATTTTAGAAGTTTAGGTTTCATTTTACTGTGCCTGGTTTCTTTTCCAGTAAACACCAGTTTTTTCTGCATATAATTCTTTCATCTTGGATGGCCCTAGACCTAAATTACTCCTCCAGCTATCAAATAATTCTCTTATATTATTTTTTAATGTGTCCATAATCACCATTCATTCTGCTCTCTTTTCACTTTTGCCATTCCTTAAGCTTAAAAACTTGTATCCAGCAGTTTCTTTTCTCTTCTGCAGATTTTTCAGTCTGCAAAGTCTCTTGCTCGAGATTAGAAAATTCATTTTTTCATAGGTTGCATCCTGATATCCCCCTCTGAAACTGACTTGGATTATCTGTAAGTCACCCTCCTGGTTAAACTTCACAGTTTATGACTCACCCCACATACTCTAAGTACTGATTGATTAAAATACATCACAAAGCTAATCAAAACTCATAAATTGTGCAGCATTTGTAAACCACATCTGGCTTCCAGTCATCTCTTCCTGTCCTGAATGTCAGGTCACCCTTATTTGTGTGCCTGAGTATGGATTTGATAGCTAAATTCATGGATAGGTTTCAAAACTGTGGTTAACTATAATGGAAAATTAAAGTGCTACCATTCAGTCCAATTTGTTGACTGTGGCATTGCCAGATGTTCTGGGGAACAGCACAAAAAATGCCTTTCCACTCTTAGGCTGATCCAAAGAGAAGAGTCTTAACATTTGCTGTCAGCAAATTTAAGTGTGAAAAATTTAAGGGTTAAAAAATATCATAATACAGCTGATAAATCTGAAACTTTGAGCTCTGCAGGAGAAATGCTGTTGGTAGTTTTAGGCAGCATTGTGAAACCTTAAATCTGTTTGGATTTTTTGTAATGCTTTCAAAAGGCAGCTGCCTTCCCCTTCAGCAATACCCTGAAGTGTATTAAAATACCACAGGAAGGGCATTAATAAAACAAAGGTGCATCAAATGCATAAAAATAAGAAAATGCTGAGGGGTCTGAAATTGTAGGAACTATAATCATGTTTACAAGCTTTTATTTAGTTTTGTTTAAATACACCACTAATGGATGTTAAAGATAGTGGTCCACATCCTCAACTGAGGAAAAAAAAAAATCAATAAAGTTTAAATAGATCTGGATTAGTTTTGGTTCTGCCCTTCTATCCTGGTATTTACATTTCTGGTTGTTTATTTGTCTTCAGATTGCTTCTTGAAGACCTTAAGTTTTGCAAACTGTGAGAAAACCATGATCTTTGGAGACAATTTCTGGTGCAAGTCTCACTGCTGAAAATGTTATCCCCCTTTCATGGAATCTCATTTTGACTGGACCTGCTCACATGCTCTTATTGCTCAAAAATAAAATTGAAGTTCACACATTCCATGGTAGGCTGTGGGCAACTTGAGCATAAACCACAATAAAAAACCCTACCTCAGGGTATTTATTTCTCTGAAAAAGTGTCTTCTCAACCCCAAATTTTTGAAAGGATAGACTGGTTTTGGTACAGATATGTTTTGGGAACAGACTTCTTGATATATATATATATATATTTGGACAGTCTTGGCATAAACGTTTTGTGAAACAGGATGTTTGCAATATTTTGCCTTAAATATGTAAGATTTCAGGATGGAAGAAAGCATTTCTGTATTGTAAGAATAAATGTTTCAATTTATGCATTTCTACTCTACTGCCCTATCCAAAAGTGCGTTAGAAAGCATTAATGTGATTTAATCCAATTACAACATATTTACAATAGTAATTTATCCTGTAAGTGAGAAAAATTTGTGCCTGACCAAGGGAAAAAAATCTTCCAGCTATGGAAAAAAATCAATTTTTATAACCCTTGTTAACTCTATAGTTGGAAACACACCATATCCTATCTGTTATAGCATTGCCAAACCAAAGCTGGTGCTGCCTGCCCTGAACAAATTGGCCAACAAATACATTTCTTTCAGAACACAGAAGGGAGAAAAAAGAAGCCCCCACAGAGTAAAGGATTATTTCCTGAGCTGGTGCACCAGAACCTTGAAAATCACTCCTAATTACAGCAGCAGCAAAGCTCCAGACAACTTTCAGGTCCAATTTTCAAGGGAAACTTGTGTGGAGGGACACAAGGAGAGGTTCCTTGTTCAAGGTGACAAGAGCACCACTGGGAACAGAGCCCTGGCTTCCCTCACACCTTTTCATGCACCACACAATTAGTATGCTGTGCACAGTTTCACTCCATACAATGAAAAAGGTTTAAAAAGAGACATCTGAAATAGCTCAAGAATGCACAAATCATGAATCAGAACAACTTTCAAATGTGTGGGCATACTGCTGGTTTGCCTGGAATCATCCCAACCACAGAAGGAATCGTTTCACAAAGACTGTTTTGACTGTGAACACCTTATGAATTTGGGGGTCATAGGAGCATTTAAGTGTTGAGAAGTCTACAGATCAAACTGCAAACCAGGATCTGAGTAATGAATCTTCATTCTTGATGCCATCAATGCCTGAAGTGTTAATCCTGACTCTACGTTCAGATCCTCTGGATCATTTTCAGACTCCACTGCATCTAAACCCACCTGATTTCTCTTTCCAGATGGTGTAAGATGTGTAACAAACTCCTCCACAAAAACATCTCACAAGACTGAGCAGGCCCACCAACACCACCTTCAGTGATACTTAGAAATAACTGCAAAGGGTCAAAGAGAGATATTTTATGATTTATGCTCCATCTTCCCCCTTGAACAAAGAGAGGGAAACATGAGGTGGGTGATGTCTCAGTGTTTATTTTCAAAGATGACTTGGGTTGGATGATCTCCAATGATCCCCTCAAGGAGGAAAGCAAAAGTGTGTCCTGAGCAATGGAATAGGCTTGGCTCTGCGTGCTTGGATCTACAGGCAGCTGCACAATGGGAGAGGAAATAATGGAGAGGAAATTAAGAAGCAATCAGCCAGAAAATCCTTTCCTTTAGTGCCATCTGTCTGAGCCGAGAGGCCGTAGGGGGTGAGCCTGCAGAGGACACAATGCTGTGAGGAACTCATGGTGTCTGAGCAAACAGAGGGACTCAGGCTGTCCCCAGACTGTGGCCAAGCATCTTCTCCCTGAGAGCTTTTGGATGTGTTTTGGGTCTGAGTGCTGCCTGAGGCCAGCCAGCCCATTGATTCCTTTGTACAGAGGTCACAATGACAGGGCAGAACGTGAGGGTGATGGTGAACTCCAGAACAACACCCAAATTTCTGTTCCTCTCCTCACAACATGGGGCAGATGCTCTCCAAGGTCCCAGGGGTGGGGATATCCTGTGGACACCGATTCACAAAGCTGCAGAAAGGGACTGGGGAGGGGTTTTGGCCAGGTCACGAGGCACAAAGGCAGCCTATTATTAGTAAATATCTAGAACAGAGTCTCAACAAGGTAAAGGCCTTGTTGAGATTCTAAAGGGGGGAAATGATGCCTCAGGTTTTAGCTTTAATATTTTTCAGATTCTGTGCTGCTTTAGTGTGCAGTTCTGGGCTTCACATCAGGGCATGGTGAGCTCTCTGCACAGAGCAGGGAGACAAAACAATTCCTGCTCCAGCTGGGCACCAAGGACAAATGATCCAAATCTCAGCCCAGGAGCACAAACCCCGTGGGCTGGAGAGAGAAAAACAAGCAGGGTGGGAGTGCCTGGGCTAAAGCTGGGCTGGGACAATGAACTGCAAGGTGCAAATGGAGCAGAGCTGATCCCAGGGAGAGACCCCGTGCCCGGCCGTGCATTTTGGGGCCATTTTGGGGCATCTTGGGTGCAGCCCTGGCTGGGCTCTGGTGCTGCCCAAGGTGGATCCATGGAGGCCTTTTAATAAATCCCTGCTTTATTCTTTAGCTCTGTCCAGCCTCTGTTCTAGGTCAGCCTTGACAAGGCATCCTTGCACTTGGGGCAGCTGTGAGGCACGAGGAGGTGCTGAGCTGAGCAGGTCCCAAATTCTCCCTTAGAGAGATTGGGTTACATCTTGGCAGAGTTCCATTTCTACCATGAATTTGGGATTCTCCACTGTGGGCAAGCACACTCAAAGGTCTCCCAAAATAGCCTGCCTCCTCACTTTTTATCAAGAAATCAGAACCCTGGAGAACCCACTTCTCAAAAAATATTTATGTGACAGCACGGAACACAACCACCCCATTTTCCCTGTCCAGGCAGAGATATTCCTAAGCTTTCCTTTACTGCTGACTAAAAGTATTCTTTAAAAATACCTAGGCTTTTTGTTTTCTTTAAATAATTGTCTCTAGTGCTGAAACCTGAGAATATTTCATTTTGAAATGACACTTCCCCCCCAAAAGATTAAAACAGCCTAAGCTCTGCTTTCCTTCCCTTCCATTCAACTTTGATTTCCTTTTTACTGCTCCATACAAGAATATTTTAAATATTTATGTGATATTTTGTTCTTGAGACTGGGGTGGGGTTTTTACTGGCTATTCACTGAAATAACAGGCAGAAAGATTCAAAAGGTGGAATTGTAAGAAACAAAAAGAAAAGAATACATGAATACACCCCAGGCACCTCCTCCAGATACCATTTCTGCAGCATTATAGGAAAATAAAAATAGAAATGAACACATGAAAGGAACTGTGAAGAGGTTTTGTCAAAAATCTGCTATACATAAATTGAAAAAGCTTGCAGTCAATATACAGTGAGAAAAAAAAAAAGAAATGTAACCAGGTATAGGAACATTGATGTACCTGGCAACTTGTTTTGGAAAGCACAACTTAGTGATCCAGCAACACATCAACTTCACCCCAAACAACAAGCAAGAGAGCACTCAGAGGATAAGCCTGTGAGGAATCTCAGCATGACAGTAATAATTTTATGAATATTATGTGCCCCATTGGTGTGATATTTATGTCTTTGTTTTGCCTTTCCAAGATGTTAATTCAGGCAGGAAAACTGGCAATGGCTTTGTACAGCACCATTTACCAAACTTTAAAGGAAAACACAGGTGGGTTTTTTGCAAGGAAATTACACCTCAGGCTATTCTGAACTGCAGCATCTGCTTGTAAACACAGATAATGGAGTGCAAGAGAGAAAACATGTAACATTTGGTGGATAAAAGCACAATTTCTAAGAAATGAGAAAAAAATGTCGTAAGGCAGTTCTATGAGGTCACTGAATTCCCCACAGCTATCAAGAACTTGGCACTCCAGGAAGAAAAAATCTAATAAAGCCAATGATCATCCTAAAGGGTGCAAATGTGCCTTTTCTAATGTTCAGAATATTTCATTGTAACACCTCCTCTTTGTTTCCTTTTTTGAATCTCAATTGCATTGTGTTCCTAATCAATGGCTGTAGTGGCCAAATGAAAGAACAATGGTTATAAAGATGAACTAAAGCCTTTTACTCCTGGTTTCCAAATCATGGTCACCAGAGGGAGCTGGGCTAAGGCCACACTGACCACAGGATTATGTCCTGCAGAAAATGGTCAGGCAACCATCTCTATCTACATCTGACTTCTGCAAATCTTTATCTTTGGAATGTTAAAGTAGCAATATTTTAGCAAAAGATATTTTCCACGCTTCTCATAACACTAAAATTTATGTCAAGCAAACAATGAGAAGCAAAAAAAGATACATATGCATGTGTGTGTCTGCACAAAAGAAGGAAAAAATATACAGAAAGCAATGAAAATGTAAATAGAATTAGGACAGACTCATATATAGGATTAGAAATCTAAATCCCACTCATGCTCCCAAAAATATGCCCTGCTTAAATATAAGGCTGGTAGACAAAGGAATTAAAAAATAAGAAAGCAAAGCCTGTATAAAATATCTGCCCCTATATTCAGTCATACTTTTTATTCTGCGCTGCTGCAACTTCTGTTATCACATCACAAAACCTGCACAAATCCACAAGACACTGCCTGGAGAAAGAAAGGCTTTCTGAACAAACAAATATATTTCTGTGGCTCCTGACACAAAGGAGTTTATAAAAGGTGTGAAAACTCGAATATTTTGTGTTTCCCTGAAGGTGCAAAGTCTTTTACTTTTCATCTCCAAGAGGACTTCACAGAATCTGATGTTAATTTTCTGTGATTATGAACCCTGGCTGGGGAGGGAGAAACTCTCCACAGAAAAGGGCTTTGATCCAAGTTAGTCACCATGGAGCACATAAATGTGAATGCTTTCCAAAGCAGGATACCCCTTTTGCATATAAACAAATCATCTCAGGAGATTATACCCGTATGTATTACCATGCTTTAGATTGCCCGCTTCTAAACTTACAAAAATGCCATAAAATTAAGGGCTATATGTAATTTATGCAGTATTTGAAGAGAAGTTATAATTCATGATCCAATTGTCCCCAAGCAGTTTTAAATAATAGTGCTAAGTCTTTGGTAGGGTTGGAATTTTCAGAAGTTCTTGCATGATGGGATAGACATTTTCTAAGACTGCCTTTCCATATATATTATATTTGTGTGAATGTGACACCAGAATAAGTTTCTGTGTGCTTTGCTCTTGATTTAGAGCACTTTGCCTGATGAACTGCATCAATTCACAATGGTGTCAGCAGAAAATAATCTGTACTAACTTTGATAGTGTTGGAGGTGCAACCTGCAGTGGTACAATAGTAGTCAAAATATAACTGCAAAAATCACACTCACTTAAGGGACAGCTCAGTTTTCATCAGCTTTCTTCTCACAACAAACTGAAGGTTTCAACTCTGAAATCCTTCATTCTTTCCTCATTATCCTGCACTATGAAATCATTCCTTCCTCTTGCATCAGAAGAATGACTGGCTGCAAATACCTCTCCTTGTCAGAGGAAAAGAGCTTTAAAACTTCAGAAATACTTAGAATCATTTTCACCATCAACATTTTTGGAAGAATTTTTTAAATAATCAAAAGTTCTCAGTCTCTTCCATTTCGTTTAACAAGGAAAATACAGAGCCAGCATTTGCTGGGTCAGATTTTTCTATTCACATCTCACAAGCTGCAAATGACACATAATCTACTTTCTCATCTTATTTGTAAAGTGGGGGGAAAAAAAATCTATTTTATTGAGCTGGAAGCTTGGTGCTCTCTCACTAACACAGCACTAAGCACTCTTTTTCTCTTGCTGGAGCAGAGCTTTAAATTAAACACCAAATCCCTTTTGTCAGGTGAGGCATGGCCAGTGCAGCCACCCCTCAAGCAGGGGGGACAGTTTGGCACTCTGGGTCCATCACCAGGCATTACTGGCTAATGCTTCACTGCTGGTAGGGCACAGCTCCTGTGCACCAACCAATTTAAGCTTTCTCTGTCCCTCCTCCCATCAAGGCTTTTATTGATATTGGTTCCACTAATAGAAATTCCTTTCTAAATCCAATCAACAGCTGTTTTAGTAGGCTAGAAACAGAAAATCAAAGATTTGAAGGCTCGTTTTTGAGTTTAAAGAAATTGTTCATGGAGTCTGGGGAAGATATTCTCTCTGACCTGTGAGGAAACAAAAAGCAGCTCTGGATATTTGATTTATACAGGTGCAAGGAAATTCAAAGTATGGAAATCATTTGCAATCTATCCCCTTCAAATGCAGGAAATTGAAGGGCATCAGAGACAGCTGAGGGGTTTGGGGACTACTCTGTGATTTGAATCCATCAGTTTCCACACTCTTACAAAATTCAGCAAGTGGATATACATCATTTCAACTTCAATAGTCCGTGAGCATATACCCCCTCTCCTAATCTGCTCCTAAATGAGGATTTTTTTTTTTTTTTACAGGTTCAGAGTGTATGAATCAAAAACTGCCCCAGCTCAGTTTTAATCAAGCTTGTGTAAATCTCAAGCCTTCACCAAGTTACCGTCACTGCAGGAAAGCAAAAATATCTTATCCTCGGTTTTCACTGGGTTTTCTGGGTGAGCCCTAATCTGGGATGCCCCAAAAGCTTCAGGGCCATATTGGGTTCCAAACCTTACCCAGCTCTGCTGGCAGAAAAGAGTCCTCACAGGTCTCTCAGCAATAGCAACAGCAATTTCATGGGCACACAGGAGAAATAATTCATCCCTTCCAGGCTGAAAATGAAAGGTGTGTTTTAAAAGACATGAGAACTTTACAAGATCACTCGTAGCAAGTGATCTGAGCAAGAAAAAATGTGGCTGAAATGAGACAGGAGCTTTAATGGAGTGCTTGACACAGAAGGAGGGACAGAGTGAACCATGGACTGAGCTCCAAAATACAAGAGCTTTACATCAAATGTTGAAAAGAGGTGGAAGAGGAGGAAGAAATGTTCCAACATTTGGATTTCTTACATGATTACCTTATCAGAACCTGTAATTCAGACATTTAGAAACTTTGAATTTTGGGCTGAAAAAATTATTAAACCAAAGTATTTCTAAAACAAGTGAGTAGAACAGTCATCAACATTTTCTTTTGCCATCTTGACCTGACAGTTCTGGTTAATGATAGAAAAGTGAGTGATGTTAGAATAGTGTTTCAGGATTTCTAAGCTGGTTCATTCTTTCATGGACTAGGCAGTAGTAAAGAAAAAAGTCCATATTCAAAAATCAGAAACTTGCAAACTACTGGGTATTTGAGTTAACTATTCAATACACAGATTCATCAGTTTATGTCAAAACATTTTTTTTTAAGGAAGTATGTTAGGAAAAATTAGATGAAAATATCAGAAATTTTATTAAAATGCCGTTTTGAAAACATGAAATTGCAGAGTAAAACACGGTTGTTCTTCACAAAGCCACTTACAATCACATTTATTGTCTGGACTAATCAAAACTGTTAGTCGTATTTTTGAAAAAAGTGTTCAATTTCTTTTGGAAGAAATAATTTGCATAATTTGAGTGATCCATTTGTTACCTTTCTTTTTTTCCCCTTATCTTTAAGAAAGAAAAAAAGAGAGAGAAAACAAAGGAAAGTTTCCCTTTTTAGTAAAAAAAGGGTTAATTAAGAAGAGAACAACTTTATTGCATTTTGGAATTCTCAAAAGGATGCTGTGCCAGTGCTCTGCACACATAATTCAGCCATACACACATTTTGGAACTACAGACACTGAAAGAACTTCCACTCTGACTTATCCACCTGATGCAGCAAACCACAGCAAATGGTTCCATTATTAGCTGGTTTTAACATAGAAAATGGTCACCTTAATGCATTACCAGAATATTTTATAGAAAATTGGGTTATTCTGGTTTAGAACTATGCAAGCACCAGGCCTTCTTGTTTGAAAGCAACTAAATCAAGCAAGTAGCAACCACAGTGTGTAAGGGATAGACAACATTAAAGTAGAGGAGTAAATAGGCTAATTTGAACTATAATTTGTTATTTTTCAGTAGTATACCACTGCTAATGGAAAAGGAGAAACATTGGAGAAAAGTGCTCCTGTCTTAGAAACACAAAAATAAAGGTGAAGACAGAAAAAAACCCATTGATTATGTTTTGATTTACAGTCTAACTATAAACATTTTGATTTACAGTCTAACTTTAAACATTTTTTCTGTAATATCTTGAACTATTGTTCAAGATATTAGAGAAAAAATTGGGGTTGTAGGTTATAGCAACTCATAGTTCCCTATTATGTGCATAATTTGTGTGCATGCAAATACACCCAGCTAGAGATAGATGTTTCTAAAATTAGCAAAATATTTATACCACACAACCAACTGGAGTTACCCCACCTTAGACAAGCAGGGCAGCTTCTGTGAACATCATTACTTGAAAGATAAAGAAGCTATAATAGTGCCTACACTGTCATTGTCTAGATAACTACTGAATAATTGCTCCAAACCAAGGCAATTAGCATTTCTTTTATCTCGTATGTATGATAATAAGAGTCATTCTACTTGTAATAAGGCATTTGATTAATATGGGTGGCTGGTAATTTCAGATTATTAATTCCCTTAACCATAAAGAGACACCCATGTACTTGCAAATTTGATGTAAATTGAAGCTGATATAAATTATCTAACACAAATTGAAATTTACAAAAACCATTAAGCTCCACAAATATGAAAATAAATCATACTTGGCAAACCTATGGACTTATTTGCTTCTTCTATAATTCAGATGACTCTGTGAAAATTATTCAAACTTTTGGCCTTAAAACAATTAATTTAAAGGAAATGGAGACAGTTCTAGCAGGGCTTGGCTGATCAGTGCTCAAGAGTGACCTCCCTGATGCAGCACATGCTGCCACTCAATATTCTACAGGTTTTACTGAGGAACAGATAAGTCTCTGTAGGGATGAGGGAAGTTGAAAGAAGCTTGGGAAAAAACATTTTTAAAGGCTGTGGATGTACACAAATTATTAAATGCTATCATTGAGCTAGAGAAAATCCAGACATAGAAGATTTTCGATAATACAAAGAAAACATGGTCACACTTCTACAAATTAGTTCATTTATCTCCACAAATACCAAAATGGCAATTGCTTTGGAAGACTGTGATAATCTGATAAGAATACATAGCAAACTGGGGTTTTAATTATTTAGCTCTCACATTAATTTTCATCCTACCAGAGTGGTGTCTTTAACTTAAAAATAGGAAAAAAAATAAAAACCTCCTACCAAAAGTTCTGGATTTCAATTTTCCTCTTACAGGCAGCAGGCACTAAGCCAGGATCTGAAGTATAACTTTGGACATGATTAACCCTAATTTTTAGTTCATTACAGGAGTGTGAGTAGAATTAGTGTGGCAGAAGTGGTGATTAACAATGTACAACTCTAATAAATCTCATGACTTGGAGTGACCTGGTTAATTTTTTAAGAGAATCTGAGAAGAGCAACAGAACAATAAATATGAAAATGTGGGAGGAACATTAATCTGATAGTGCAAGAGGCATTTAATCCTAAATAACTAAGACACCTGCTGCTGTCCACTCTTTGAAGTATTTATATTTTCATTGCTGAAGAACAGCCATCAGATGTAACAGACTAGAAAATACATTTATGTTTATGAAACTAATTTATATTTGCAGAAGATTTTGTGAGATGAAAAGGCCCCTTTAGTCTTTCTGTTTAGAATTCTGCTTTCAGCAACACTTTAAACCAAGGTGTCCTGGTGCAAGAAAAATAAAGTGAAATAGTTCGCAAATTGTCCTTACTTGCTGTCAGAAGCAAGTTAAAAATCATGTTTATAAGTACTTGAATAGAAGGTTCAGGGAGGAAATATAGGCATGTATAGTTTAAAAATGGTATATTTATGTACAAAATAGAGCTGTTAAATACTGGGGCTGTACTCAGAGATGCATTTCAGCCTTCAGCAAGAGTTGGATGGATTCGTGTGGGAAACACAGGTGTTATTCAGGCTAACTGAATTTTAACAACTGCTTGGAGAGATATATGGTTTTAACAGGAGAAAAAAAAAAAAAGAAAATTGTCTTGGTCACTGAATGCATCTGGGGATGATGCAGCAGCCCGTGTGGTTTCCTTCCTGCTCACACACCTACAATACCTTTCCATTCAGTACCCTTACTTTTACTGAGATGAATAATTTTTAAAAAATAATATTGTGGAAGACAGAAAAAGTAAAAACAATTCAAGTCCTGTTGATCAGATTTCCAGAGAGCAGCACAACACAAAATCACTGCTTAAAGACAGCAACTTGCTTGTGCTGCTTGTTTGAGGCATGTGATGCTTTTCTAGCAAGGCAGCCTTTATTGATGAACATTGCCAAGGGTAATCTATCAAACACAATCAAATGGAGATCTCAGGCTGTATCTGGGGTTTTTTTTGTGAAACTCTTTCCATACACAACAGAAAGAGAGGCTTGTCAGAGAGGATCAATTCCAGTGCCCAGGTTCCTTGTACCTGTCCCTCAGAATCCCAAGTACAAAGTGAAAACAGCAAATCTGCTGTTTTCAACTGACAGGGGAAACGAAATAAACTTTTACAAACATCCCTGAAGAGTCATAGTGCCATGTGCCATGCCTCTACCCAGTTACCAGAGCTGAGAGTTCTGCTTGAAATTGAGCCCATCCTGGCCCAACCTTCACAAAGGAGAAAGCCAGGATGCTTTTATTTGGCCAGAGCCAAGGGGAGAAGCTACAGGTGACACAAGTTGTCTGTAATGAGAGACAACAGGGCTGCAGATTTGTGGGTTGATCTCCTCTGGGTTTACAGGGAATTTTTATTCACTAAAGCCTGACTCAGCCAGGCCTTTGATTGACACTAATATAAAATTTGTAGAATTACCCCTTCCTCCTGCAACTCCACCGACATTAGGAAAGCACTACAAGGGATTAATCTGGCCAGGATCCTCTTTCAAAACTTGGTAATCAGATGGATTGGCAAAAAATTTCTAAATGTCAATGTGATTTGCCAAAATTTCACCTGTTTTCCTTAAAATTATTTCCATACATTTTGAGTAACATAACTCTTAATTGAAAAAGAGTAGTTTAACAATAAACAACACAAATATTAAAAATATTGAGAGAATGCACATGTTTATGACACAGGCAAATGCCTTACATAAATTCAGGTTTAAGGTATTTTTTTTACTTAATGACATAACAGCTAAGAGAATCTATAAAGAATTAGCCAGTACATATTGAATTTTACCATTCTTAAACTGCTAAAAGACAGAAGTGCATTTGTGAGAGACTCTTCAGTTGCTGAGCAGAATTAAGCCCTAAATGTATTCTATAAAAATAACTTTAAAAAGATTTCCCATCAGTTTATAATTTCTTCTACTTGCAGAAGAAAACCCAATTTTTTTTCCTCAGTTCTGCCATTCTGAAAATAATCCCACAGAAGGAATCAGCACAGTAACTGGTGTGTGAGCAGTCTCAGCAGAAACAGGCTGTGCAGGTGCATTTATTTCCAACATATACCTTCTTCCATTCCACAGGCTGAAGAACTGATGCACAGTTATTTCACCAGCTGCCATTCTGATCATGTGCTTATTTAGAGACAGGGTGAAGTTTGAGGATATATTATTATTATCATCATCATCATTATTATGCTTGAGTTTGAAAAGGTAAACAGTGGAGTCAGAATTCTGAAGATACAAATGAACCTGTTATGCCCAAAGCCCCTGTGTCCTGCTCTCTGAAGATGTTTCTCTGCCCAGATGATGCTGCCCTGCAGGGTGACCCCAGCCCAGGGACTGGACCTGGCACTTCCCTGTGCTGATGTCCTGCAGTCCATCCCTTTTCTACTCTCACTATCAGCCTGCCCTCTCCAGCACTCCAAATTTATGCTCCACCATGAATCCATACAGTGAATTTTCTATCAGTGTGTCTCTAGCTGATGATGGAAACTTCACTTGGAGTTGGCATCTGTATCCACCTCTGGGAGCTGACACCAGTGATCAGTTGTGCTGCTGATCACAACCTCTAAAGTGTCCAGACAGTTTCCATCCACTTTCTCATCCTCTTGTCAAGTCCACCTCTCACCAAATGTGGCAAACCCTGCCAAAGACCCTGCCAAAGGCAAGAGAAACAGCACACATTGTTCTGCCCTTGTCAGCACAACACTCATCTCATCAGAGAGGAAATGAGGCTGGTCAGGCAAGACAAATCCTTGGTAAATCTGGGCTGGCTGGTCCCAAATGCCTTTTCCTTTGTGTTTCTGGAAAAGGTTATTCCACTACTTACTGACAACAAAGAGTAACAGCCTCAGCTCTTCCCTGACAGAGGATTATGTGGCTTTCCTCTAAGAAAAAGTACAGTTTTGATGGGGCAATAAATCATTATGGATATCAGAGTAAATTACTTTTTTTAGCAAAGTTGTTTCAGCAATATGAGAGCATGGGATTCCTTCCACTTTTCAATTGTACCAGGTAAGTAGCATTGCAAAGAAATACCCTCTGATCAGCTGCAGAAAAATCTCAGACAGATTTATATTAAGCTCAAAATTCAGCACGAGTCTGTTCAACATGGTTGAGAGAAGAATTGAGTTATGGAGCTTAAGGCTTGAGGCTATCAACTGAAACTGAGCTTTAATTAAAATGGATTTGATAATGCACAGTACAGTTTGGGATGGCTTCAAAAACCATTTCAGAAAGCTGATGTGATTTGCCAGCTTTAAAGGGAAGTAAGAGTTTTATATGGATACCAGAGTTTGTAAATGATGCTTAAAATTATAGAGATGAATTCTGGGTTAACCAAAAGAGAGACTATCTTCTAAACAAGAGTCTGCTAACAGCATACTTTTGCTACATAAAAATTTGCTTGTACCACTTTTTTGGGGGCTGTTGGCCAACACCACTGAGCTGTCAGAGACTAGAGGGTGATTTCCTTCCCTGCAGGAGCAGCTGGCATTGCCTTCCTTCCACTGGGGCTCCAGGCACAGCCGGCAGGTGTGGGGCTTGCAGTGTTCCAGGTAAGGTGGTGTGAGCAATAGCCAGTGTTAGAATTCTACTTGAAGAGGAAAGCCTTAATTCTGGGGCTCAGGGATTGTTTATTTTTGCTATTTGGAGTCTTTTGATAATCTGCTTTCTTACACCTAAGGGTCACACAATCACAGAGAGCCTTTCTGGTTAGACAGAGGCAGGAAATGAATAAACAGGAACTGTTATAGAAAGAAACAGACAAATTATCCTGCTCACTTCAAAGCTGAGAAAGTATCTTTCTAAATTTCTCAACACCAACAAGAATATATTGGCTGTGGAATGTTGATTTTTTTTTTTCTTTACATTCCCCCTTAAGACAGGAGAAAATCTAGAGATTGTACACATAAAAGGATTTCCTTGCTATAACCTTTTCTTAAGCTTTCAGCAAGTCTCATTCTTCTAGATTTAATCCAAATGATTTTGGGAGGAACAGGTCTATAAAGAGAAACTGTCCAATTTCCAAGCTGCCTCTCATATATATAGATACATATATATATATATATATATATATATATTTTTTTTTTTTTAATTTTTTTTTTTTTTTTTTATATTTTAACACCAACATGTGATATGATGCAAGAGTATGGCTCACATACTCAGTCTAATGACAGACTCAGCTAAAAGTTCCAGGAAAGCAAGCAGGAAGAAATAAAAAATTCAGAAGTTAACTGACCTTCCCTGTGCAGGTTAGTAGTTGTGGTACTATTACAAGGTACCTAATACTAAATTTCAAAGACACACAAACCACAGTCTCACACAAATCTTGCACTCTTAATCCATAACTGCTCTCTCAGCCAGGTTTTTAAGTCATTCTAGAAGCACAACTGTGCCTCTCACTCATCCAGTTCCTCACACTTACACACACAAAACTGAGGATATATAATCCCTGTCAGAGACATTGGCTATAAAAAAGTTCTGTGTAGGTTTTTCCTCAACCAAAATAATGGCACAAGGCCTTGAGTCCTTGTAAGTTTGTTGCTATGGAAGGCACAGCCTTTTCCACACCCATTTTGTCAGTATCTCTAATTCCCAATAAGCACAGCTTTTTAAATGTGAACACCTGATAATTACCCCCCAACAGAATGCTGCAGTAAAACGTGCTCTCAGGTACTCACAGAACTTTTGATCACACCCCAAAAAGTCTCCATCACCTGACAGTCTGCTCACCTCAAAAAACAACCTTTACACAATTAACCCTTGCACTCACCTCATCTCTCATTCATGCAATGCAGATGTACCTCACACAATCAATTTATTCTAAAACTGTATTCAGCTGCAGACTTGTGAGGTCGTTCAATTTCCTCAAGCTGAAGTTCTGGAAGGCCTGCAAGAAGGAACTTTGCAACCTTCATTCTGTGCTAATGAAGATTTTTGTCATTGAAGAGAGATCTCTTTGCCTTAGGACAAAGTTTGAGTGTTTTATAACTTTTTTTTAAACTTTCTGTGTAAAATCCTAGCTCCTTCACAGTCTGTGCAAAACTTCCAACAATGCAGAATCAATGCTAACTTGTGCAGTCTTCCCTTGAAGTTACTGTAGAGTTTAACAAAAGCTGTGGCTGAGCATGAACTGACCATCAAATTTTCCCCCCCAGACTCCACAGAGGTTACTGCTATAAATATCTAGCAATCAATCATTTTCAAAAAAGAAAACAAACCAAAACCCAACCAAATAAAAGCCACCAAAAACCCACCACCAAGGAAAAAAAATACACCAAAAAAAGTAATCCATAGACTATATTTTTATATTCCTGTCAAATTCATCAAGCCACTTCACCATCAATAAATTATCATTCATTGTTAATCACAGATATTCCAGTCACCAATCTCAAAATCCCCTGGGTTTTAAACATATCTGCTTTTTCTGGCCTCAATTACAAAAGTAGTGGTTACCTTCTATTTAAACAATAAAGTGGCAGCAATTTGGTGACCTTTTTGTCTTAGCAGAAGCAATGCCTTTACAGGGACTAAGCAGACAGCATTTTGTGTACTATCCTTCCTATTAGGTCCCAATGCCAGCCAAACATTTATCTAGACAATGAAATCAGCAGTTCAGTCCACTCTGATAGCATCATTCACATTCTAGCTGAAGGCTACAGTGCTCATAACTCAATTTATTGCTCACAGAAGTTAAAGAAATTGTTGAGTAGAATAAAATGGGGGAAAAAAAGAACCAGAAAACATTAAAAAAACCCAACACAAACCTCACCCCCCTCACAAGGAATATGACTAAATTAGGAAAGTATTTAGATGATAATTGTTTGGCTCATTCTGAAGATCAGACAGGCACTTTCTAATGACAGAAAAAAACCACCCAGTCTGCAGGTTTAGGTAGACTATTTAGCAGAAATTATTATCTCCTTGATTTTGTTTTCAAAGACATGGATGTTATCAATTTACAAGCTGATATGCAAAGAACAGATTTGTTATAAAAACTAACAGGGAAAAAACCCTCAATACATACATATATATATACACATATATACATATATACATATATACATATACATATATACATATATACATATATACATATATACATATACATATATATATATATATATATATATATATATATGCTAGAGAGAGGAGAGATTACAGAGCCCTTTTCTGCTGTTAAGTAAAAGCTTTTATGGAATGAAACAATGCAAGTGAGGATTCATACAGGGAGGGGAAAATTGTTTTAAGACCTGCACAGGGCAAGAGTAATATATCTGCTATTGCCTGGCAGCACTGGCATGGTGAAAGAAAATTGAGGATTGTGTGGAACTCCCAATACAGAGCATGCAGAGGGCTGGAAAGATCAAGATAAAATTCCATACAGGCAGCCATAAAAATTGGCCCTGTTTATCTCTGAAGTGGTTTCCCACAGAAAATGTGAACAGATAAGTTTTGACTCCCACAGCTTCCTCCCTAGTGAGGAGCTGCTGTGTTTTGCTCCACCTTTTGCTTCCCAATTCAAATGATCAAATGTTATCCTAAATCAGACTCTTCCCAGGCTCTGTGCCCACAGAATTCACGACTGGATCACTTTTCCCCTAGATTTATAGGGATCAATACCCATGCCCAAGTCAGAATCAGGACATGAACTCTTTAAAACAGGAACCTCTAAAAAGCTGCTTTCCTGCCAGGGTATGTGGGACTAATATTGGGTATAATCAGAAGAGTATTCTGGCATATATTTAACTCTCAGAGTCATGAGGAAAATCTGGGCAAGTACACGAATTTTATCAGTAAAATTTGTTTCAGAGAGAGCTGCTGTGTGAATCTTTGCCCTAAATGTTTCTAGAAGGCACAAGCAAGAAAGGACAAACCCTGACCTGCAGGATTTGTATCATAATCACCTCCAATAAAGGAGATGTACCTGCAAAGACTAAATGAAACCTAAAGAGGATTAAGGAATATAGAAGTGTTATTTTCCTATTTTTATTAAAAAACATTTACAACAAAAAAAAGGCAAAAAAATAAAGTTGCCAAAATGCTATCATTATCCTCTAAGCTGAAATGTCTGATCTGATTCTGAGCTTAGCATATTAGCAAGAAGTGCCCCCACAGGAAGCAATTAAAAAAAAAAAAAAAAAATATATATGCACACACATACACACACACACACACACACATATATAAATACATTTGCTGTGAAAGGTGTTACTTGGTCCAAGCACTTGTGGCATTGAGGATTGATCATCACTGAGCTGTGACATTCTGTGCCTCACTGAAAACCTGTGCTGAATGAACCCTGGGAGGTTGACAGCTTAATATCTAGCAGCAGCTGGAGAAAAGTCAGGCCATATTTCTCATTTCCAAAAGCAATAATCAAAGGACCAGCCACACTGTTATGAATCACTGGATTTGTTTTCCTTCACCTGGGGACCTGGC